>NC_041231.1:98342894-98404537 GCF_002837175.3 Physeter macrocephalus
GTGGGATCTTCCCGGACCGGGGCACGAACCCGCGTCCCCTGCATTGGCAGGCGGACTCTCAACCACTGCGCCACCAGGGAAGCCCTGACCTGTTTTTTTTAAACAAACTCAGTAGTTCCTTTATTTCGATTTTATTTTATTTTATTTTTTTTAAGATTTTTTTTTTTAATGTGGGCCATTTTTAAAGTCTATTGAATTTGTTACAATATTGCTTCTGTTTTATGTTTGGGTTTTTTGGCCACGAGGCATGTGGGATCTTAGCTCCCCAACCAGGGATCAAACGCCTGCATTGGAAGGTGAAGTCTTTAACCGCTGGACTGTCAGGGGAGTCCCCTATTTCGATTTTAAATTAATTACTTGTCAACAACTGTGGACATGGTTAAGAAATAACAGATATACTTAAAAATACTGATTTGGGGGGCTTCCCTGGTGGCTCAGTGGTTGAGAATCTGCCTGCTAATGCAGGGGGACATGGGTTCGAGCCCTGGTCTGGGAGGATCCCACATGCCGCGGAGCAACTAGGCCCGTGAGCCACAACTACTGAGCCTGCGCGTCTGGAGCCTGTGCTCCGCAACAAGAGAGGCCGCGACAGTGAGAGGCCCAAATAAATTAATTAATTAATAAACTCCTACCCCCAACATCTTCTTAAAAAAAAAAATACTGAATTGACAGCTCAATTGAACAGAATGCTTCTCAGGGCAGTTCTCATTTTGGCATTCACCCTGATTAAATTTAAGGTCCTTATTCCTCATCTCTTTTCTGAGCTATGGGAGCTCTAACTGGGGCATCCAGTTAATCTCCATTTCCATTCTTCTTCCAGCTTAGGCTTGGAGAAATAAGCCCCAGAAAATAGAAAGTAGGATGTTAAACAGAATTGAATCAACATAAAGTGACCCCAAAGGAGAGGGATGGAACCCCAAAGGAGAGGGATAGGTTAGAAAATACTACCTAACCAAACTGGCGTCCACTTGCCCGGCACCCAGCAAAGCCAATCTGCTGACACTGGGTTGTGGTGAAGTACAGTGTCAATTGCAGGCACCAAGCAAGGAGGATGGGCAGCCCATGCTAAAAAGACCCGCACTCCCAGTGGCTTTCTGGGAAGGGTTTTTAAAGGCAGCATTAGGGGTGAGGGTTGTAGGGTGTGTGATCAGCTCGTGGACTTTCTTCTGATTGGTTGGTGGTGAGATAACAGGGTGATGTTTTGGGAATCTTAATCATCAGCCTCCTGGTTCCATCCTATCCAGGGTCTACATGCTTGTGATCAGCACGAAGTCACCATCTACCTCCTGGGAGGGAGTCTTAGTTTCTGTAGAACTACTGAAAGATATTTGTCAGATTGTTATGTATATGCCTTGAGGAGGAACTAGGACTCTGTTTTGTGGCTGCACTGTTGTTTAAAGCTATCGTTACTTTTCTTGCTTGACTGCTTTTTCTTTGTTTCTGCATTCCCTCACTTCCCTAATTAGTAACTGCTTGAGTCTGCTCTTTGGAAATCAGGAAAGGCCTAGGAGACTAAAGCCTTTTTCCTACAAGCAAGAAACACAGAGGGGCTTTTGTACCCGGGAAGGTCTCCAAGGGGTCTGCTGGGTTTCAGTCTCCCTTTTTCTTTGATGCTCCTCAATCCTGAGGGGAACAAGGGTGGGACAAGAAAGGGAATAAAGTTTTGGATAGAGAGGTTAACCATAAACCGGGCAGGGGGACTTGGTTTCAAAAATACCCCAAAGACTTTTTTCTAATCAGAGTTGGCATCTGTGGAAAGTAGATGGCAGGTATGTAGTGCTGTAAGGTACTCTCTGTAGTTCTCTGATGGTACTTGCTGGCTCATGTTTCTAGTTTTGTGTGCAGGTTCTTTCCTTCCTCCTTATATTCACCTTCTCTTGTCTCTTTCCCCATTTGCCAAGCTTAACTAATTACTTTTCAAGTCGTAGTTTACAGTTACTTTTTTTTGGTGGCACTTTCTCCTCCCCAAAATAAGATTGTGCCTTTATTATGCTTTCTTTGCTTTTTGGGCAGACTTTAATTATAATATTTATGCAGCTAATTATCTGCTTATTGGTGATGTATAATGGTACAGATTCAAGGGTGAGGGACTATTTTATATTTCTGTAATTCCAGTACTTGCTTTATAGCTAGCACTCATATGAATGAACAAATGGATGGATGAGAAACAGTACCCACCTCCTGTATATTCTTGGAGAAAACTGTTGTGTTTCTTTGGTCTGATTTTGTTTATTTCTGGTAATCTTTTTGAACACAGTTTTAGGTCCAACCCATGCTTTTGGCGGGAAAGAACAAACAGTTCATTTATGGAAGAAAAGCAAGTCATGTAGCTTATTTTGGCCAAGTAATGTCTTTCTGGAGATATATTGAACTGTATCAAGAGGTATAAAAATTCCTTCCTAAAATCCTAATGTCGTTGTAAAGACTTGACCAGAAAGAGCAGCTGTTAGTTACTTTTCATTTGCAGTGATACATGCTCATCTGAGAGTTTATTATACTTAATTTAAAATTGAATTTTCTTTTAAACAGTGTGTTTATCGAAGATTAGGACAGGTAAATAAATATTTAGATCCAAGATGTCGGTTTTCTTATGAGAAATTGTCATTGTAGCAAGTTTTCTCATGAAATGGCAAGAGTTGGGTATGAATTGCTTCTCAGTTTATTTGTAAGATGCGTGATTTCTAGGTCTACCTTGGAAAACTAGGACTATAACTGTGATGATTGGTACTTGTTTTCTTCATGGCCTAAGAAGTGAGGCTTGAAGGAAGTTCCTTTTATTGAACGAAACAAATAATATGTTCTGTTTTCTGCCTTGGATTTTCATTTAAACTAAACATAATTTTTGTGTATGTTCAGCAAAATAAGCTTACTTTATTAGGACAAAATAGCCTGTCTCAATTTTTTGATTAATTTAAAAATGAATTCCTAACACATTTTGCACCCAAAAAATTAAATCACCTTATCTGCATGAAATCATTTTCTTTAGGAGACATATTTAAAGGGTATATATTTACTTTATGTTCTTGTTAATTCTTGTTGACTGTCAAGATGAATTTCTAAAAGTAGTCTGTGTCTTTTGAATGTACTTTCAGTTCAGGAATTTTATTCAGGTTTTAAATTATGTATACTGATAGAGGCAATGGAGATACAGTTAATTATAAATGTGAGAGATAATAAAATTTTTATTTGGAAATTTTTAGAATTATAATTTATTATGAGTGTGATATTTTTAGCTCTTCAAGCAAAATATTGATGCCATTCTGCCAGTGTGATTCAGGAGAAATCAGCAAGTAATCCAGTCTCTGTTCTGTTCCTAAATTCTGCTGATAATAAAAGCATAGAACATTCCTTCTATGCTTCCTGACTTTCTGGATTATTTCTTGGGGGAGTGGAAGAGAAATAAAGGCCTTTCTTCCCATCTAGCTTTAAAAGGCTTTAAAAGGTCTTTCCTTCTAGTTTCTGTTGGTGATAAGAAGTGGAAACACAGACGGAAAATGTGAACAAAGATATCAAATAAACTATATATTTATTTACTTAATATATATTGAACAGGTATGGTGTATCTAGCATTGTCAGCAGCTGAGTGAGTATAAGAAATTATTTTATTTTTCTGTCTTTTTTTTTTTTTTTTTTTTTTTTTTTTTTGCGGTATGCGGGCCTCTCATTGTGGCTTCTCCCTCTGCGGAGCACAGGCTCCGGACGCGCAGGCTCAGGCCCAGCTGCTTCGCGGCATGTGGGATCTTCCCGGACCGGGGCACGAACCCGTGTCCCCCGCATCAGCAGGCGGACTCTCAACCACTGCGCCACCAGGGAAGCCCTATCTCTGTCTTATCCATAGTTTCTAGTAGATGACCTGACACTTAGCAGAAACTCAGTAAATGCATTGAGTGAACTGAATGTGCATTCTTGTTCTCAAGGAATATTGAATTCAGTATTTGGAGGGTACAGTGGGGCAGAGCAGGGAGCAGACATATGCAAATAACTCTAGATTAAGACGTAATATACTAAGTACTTAGAGAGTATATGGGAGAACTGAGGAGATGATGATTAATTCTAGCTCAAGGAAATAGATTTATAAAGGAAGTAGTGTTTGATAGGCCTTAGAAAATGAGTAAAAATTTGAGACACTTCATTGGGGAAAAATATTCCAGACTGTGATAAATGGCTGGACTTGTCTCATGGGAGGAATGGAACTGTATCGTGTCTTTGGCTGAGGTAGATGACTCAATATTGCTGGAGACTTGAGGGCTTATAGTGAAGAGTTTACAGAAGTAAGAGTGGAATTGGAATCATATTAGAAAGCCTTGATGATAGTTCTAAGGGCAAATGCTCTGTAGGTAGTAGGGAGCCTTCAGTCTTTTTGAGTAGGGCAGTGATACGGTATCTGTTTTAGGAAAACAGTACTGGGTGGGGAGGGAATGCAGTGTGTGATGGCAGTGTGAAAGATGGCTAGAGATAGGAGTTAGGCTACGAGGCTATTGCCTAGGGATGAATTGTGATAGAGGTTAAAAAAACAGAGGAGGAGGAGGTAGTTTAACTTGTTGGGTAGTACCCATTATGTACCAGATATTGTGCTAGGAACCTAGGGTTTACAAGGAGGGATTGGCCAGGACAGGGTCTCTGCCCTCCAGAAGTTTGTAGGTAAGAATAGAAATGAACGTGTCAATAAATAATTAAATGTAGCATAAAAAATGTATAGTAATAGCTATATGAACAAAGTAGAGAAGCAGTATGGTGGAGGAAGTGACCAGCTGTGTTGGAAGATGGGGTGGCAATCAAGGAAGCCTCTAGAAAGCTTGCATACAGTTATGGAAGAGGAAGAAAGTTAAACATAAATCTCTCTCACTTCCCTGTCCTTCAGCTACCTATTTACCCTCCTTAGACTGATTTCCTAGGAATTCCTCCAGAGATACTCTATGAGCAGAGTTTTCAAAGATGAATAGTTGTTTTAGAAGCTGATTTAGTTACTTTTGCTAAGAAATACAGTGAAGTACTTTGGGACAAGAAAGATGGAGATTTGAATATTGGCTTTGCCGCTTACTAGTTCTATGACCTTGTACTTTTCGACAAACTCTTTGTTTCCTTTTCTGTAAAATGGAAACAATAGTGCCAGCCTCATAGGATGAGATTAAATAGTTCACTTAAAGCACCTGGTAGAGTGCCTGGTGCACAGCCTTGATGCTTCTGTTGCCGATGGAGAAAGAGCAACCTAAAGGTTTGTGGCATGAATGTGTCTAGAGGTGGTCGTGAAGGGGCTTCTGATGGATAATCTTTACCTTCTAGGTGCTAGCTTTAAAAGGGAGTGACAACGATTGGATTTGCATTTTGGAGAGGTTAACGCTGATACAGAAAAGAGAGGTCTGAGAGACACAAGAGGACCAGTTGGGCCATTATGACTTTGAATTGGCTTAATCTGTGTAGTGGAGTTAGTGAGGAAAGTAGACAGATTTATTAGCTATTTAGCACTTTAAAGAAAAAGAAAAAACTTGATTAGGAGGTGGGAATGGTAAGGGTAGCTGTTGAAAGGGAAAGAATGAAGAGTGACTTCCACTGTTCTGGCTGGGACAGTCGATTAGATAGATGGTGCTGTGACTGAACATAATAAAAAATACTGGAGAGAAGTGGAACTTTGAAGTTGCAGATGATGGGGACTTTGTTTGAACTGCTGTGAGACATCCAGATGATGAATTAATAGTAGGGGCTTTGACTGAAAATAAATGGGATTTAGGAGAGAGAAAAGTTGTAGGTGGATTTTGGAGTCATCAGAATGTAACTTGTTGAAGCCATGAGGATTGATATGATCACCCAAGTATGTGGTGTAAAAATAGAAGAGGTCCGAGAATGGACATCTGAAACACCGTATTTACTGGAAATGTAGGAGGGAAGAATCTAGCTAAGGATTCTGAGAAGGAATGGTCTGAGTTAGAAGGAAGATTCTAGAGAGCACTGTGTGTTAGAAGCCAAGGAAGTCAATTAAAAGGAGAACTGAAGTGTCCGCTGGTTTGTCACTTAGGAGGTTGTTAATCCTTGTTCTGGCAATTTCCTTAAAGTTGTGGTGGGAGTGAGTGCAGTGCATCAGAGAGTTAGAGGTAAAGGATGGAGTTGGTGGAGCCAGAGGACTTCCTAGCTGTGCTGCACTTGTAGGAAACAGTATTTCTCCATCCATTCAGAAAAATTGGATGAAGAAAATTATTATCTTGTATAAATTGTATTAATAATTCAACTTGTTTCCTTCCAGTTTTTATATATACACTTTTTTTACACAACTGTACTCTTCTTACACATTTTTTAAAATTATTTATTTATTTAGTTAGTTAGTTAGTTTTGGCTGCGTTGGGTCTTCTTTTCTGTGCGACGTCTTTCTCTAGTTGCAGCGAGCGGGGGCCACTCTTCATCGTGGTACGCGGGCCTCTCACTATCGCGGCCTCTCTTGTTGCGGAGCACAGGCTCCAGACTCGCAGGCTCAGTAGTTGTGGCTCACGGGCCTAGTTGCTCTGCGGCATGTGGGATCTTCCCAGACCAGGGCTCGAACCCGTGTCCCCTGCATTGGCAGGCAGATTCTCAACCACTGCACCACCAGGGAAGCCCTTCTTACACATTTTTACATCCTGTTTTTATTATTGATTTACCAAGACATATTTATTACTATGTATTTTTTAACCTAGTTACAGGTATAAGCGCTTTACTGTGAGATTAAAAGCTCTGACCATCTTTTTTCTTTTTGTTTTATTTTTTTTGCAGCAACATAGTCTGTTGTAAGTGTATTAAGGCACATCCATAGCTATTCTTCTATTGTTATTTAAGTTGTTTCTAACTCTTTTCACTATTATAAATAATTTTTATGCATGGTGTCTATATTTCTTTAGGAAAGATTTCTTGAAGTAGAATTATTGGATCAAAAGAAAAAGTATGTACACTTTGGCCTAATTACTCTCTAGAAAGATGAGTCCAATTTCCGTGTGGCGGGAGAAACTTGGTCATATATGTAAATTGAGGAGAGGAAATCACTAGGGAATCCAAGGCAAGTTGAGGAGGCTAGTTCCTTTGCTGAGGGAGTGGGGTTGAGGGGTTAAATATAAGTTCGGAATGTGGGCTGGAATATGGAATTGATTAGAACAGAAACATCTCTACTTTGGGAAGCTTGTCTTGACAACCTTTCCACCTCCAAA
Source organism: Physeter macrocephalus (assembly GCF_002837175.3). Classification (NCBI taxonomy): domain Eukaryota; kingdom Metazoa; phylum Chordata; class Mammalia; order Artiodactyla; family Physeteridae; genus Physeter; species Physeter macrocephalus. The sequence continues at coordinate 98,350,064 of NC_041231.1, forward strand.
CTAGGTTAGACTCCTCTGTTATCTGCTTTCATAGCACTTTTACTCCCCCTTTATAAGATTTCATCATATTCATAATTATTTATGTAAGATCTGTCTTCCTTGTCAGAGTGTCAGCTCCACGAGAGCACAGACTTCTGTCTTTTTCACAGTTTAGTCTGTGTTGGCCCACACATAGCTACTTAGTAAATATTTATTGATCAGACAAGTAAAAGTATTGAGGAACTGTGAGATTTTAAGCCATGAATTTGTAGTGACAGCAGTTTACATATGTAAAATAATTTTTCTGTATGTACTCAGCTGGTTGGGGAGGAAAGTTGAATTGTATGATTGATGCAGGATGGGAAATCATAGTTTAGGTAAGTTAGAAGGACAGTTGTAGTAGTTGAGGTTACTGGTGAGGAAATGTTTAAATGGACAGTTTTTTAGTTCAGGCTGGATAAGGAGGAAATGAAATCAGTAAAGAGTGGGTAAAAGCAAACAAAATGGAGAAATTTGTATGTTGCTGTTTCTAGTGAGGTTTAAGAAGAGGTGTGGTGGGATTTCTGAGGTGGGGTTTCTGGAGATGCCAGGTAGGATGTACCAGGGAAAGACAGCTTATGTGAAGAGAAGCAGGAGGGATTTTTGGTTGATTTTGTTCGCTACTGTCTCCTCAGTGCATAGAACAATGCCAGGCACAAAACAGGTGCCTGAGTGGAGGTGGTGGGGTAACAGCTTTGCCCCTGCGTACCCCCAGCTCTGTGCCTCGTACAGAGTATAGGTATTGGTGTTTATGGAGTGAGCAAAGTGAGCCTTGGATTTGGGATACTTCTTTACTGACATTTTGAAACCAGCAAAGACGGTTGGGAGCTGCATTTCTGTTGGTGAGGAAAATGTTGTTTAACAAAGTACCCAGTGAATGTGGGAAAAGTGCCCTAGAGATATATAACCATCACGTTTCTTAAATTATTCTCGAGTAGGTTATCCATCTTCATTGTAGTTGAAATCCCAAATCACCTTTACCCCTTGCTCCATCACTTATTTTATACCCAGTAAATGCATGTGGATTTTTTTAAGAACCTTTTCTCCAGCTGTAAGGTAATGTATTCTTAATGCAAAAGGGAAAATCAAACAGATCCTGTGAAATAGAAAAAAGGCGTAACTATTTTTAAAAGCATGTGCAGTCCTACCACCCATACTAAAGTACAGTTGACATTTCGGGGTATATTCTCCCTGCCTTTTTTTTCCCTCTATTCAAACAAATTTTAACATTAGTCCAAGAAAGAAAAATTGGTTTAAGATGTATGTGAATCACGTAAAAGAGATTTAAAAAATATGTTATGCTCATGTGTACCACTACCTATACTTAATATGAGTTTAATTAAAAATTCAGAGAGAAAAATCCCATTTTAATGATGTCTTGAAGATACCCATAATCTTTCAATATAATGCTAAGGTTGTATAGCTTTGTCATAATGAATATATTACTTGAAATCATATTTCAGTTTTGCAGAACCAGAGAAAGTTTGTAACCAATCTATTTATTTTTATCTCGGATACATTGAGTGCTTGCTGTTTGCCTTCTTCTGGAATCACTTATATGACAGTGAATGTTCCAAAATAAGGAGACATGGTCTGTTAGTCCTAGACCTTTTGATTTTCTGTGGATGATTTGGCAGTTGGGTAGGTTTTTCAGAAGGAGTGGCTGAGATGTTTAAAAGGATTACAGAGTAGTAACTGTTTTGGAGCAGAAACACAGGCTGGTGAGGAGTTGTGCTTCATCCCAGTGCTGCTTTCTCTGTGATTTAGGTGGTGTGGAATCTCAGCAGTTTTCCTCCCCAACGTTTTCAAGCATAAAAAAGAGTTAATACAGTGAACAGCCATATACCACCTTGATTTTAGATTAGGATTTCACTCTATTTGCTTTATCACAGATCTGTCCATCCATGAACACATCTTATTTTTTAATGCATTTCAAAGTCAGAGTTTCCAAATCAATTTTATTTAAATTCTCTAATTTTACACTTGTATCTCTTTTTTCTTACTCTGAAAACCTTTGTTTCTAATGCTTTTGACATAATTTTTTATTTGCTTTGTCCTAGAACATAAGTATACATTTCTAAATTAACATACCAATATTATTACTAAAAATATTGAATACCGTATGTGGTTTTTTTTTTACAGTTTTACACCAACTTGACATATTATTAGTTTCACTTATTTAAATTTATCTTCCGTTTATAGGGATTGCGTTTTTCTTTTTGATTTTTGTTTAATTAAATAAAACATTTGAACATTTACATTGTTCCCAAATTAAAACTGTACAAGAAAGCACTTCATAGAAGGCTCACTTCATCCTGGTCTTCCCCCCATAGGTAACCATTTTTACTAGTTCTTGTTTTTTCTTTGTATTATTTCCTTTTGAAAATATAAACAAATATGCCATGGAAAAGTGTGAACAGATCTCACAAGTAACTGGTGACAGACACTAGTTGCTTCTAGACAGGGGAAGTGGTTAGCTGGAGATGGGAGTGAAAGGAAACTTTAAACATTTTTGTCACTTTTGAATTTTTTTTTTTTTTAAATGATGTGGTCTATTTGCTTTTTGGGCGGGGAGTTAGTATATTTTTACATTTAGAAAATTATACTAATACCTGTAGTCTCCTCTTTTAAAGATATCCTCTGTTGTGAGCAGTGATGGAATTAGCTACTAACCTCTTCTTGACCTTCCCTTCCCTCTTCTCTAGAATCTTTTTTTTGTTTTTTGGTATTTAAAAAATTGTTATTGATTCACATGCAGTAAAATTCACTTTTTTGAGGGTGGTGGTATAGGTCTGTGAGTTTTGACAAATGCATAGAATCATGTAACAACCACCATAATAAGATCTAGAACAATTCACCTCCCAGAATTCCCTCGTGATATCTCTTTGTAATCAAATCCTCCCCCACACCCTAACTCCTGGCAACTGCTGATCTGTTTTCTGTTCCTATAGTTTTTCCTTTTGAAAGTAGAGTGTATTTTGTCATATAAATGGAAATGTCATATAAATGTAACCTTTAGAATATGGCTTTTTTCCCACTTAGCATGATGCATTTGAGGTTCATCTAGGTAGTCTAGTGTATCAGTAGAACATTCCCTTTTTGGTAAACTCTCCCCTTCTCCATTTTGTTAATTAATTGTAATATATATATATATACATTAAAAGTATGTAACATTTGCATACGCAACTCTGTTACCTCATCATTGGTGTTAGTTCTAAATTCAGTATATTTAATACTTACCACCAGATCTTATTTCAAAGCTTCTCTTAGGGTTTTTTGGTTGTCTGAAGCTCATTCTTTACTAGAGAGCTCAGGAAGAGCTCATGGGAACAATATTATTTAAGTCCTTTCTGGTTCATAACTTGTTTGTGACCATTACACCCATTATATTTGAAGGTTTGGTTGGATATAAAATCCCTGGTTTACATTTTCTTGAGCTTTGTGGACTTGGATATGAAGTATCACTGTCAAAGTCTTATGCCATTTTTTTTCCTTGCAAGAGATTGGGTCTTTTGCTTGGATGCCCAAAAGACTTTTCTTTAAGGAACCAGTATTGAATATGTCTTGGTGTTAACCTTCATGTATGACCTTAAATAATAGGTTCAAGTCTTCTTTTATTTCAGAAATGTTTTCTTCTGTGATAATTTTCATTATTTGCTCTTTTCAATTACACAGGTTTCGTTTTGGGGGACTCCAATTTTGAGTGTATGTTGGATCTTCTTTGCCTAACTTCTGTATCGTTTACTCACATAATTTTTTTCTTTCCCTCTTTGTTATTTTAAAAATTTCCTCCATTCTGTTCCATCTTTTCTTCTGGTGTCTATTCACTCTTGTGTTCCATTTAGTTTTTCTTCATTTCTGATTTAATTTTTCTTTTTTCCTAATTCTCATATAATGCTAATAAAAACACCATTTTCCTACTTATTTATATTAAAAAATGGAGACTTCCTATGAAAAAGTTAAGTTAAAACACTGGTGGAGAGAAACGTTATTGCTGAAAAACAGTAATGTACACCCCAATCTCCAGAGTTATATTATAGGTACACCTCACTTGGTATGATGGATAGTATCTGTAAAGTTTATAAAATTGAAGTGAGGCAGTTTCTTACTAACTTCTTTGCATGATTTGGAATTACTGCTTTTCATTCTTCATCAATTTTTTAGGGAGATGATGAGAAGTAAGAAGATTTTAAATATGGGTTATAATATAAAGAATTAATTTTATTAACCCAAAACTTCACTTTATTGGAGTTGTAAATAATTTAGTGCCTATGAGGTGAAAGTAGGATGTGTTTTATACCTATTATGTGATAAATTATTTTCATTACCCTACATTTAACACTATCACAGGCTACTTTAAAAAATTGATTTGTTGCTCTTGTAATTAACTACAGATCAGATTCTTTGATAGAGAGTTATTAGAGAAACTCTCAAAATAGTGTTCTGCTTATGTTGATCCTAGAGTTTATTGTCTTAATTATTACTTAAAAGGCCGGATAAATGAATAGGTACTTGAAGTCCCTCTTAGGAAACATAACCAGGCTTTAATTTAAGGTGTTTATATTTTGTATTTATATATAGCTATTTGAGAGGTAGTGGAAGAAATATGCAACTCAGGGGTTGATGTATATTATTGTGGACTTTCCAAAGGCAAGAAGTAGAGCCTGTTAATTTTTGTTTTCTGTGATCCTTTTGCTTTAGGAGAAATGGGGGAGGGGTAGTATGGTATATATAGAAAGAAGTAGCTGCTTTACTGTCCGTGTAGAATTAGAATAAAAATTTTTTTACCACAGACAAGAAATCAAAATGCTCTAGGTTTGAATAGTAATGTTGAGAAAAAGAATTTCTATTTTCTCTAATTTCAGTTGTAAAATTTTTACCTCAATTTTGTTAGCTCAGCTATCATTTAGAGATTACTACTTAATTTGTAGTATTTTAGATATGCATATTCTTGAATTTTTTTTGTATATTAATAGTGCATATGTAAGAATGTGCATGTTGGATATGGTATGGTAAAGTTGTTGGGACAGCAGAGGCTTGGCAGGAAGTTTATTATACTCACAGGACCCAGAGGGGAGTTACGCATGCCACGCAGGGTCACAGGAGAAGCACCAGGTTTCAGTCAGGTGGCAGAAGATAGTGGGGGAAGGCAAGGCCGAGCCAGGGTAAACAGTTTAGGACTGGCTGGTTTGAATAATATTGGCGGGCCTTGTGCTATAGGGGTGGTCTCTAGTTGTTTGGGACTTGACCTGAGATGATTTAGGGCAGGAAAAATTGGCTTGTTTGTGAGAGTAAAATAAGGAGATGATGGGGGCTATAGACTCAGAATCAGTTGGTTTGTATATGAGAGGCATATTCCTGGCCAGGCCCTTTGTTATCTCTTAAGAAAAGGCTTGCCTTGGAAGGGGCTGGTCAGAGATGGGGAAGGAGCAGTCTCTGACCAGCAAGCTCTTTAAGATGTTAAAACTTCATACAAGTTACGGGAGATAAAAAACATGACTAGTGCACCAGCCCAGTGAAGTTTATCTGTTTACTCTGTCATATAATATCTGATATATTCATAATCTTAGCTTTCTAGACAATTGCTTTCTTTTGTTTGTTTGCGTTTTCATACTTTTTAAACCTTTTGGTTTGTGATTGCTTTTTTTTTCTTTTACCCCTGAAATATGCATCTTTTAAAAACTTGATTAATGTATTTTCACAGGAGCATCTGCAACTTTTGATGAAATGATTTTGATTTAATTTTATAGCACTACTGTATGAATCATCAGTTGGATATATGTCAGCAGTTCACTTTTTTTTTTTTTTTTTTTTTTTGCGGTACGCGGGCTTCTCACTGTTGTGGCCTCTCCCGTTGCGGAGCACAGGCTCCGGACGCGCAGGCTCAGCGGCCATGGCTGGACCGGGGCACGAACCCGTGTCCTCTGCATCGGCAGGCGGACTCTCAACCACTGCGCCACCAGGGAAGCCCAGCAGTTCACTTTTAATGGTTGAAAGTCGACATATGTTTCTTCTTCTTCTTCATAAAGAAGAGATAGTAGGTGTATGTTCATGTCTTTTTTAAATGTTTAAGATTGGTAGCTTGTGAGTTGCGGATAAGTGTCCCTGAGTTTCTATGTAGAAATATTACCTGGATATACATACAGCAGTGAATATTGCAGCAATACTTACCTTTTGGTGCTCTTATTTGGAGTCTTATTTCATTATATTTATGATGCCATTTGACAGAAATAAAACATTTTATTTCAAAAGGTATTAAGTAATTTTAAAATCCTGTAAGACAAAAAGATCCCTCTTGTACCTTGAGTAACGTGAAGATACTATTCAGAATTTGAAATTTAAAAATTAAACATCAAGCAAGAAATTTGATAGATAACCGTTAGGCCCATTCGAGGAATGCTTACTGAGCAGCTAAGTTATTCAAATTCATATAATTTGAAATTTTCTTTATTTCTGAAATTGCTAAACAACTTGTGTTAAGAAATTATGTTCGTAAAATTGCTTTTGAGTTTATATAACACACTGATTCAATAAATTACTTTGTAAATTAAAAGCTAACTCCAATCCTATAGGACAGAAACATCTTTTCACCAGTCTTTTTGACATTGAATTACTTCACTCGAAAGGGCCGTATCTACCCCATATTTACCCTTTTGGAAAGCATTGTTTCTTTACACACAGTACAAGCTGTTTATAACATACTTCCCCCATTATTGTTTAATGTCTTTACATTTTATTAAATACTGTTTTTATAACAGCATTTATAGTGACCACATAGTACATTCAAGATTAAAACCGTGCTGGTGCTTGAACCAATAGTTCAGTGCTTTTAATTACTGGGTAGTCGTCCATTGTCAAGAGGTACCACGTTTCATCATCCCTTCACCAGTTGAAGGACTTTGGGTTGTTTCCAGGTTATGTCAGTTATGAGTATAGGCGTAGTAAGTATTTGCAAACAGGTTTTTGTGTAGTTTACCTATATTCTTGGTTTACTGAGAGTTTTAATCATGAATGAGTGTGTTACGTTTTGTCAGGTGCTTTTCTATTATGATCATATGATTTTTTTTCTAAATTATTGATGAAGGATTATATTAATTTTCAAAGGCTGAACCAGCTTTGCATACCTGGAATAAATAGCACTTGGTTGTAGTGTTTAATTCTTTTGTATACATTGTTGGATTGATATGCTGATATTTTGTTGTGGATTTTTTACATCTATGTTCCTGAGAAATAGGTCTGTGCTTTTCCTTTCTTGTACTCTCTTTATCTTCATATTAGGGTAATGCTGGCCTCAAAAAATGACTTAGGAAGTGTTCCCTCTGCTTGTATTTTCTGGAAGGGATTTGTAGACAGTTGTATCATTTCTTCCTTAAATGTTTTGTAGGATTCAACAATTAAACTACCTGAGTGTAGTGTTTTCCTTTTTGGAAAGTTGTTAATTATTGATTGAATTTCTTTAATATATAGAAGCATATTCAGATTATCTGTTTCTCCTGTTGTTAGTCTTGGTAGATTATGTCTTTTAAGGAATTGGTCCATTTAATCAAAATTATTAAATTATCTAAATTATTAATTATGAATTGGTCCATTTTATCTATATTATTGTTATTATTAATTTTTTTCTTTTAATGTCCATGAGATCACTAGTGATATTATTACAATGGTAATTGCTGATTTCTTTCAGTTCTGATATTAATAATTTGTTAGTTTGGCTAGAGGTTTATTAATTTTATTGAGCTTTTCAGAGAACCAGCTTTTAGGTTTCTTTTGGTGGGGGGAATCATTCCGTCCTCCTTTTATTGGTTGATTGAAGTATAGTTGCTTCACAATATTAATGTTAGTTTCACGTGTACAACATAGTGATTGAATATTTTTATGGATTATACTCCATTTAAAGTTATTATAAAATACTGCTATATTTCCTGTGCCGTACAATATATCCACATAGCTTATTTATTTTATACATAGTATATGTATAAAATATGTATTTTATACATAGTAGGTTATACCTCTTAATCCCCTACTCCTATCTTGCCCCTCTCCCATCTCTCTCCCCACTGGTAAACACGAGTTTGTTCTCTGTATCTGTGAGCCTGTTTCTGTTCTGTTTTATTCATTCGTTTTATTTTTTAGATTCCTCATATAAGTGATAACATACAGTATTTGTCTTTCTCTGTCTGACTTATTTCACTAAGCTTAATACCCTTCAGGTCCATCCATGTTGTTGCAAACGACAGAATTCTTTTTTATGGCTGCATAGCACTCCAGTGTGTGTGTGCGTGTGTGTGTGAGAGAGAGAGAGAGAGAGAGAGAGAGAGAGTGTGTGTGTGTGTGTGTGTGTGCGCGCGCGCGTGCGTCACATCTTCTTTATCCGTTTATCTGTTCATGGACATTTAAGTTGCTTCCATATGTTGACTATTGGAAATAATGTGACTGTGAACATTGGGGTGCAGAGAGTGTGTGTGTGTGTGTGTGTGTGTGCGCGCGCGCGTGCATCACATCTTCTTTATCCGTTTATCTGTTGATGGACACTTAAGTTGCTTCCATATGTTGACTATTGGAAATAATGTGACTGTGAACATTGGGGTGCATGTATCTTTTCAAATTAGTGTTTTCATTTTCTTTAGGAGTGGAATTGCTGGATCATATGGTAGGTCTATTTTTGGAACAGTTTTTTAATTGGCTACCCCAAGTTACAATCCCATGAACAGCGTATAAAGGTTCCCTTTTGTCCACATCTTTGCCAGCATTTGTTATTTGTGGTCTTTTTGATGATAGCCATTCTGACAGGTGTGAGGTGATAATCTTATTGTGGTTTTGATTTGCATTTCCCTGATGACTAACAATATAAAGAACAAGCTTTTAGTTTTGTTGATTTTCTCGGTTTTCCTATTTTCAATTTCATTGATTTCTGCTCTGATTTTTATTATTTTATCTTCCTAAAATCTAAAATATTAAGAAAAATTAATATTTTTCTTAATTACTGGTTTCCTAATGTAGAAGCTTAAATTATTGATTTTAGATTATTATAATATTCAGTGCTATAAATTTTCCTCTAAGCACCTTTTTTTAAAGCTGCATCCCACAAATTTTGGTAAATTATGTTTTCATTTTCATTAAATCCAAAATAATTTTAAAATTTCTCCTGAGAATCTTCTTCTGTGACCCATTTGTTATTTAGAAGTGTAATGCTTAATCTCTAAATATTTGGGATTTTTCCGCTTTTATTGATTTCTAGTTTAATTTTATTGTGGTCTGAGAGTGTACTTTGTATTATTTCAGTTTTTAAAATGTGTTAAGGTATGTCTTAACACGGAATCTGGCCTTTCTTGGTGATTGTTTTTGTGAACTTGAGAAGAATGTGTATTCTGATGTTACTGGATGTAAATCCAGTTGATTGATGATGCTGTTGACTTTGACTGTATCCTTTACTGGTTTTCTGCCTGCTCTGTCTGCCAGTTACTGAATGCAGGTTTGTAGATGTCTTCAGTTATACTAGTGGATTTAACTGTTTTTCTTTGCAGTTCTATCAGTTTTTGCCTCATATCTTTTGATACTTTGTTATTAGGTGCATAAACATTAAGAATTATTATGCCTTCTTCAAGAATTGACGCTTTACATAGTGCTCCTCTTTATCCCTGGTAATTTTCCTTGTTCTGAAATCTGCTTTTGTTTGGAACTAATATAGCTAGTCCAGCTTTCTTTTGATTAGTATTAGCATGGTATACCTTTCTCCATCCCTTCCTTTTAATCTACCTGTGTCTTTATATTTAAAGTGGGTTTCTTGTAGACAACATATACATGGGCCTTATTTTCTTATTCAATCTGTCAGTTTCTTTTAATTAGTGTATTTAGACCTTTCACATTGAAAGTGAGTATTGTTATAGTTGGGGTGATATCAACCTTGATTATAACTTTTCTATTCATTGCGTTTGTTCCTTGTTGCTTTCTTAAAAATCTTTTCCCCCATTTGGTTTTTTTGTTTGTTTGTTTGTTTGTTTTTTGGTATGCGGGCCTCTCACTGCTGTGGCCTCTCCCGTTGCGGAGCGCAGGCTCCGGACACGCAGGCTCAGTGGCCATGGCTCACGGGCCCAGCCGCTCTGCGGCATGTGGGATCTTCCCAGACTGGGGCATGAACCCGTGTCCCCTGCATCGGCAGGCGAACTCTCAACCCCTGTGCCACCAGGGAAGCCCCCCTATTTGGTTTTTTTTTGTTTGTTTTTTTTTTTTTGGTGGTATGCGGGCCTTCCTCTGTTGTGGCCTCTCCCGTTGCGGAGCACAGGCTCCGGACGCGCAGGCTCAGCGGCCATGGCTCACGGGCCCAGCCGCTCCGCGGCATGTGGGATCCTCCCAGACCGGGGCGCGAACCCGGTTCCCCTGCATCGGCAGGCGGACGCGCAACCACTGCGCCACCAGGGAAGCCCCCCATTTGGTTTTAATTGAGCATTTTTTTGTGATTGCATCTTCTCTTCTAAAGATATCAATTACACTTCTTTTAAAAATTTATAATAAAAACTGTTTGAATAATTAGACCTTTACATTCCTGAAAATAAAATAAACATGTAACCTTTTATCTTATTTTGCTCAATAAAATTGTTCAGAAGATCAGGAGTGGTAAGGACAGTGTAAAATTTAACATTTTAATACTGATGTTGTACACTGTTTTACCTAACATTTTGGGGAGCAACTGCCTCTGACTTCAACTCAAGAAAACACTTTTTGTTGCTAATGTAATCGGTTTTTGTAATGATGTCAGCAAATAAAGGGATGCTTATTGTTCAAAAACAATTTTATTGGTAGAGTTTGCAGTAGACATTTTCAGCTAATAAAAGTCCATTTTCAAGTAACACTTTACCACTTTACAGGTAATGCAGGTGCTTTGTAACAGATTATAACCAATTCCTCCCTCTTGTCCCTTATAATATTGCTGTCACTCCTTTCACTTATCTATAAAATGTAGTTACATAATTCATTGTTGCTGTTATTTTGAACAGTTATCCAAGATCAATTCAAAATCAGAAAAATAAAATATTTAATCTTCATTTATTCCTTCTCTGACTCTCTTTCTTTCTTTATGTAAATCTGAGTTTCTTACCTATGTCTTTTCCTTCTTTCTGAAGAACTTGCAAGACAGGTCTATTGGCAATAAATAGTCTCAGTTTTTGTCTGATGAGGTCTATTTGTCCTTAACTTTTTTGAAGGATAAATTTCACTGGATATCAAATTCTAGGTTGGTAGATTCTTGTACTTTCAGCACTCAAATATTTCACTCCAGTCTCTTCTTGCTTGTATGGTTTCTGAAGTCTGATGTAATTCTTATTTTTCTTTCATATAGGTAAGGTGTTTGGTTTTGGTTTTTTTTTTTGGTTCTTTAGCTTATTTTAATATTTTCTCTTTGACTTTCTGCAATTTGAATATGATAAATTAGGTGTTGATGTTTGGGTATTTGTCCTATTAGTGTTCTCTGAGCTTTCTGGAATTTTGGGTTGGAAAAAAATTCTCAGCCACTATTACTTAAAATACTTAAGTTTCTCACTTCTCCTTGCCGTATCCTCATTACGTGTTACACCTTTTATTGTTGTCCCACAGTTCTTGTATATTCTTTTCTGTTTTTTTCATTCCTTTTTTCTCTTGCCATTTAAGTTTGGGAAGTGTCTGTTGACATACCTTCAAGCTCACAGATTGTTTCCTCAGTTGTGTTTAGTCTAATGATGAGCCTGTTGAAAGCATTCTTCATTTGTGTTAGTGTTTTTGATTTCTAGCATTTATTTTGATTCTTTTTTGTAGTCCATAGCATGTTAATCACAGTTATCTTAAATTTTTAGTTTGATAACTCCAAAATTCTGCCATATTTGATTTAGTTGTGATGCTTGCTCTGTCTCTTCAGAACGTAATTTTTCTTTCTAGCATGCAGTGAATTTTTTGTTGTTGAAAACTACATGATTTATTGGATAGAAGGAACTCAGGTAAATAGGTCTTTAGTGTGAGGTTTTATAATTATCTGGCTAAGAGTTAGGCTGTGTTTAATGTTTGCCAATTTGTTTGTATTATTTGTAGGTGTCAGAAGCTTAATTTACCTCTAGTTTCCTTGCTTTTGTTTTCCCTGCTGTTTTGGGTTTCCCTAGAAACTCCTTAAATAGAGTCTGTGTCTTTCAGCTATCTCAGTTGTAATTTGTTTTTATACTGGAACCTTGTTGATGTGGTGATAAGTACTGGGAAGGGGGAAGTGTTCTGTAACTTATGATTAAATACCAGTTGTAGTTGTAGTTGACCAGAGTTCCTGGGCTGTGATCTTTGGAAGAGTTTTAACCCTTTTTTCCTTCTCCACTTACTTCAATTGGGAAGGCTAGCTGGTACTGGAGTTGTCTAATTACCCTCCCTCTAGGTCAAAAAGGCTCTGGAAAGTAGTTACCCTTGAAGGCAGGTCTTTGTTAAAGAGACCAGATTGCTCTGGGCATATCTTAAAATGGTTACTTTTCCTCTCCCCAGCACAAAAGTGGAAGGGTTTTGTTTGTTTGTTTGCTTGTTTGTTTGTTTAATGATAACATGGTGGAGCTGCTGAAGGTAAAACTCATGAGTATATGGAAGCTTCTCTAAGAGCGGGACCCTAAGAGGTTTAAAGCTCAAGCTAGTTCACACTCAGCATCCAGCAATTCATTCACCTTTAAAGTACTTCTACCAGTTAAAGTCTCCAGACTCCTACTCTTGGTAAGCTCTCATTATCTGTGTTCACTTGTCTCTTCAGTTTTCCTGGAGGCATTTTGCCCTGTGAACTCAGTTTTCTGACGAATTTAAGAGGAGTGGTTGCTTTTCAATTTGATCACTTTTTTTTTTCCCTGTTGTGAGGGAGTGACAAATTTCAGTCTCTTTACATATCAGAGCTGAAGCCAGAAGTCCTCTTTGTTTATGTTTTAATGAGAGTTTTATGGAGACATAATTCATATACCCTTAAAAATTTACCCTTAAAAGCATGGTTTGGTAGTTTTTAGTATATTTACAGAATTGTGCAGCCCTTACCACTGTCTAACTTCAGAACATTCGTATCACCTGAAAAAGAAATCCTATTATATCTATTAGCAGCCACTCTTCCCAGTCCTAGGCAACCACTTAACTATTTTGTTTTTGTGGATTTGCCTATACTGCCCATTTTATATAAATGGAATCATATAATATGTGATCATTTGTTTCTGGTTTGTCTTAGTATAGTGTTTTCAAGGTTCCTCATGCTGTAGCATTTATCAGTACTCACATTTCTTTTTGAGGTCAATTAATATTCCATTGTAAAGATATTACGTTTGTTTATCCATTCATTAGTAGGTAGAAACACTTTCTTGGCTATTAGGAAGAATGCTGTTAGGAACATTTGTGTAACATTTTTTTGAGTGGATATGTTTTCATTTCTCCTGAATAGATACCTAGGAGTTGAATTAATGGTTCATAAGGAAACTATGATTACCATTTCAAGGAACTGCTAAACTGTTTTCCAAAGTGAGTGCACTATTTTACAATTGCCACCAACTATGAAAGTTCTAAGTTCTCCACATCCTTGCCAACACGTCTTCTTGATTTTAGCCATCCTAATGAGTGTGAAGTAATAGTGGTTTTGATTTGCATTTTCTAATGACTAATGATATTGATCATTTTTTCATGTGCTTATTGGTCATTTGTATATCTTTTTTGGAGAAATGTCTATTCAGATCCTTTGCCTATTTTTTTAGTTGGGTTTTCTTTTTTATTGTTGAGTTCTAAGAATTGTATATATGTTTCAGATAGAAATCGCATATCAGCTATGTGGATTTGTATATATTTTCTCCTATTCTGTGGTTTGTCTTTTAATTTCCTTGACAGTATCCTTTGAAGCACAAAAGTTTTAAATTTTTATGAAGTCTAGTTTATTTTTCTTCCATTGCTTGTGCTTTTGCTGTCATATCTAAGAAACCATTGCCTGATCCAGGGTCATGAAGATTTACTCCAGTGTTTTTGTCTAAGAGTATGTGGTTTTAGCACTCCCTCTTAGTTTTCGATTCCATTTTAAAATTAATTTTTGTATATGGTGTGAGGTATTGATTCACTTTCCTTGGTTTGCATAGATATATCCAGTTGTCCCAGCACAGTTTGTTGTAAAAACTATTTTCTCCTCCTTTGAATTGTCTTGTCCAGCTTGTCAAAATCAATTGATCATAAATGTTAAGGGTTGATTTCTAGATTCTAAATTTTATTGCATTAATATTTATGTCTATTCTTAAGCCAGTAATATACTCTCTTGATTACTGTAACTTTACAGTGAGTTTTAAAATTGGGAACTGTGAGTCCTCAAATTTTGTTCTTTTTCAAGATTGCTTTGGCTCTCCTGGGCCCTATTACATTTCCATATGAGTTTCAGGATCAGTTTGTCACTTCCTGCAGAAAGGCAAGTTAGACTTTTGATAGAGATTGCCTTGAATCTCTAGATTAATTAGGGGAATATTGCTATCGTTTTTTTTATTTTTTATTTTTTTATTTTTTTTGCGTTACGCGGGCCTCTCACTGTTGTGGCCTCTCCCGTTGCGGAGCACAGGCTCCGGACACGCAGGCTCAGCGGCCATGGCTTACGGGCCCAGCCGCTCCGTGGCATGTGGGATCTTCCCAACCGGGGCACGAACCCGTGTCCCCTGCATCGGCAGGCAGACTCTCAACCACTGCGCCACCAGGAAAGCCCTTTTTTAAATTTTTATATATTGCTAGCTTAACAGTATTAATTCTTCCAATCCATAAACATGGTAGCCTTTCCACTTATTTAGATGTTCTTTAATTTCTTTCAACGGTGTTTTGTCGTTTTTCACGTTCAAGTCTTGTACTGTCTTGTTAAGTTTATTTGTAGATATTTTATTCTTTTTGATTCTGTTGTAAATGGAATTGTTTTCTTAAATTTATTTTTAAATTGTTCATTGCTTGTGTGTAGAAATAAAATCAGATTTTCATATTGAACTTGTATCCTGCAGTCATGCTGATTTTGTTTATTAATTTTTAATAGTATTTTGGTAAGGATTCTTTTGGATTTTTTATATACAAAATTATGTTGTATGTGAATAGAGGATGTTTACTCCTTCCTTAACAAGCTGGTGTCTTTTATTTTTCATGCCTTACTGCCCAAGCTAGAACCTCCAGTACCATGTTGAATAGAAGTGGTAAAAGAGGGTATCTTTTTCTTGTTCATGATTTTAAGGAAAAAGCAGTCTCTTACCATTAAGTCTGAAGTTAGCTACAGATTTTTTTTTCATAGGTGCCCTTTATCAGATTGGGAGTTTCCCTTTTATTTCTAATTAGTTGAGTGTCTTTATCAAGAAAGGTGATGAATTTTGCCTAATTCTTTTTCTGTGTCTGTTGAGATGATCTTGTGACTTTTATCCTTTATTATATTAGTATTATATTATATTAATATTACATTGATTTTTTTCTAAACCAGCCTTTTATTCCTGGCATAAGTTCTCCTTGGTCATGATGTATAATCCTTTTTGTGTGTTACTGGGCTTCATTTACTAGTAATTTGTTGAGGATTTGTGTGTCCGTGTTCATAAAGGATATTTTTCTGTTGTTTTCTTGTGATATCTTTATCTGATTTTGGCAGCAGGGTAACACTGGCCTTGTAGAATTAGTTAGGAAGTGTTTCTAACTTTGGGGGGAAGAAGAGTCTGAGAAGGATTGCTGGTCATTTTTCTCTATATGTTTGGTAGAATTCATCAGGGAAGCCATCTGAGCATGGGCTTTTCTTTGCGGGGAAGTTTTAAGATTGCTTATCAGTTTGGGTAGTTTATGACTTTCTAGGAATCTGTTCATTTTTAAGTAGGTTATATAATTTGTTGCTATATAGTTCATAGTATTTTCTTATAATCCTTTTAATTTTTTAATCTTTTTTAGTTTGGTATTAATATTTTTTCTTTCATTTCTGATTTTTGATAATTTGAGTCTTTTTTTCTTGCTTAGTGGAACCAGTTTTTTGGCTGATTGATTCTGTTGTTTTTCTGGTCTCTCATTTCTGCTCTAATCTTTATTATTTCCTCCCTGTTGCTTGCTTCGGGTTTAATAGTCTGTTGTCCTTTTTCTAGTTCCTTGAGGTTGAGAGTTGGATTATTCATTAGAGATCTTTTCTTTGTTAATTTTAGGCAATTGAAGCTATAAACTTCCCTCTAAGAACTACTTTAGCTGCATCTTATAAGTTTTGGTGTATTGTGTTTTCATTCTCATTCAGTTCTAAGTATTTTAAAATTTCCCGTATTATTTCTTTTTTTGTATTGGTTTTTTAGGAGCATGTTTAGTATCCATATATTTGTGTACATTCCAAATTTCCTTCTGTTTGTGATTTCTAACTTAATTTTCTTGTAGTTGGAGAGTATACCATGTATGATTTCAATTTTTTTTTTAATTTATTGAGGCTTGTTTTATGGCCAGTATGTCTTGGAAAATCTGTGTGCACTTGAGGAGCATGTGTATTCTACCATTGTTGGTGCAGTGTTCTGTAAATGACTGTTACTTCTGGTTGATTTATAGTTATGTTCAAGTTTTACATTTCTTGTTGATTTCCTGTCAGTTGTTGCATCCATTATTTAAAGTAGGTTATTGAATTCTCCAGCCATTATCATGAATTGTGTATTTCTCCCTAATTCTGTGGGTTTTTGCTTTAAATATTTTAGGGCTCTTGTTAGGTTCATATTTGTATATAATTTTTATGTCTTCTTGATGTATTGACCTTTTTTATCATAATAAACGATAAATATATTGTTTCTAGTAACAAGTTTTGTCTTAAAGTCTATTTTGTCTGATGCAAGTATAGCTATTTCAGCTCTCATTTGATTACTGTTTGCATAGTATTTCTTTTTCCTTCCTTTCAATTTCAACCTATTTGTTCAAATCTGAAATGTCTCTGTAGACAACATCTCTTTGGATCTTTAAAAAAAGAAAAATGTGTTCTGTGAGTCTCTGCCTTTGAATGATTTTATCCATTTGCAGTTATTGCAATTACTGATAAGGGAGGACTTATGTCTGCTATTTTGGTCTTATGTCTTTTTGTTTTTCTGTTCTTCTGTTGCTTTCTTTTGTTTGAAGTAGACTTTTTAGTGTACCTTTTAATAATTTTATTGTGGTTTCTTTTCTGTAGTTTTTGAGTTATTTTCTTAATGGTTGCTCTGGAGGATTACTCATATAATATCCTAACTCAAAACAATATAAATTGGATTAATATCAACTTAATTCCAACAGTGTGTTAAACCTAGCTACATAATATTTTCATTGTCTCCCCTCTCCTTTTTGCTATTATTGTCATAAATTATATCTTTATACAGTTTAGGCCCAGAGAGTTATAATTATCGCTTTATGTCTTTTAAGTTAGATAGGAGAAGAAAAGAGTTACAAAGAAGAATACACTTACACTGCCTTTTATACTTACCTATGCAGTTATCTTTACTGACATTCTTTATTTCTTTGTGTACATTTGAGTAACTGACTAGTTTCTTTTCCACCTTATTTCTTATAGCACAGGTCTGCTAGTGACAGATTCTCTGTTTCTGTTATTTAGGAACATCTTAATTTCTCTTTTGAAATATAGTTTTAGTGGATATAGAATTCTTGGTTTATAGGTTTTTTTCTTCCAGCAGTTGTAATATATTATCCCACTGCTTTCAGGCTTCCATAGTTTCTCATGAGAAGTCTGTTGTTGATCTGTCTGGGTTACATAGCATTAGTTATATAAAGCAATAATAGTAACTTTCTTTTGTGGAGTTTGTGACATATAATGAAGCAAAACATGACCACAGCATCAGAACGTGTGGGAAGAGGTAAAAAGGTTTTTTAAAGTTGTGTGTTGCATTGCCAGCATTTGCTAAATATACTAATTCAATCAAGAATATGGGGCTTCCCTGGTGGCGCAGTGGTTGAGAGTCCGCCTGCCGATGCAGGGGATGCGGGTTCGTGCCCCAGTCCGGGAAGATCCCACATGCCGCGGAGCAGCTGGGCCCGTGAGCCATGGCTGCTGAGCCTGCACGTCCGGAGCCTGTGCTCCACAACGGGAGAGGCCACAACAGTGAGAGGCCCATGTACCACACACACACAAAAAAGAATATGACATACTAAAGGTGCAGTTTTTTAAACTTACGTGGTACTCATTAATGCAATGCCAAAATATAGCAAAAAGCTAACAAAGGTCATAAAATACAAAAATACAAAGAACACAGAAAAGGACAAATGGAAGGAACAGATAGGATGAATAATAAGTTAGTAAACTTAAATCTATCTATAATAGGACTTAAAGTAAACTAGTCCTCTTACTCTCTGTTCTTTGATATTTGGCACACTATTGTTAACAATGCTAATAATGTATAATTTGAAATTATTTGTATTGATATATTGATCTAAAAAAACTTCATGTCCATTTCCCTTTCTAAACACAATAAGTCCCCTACATATGAATGAGTTCCATTCCGAGAGTGCATTTGTAAGTCCAGTTTGTTCATAAGTCCAACAAAGTTAGCCTAGGTACCCAACTAGCACAGTCAGCTATATTGTACCATACTGTAATAGGTTTATAGTACTTTTCACACAAATAATACATAAAAAACAAAAAATAAAACGTTTTTAATCTTATAGTACAGTACCTTGAAAAGTACAGTAGTACAGTACAGCAGCTGGCATACAGGGGCTGGCATCGAGTGAACAGGCAAGAAGAGTTACTGACTGGAGCGGGGAAGGGAGGTGGGAGATGGTAGAGCTGAAGGATCCTCAGCAACAGGAGATGGAGGGAAAGCTGCAATTTCACTCACACCTGACATCGATGGCACAGGTTCTGGTTCCTTGCTGGATTCAATTTTATCTACTGTTTTGAGAAAACGATCCAGTGATGTCTGGGTAGTAGCTCTTTTTTTCTCATCATAGATGACACGGTAGCACTTGATTACATTCCGAACGGCTGCTTTGTGAACGGTACCTTCATGTACTGTTCTATGTTTGGGTCCTGTGCCTCGAAAACTAACAGTGCCTCCTCAAATAAAGAAAACCCCCTTGCCATTTCCTGCATTGTGAATCTCTTCGGTTTTTCAGTTACTTTTTCTTCCTCTTGTCTCTCTTTGTCCTTTCTCTGGGCCTCCAGTTCCATCAGGTCTTCATAGTAAGCTCCTTGTGTTGCACAGCAAGGAGTTCAGTGAAGTCGTCCTCTTGCAGATCTAGCTCCAGCTTCTTGCTGAGTGTCACTTGGTCTTCTTGCTGAAGACCTCTTTGGACTCCTCATCCACCTTCTCAAATCCACGAAAATTGTGAACACACTGCTGGCAAAGGTTCTTCCAAACCCCACTCAGGGTGATGGCCATAACCTCACGCCAAGCAAAGTCAGTGTTTTTTATGGCCTTGTAGATGTTCTAGTCCTTCCAAAATTGTCACAAGGTTGTTCCTGATTCTTCACTCGCCTTTACTGTCTGACGTAAATAATATTTCCTGAAAGTTACTATAACTCCCTGGTTCATAGGTTGGATGAGCAACACAGTATTCAGTGGCAGATGCACTACTTTGACATTGGGATGAAAGTTGTCCCATGAATGGGAGGGTGGCCTGGAGCATTGTGGAGCAGCAAGAGAATGTTTAATAGGATGTCCTTCTCCAAGCAATATTTCTCTACCTCTGGGCTAAAGTGGTGGAAAAACCAGTCCTGGAAAATGGCCTTTGTAACACAGGCTTTGGGGTTACTCTTACACACACCAGGAAGAGAGAGCCCTTGGCTATGTTTGTTTTTGTTTTTGTTTTTTTGGTTGTTTTGTTTTTGTTTTTGCGGTACGCGGGCCTCTCACTGTTGTGGCCTCTCCCGTTGCGGAGCACAGGCTCTGGACGCGCAGGCTCAGTGGCCATGGCTCACGGGCCCAGCCGCTCCGTGGCATGTGGGATCCTTCCAGACCGGGCACGAACCCGCGTCCCCTACATCGGCAGGCAGACTCTCAACCACTGCACCACCAGGGAAGCCCCCTTGGCTGTGTTTTTAAGGGCTCTTGGGTTCTCTGAATGATAAACTGAGAGAGGCTTCAGCTTCATATCACCGGAAGCATTGCCACCAGACAGCTGAGTTAGCCTAACCTTTGCTGTTTCATATATAACCTGGCATCAACTTTTCCTCCTTACTGATGTAACTTCGGTCTGGCACCCTCTTCTAGTACAGTCCTGTCTCATCCACATTAAAAACTTGCTCGGGTAGATACGAGCCTTCATCAATAATTTCTTGAAGCATTTCAGGAAATTCCTGGGCAGCTACCATATCTGCCCTTGCTGCCTCGCCACTTACTTTTACGTTGTGAAGGTTGGCTCTAGCCTTGAACCAGTGAAACCAGCAATGGCTGGCGTTAAAAGATGTGCCCTCTGATTCTTTGCCGTGTTTCTTCTTCAAGTCTTCTGGCTTTCTCTTGAATTAGCATTAAGCTGAGCAGCTCGACACTGATGCTGATCCTGCATCCACACAAGTTTCTCCATCTCCTCCATCACTTTCCCATACTTCTTCGATATTATTGTCGACATCATCGGCACAGCGGACTTCACATGTTCCATGATCTTGTCCTTATTCTTCAGAATCGTGCTGATGGTTAGACGATTCATATTATAAGAACGAGTGATGTCTCCCATCTTTTTGCCTCTTTCCACTCTCTCAATTGTTTTCACTTTTGTTTCCCTTGTCCTCACTTGGCACTTCTTAGCAGTACCAGCTACATCACCGCTGCTTTTACGCTTGCTTCCGGACATCCTGGGCTTGAAATGAAGATACTGTACTCTGTACAGTACTGTACAGTAAAGTACCAAAAGCACAACCACTCATAGAGGACGCACTCACATGACAACGTACACCAGACACGTGAACTAACGTATGTGACTGGACATGCGAATGCACGTTGGCATCTTTGAAAGTTCGCAACTTGAAGGTTCACATGTAGGGGACTTACTGCACATGATAACACAGTAAGTTTCTTGTCCATCAAATCTTTTCACTCCCTCACTGCTACTGAATTTGAGCGTGTTTTTATATGTCATGCAACACCTCAAGCATCTACCAGCTTTCTTGGTTCACTGTTTGTTGGGAGCCACACCCATCCACATCTGGTGTTGCATATTTCCCCTGTCAACTCCTTCCACCACTTCACAATAACTCACAAGCTGCAGCCCTGCTTCACCTACTTCCCCAAGTAAACTGCAGGTCTTTTTCAGTGTTAAGGTACCGTATTTATTGTAGTATTTATGTATTTCTTGACAATTCAACATGTGTAAAACCATTTTTATTGAATTTTGGTGGTCTTTATTGGATTCTTACATTTTTAAAAACATGTTACTAATGAAGTTTTTGACTGTTTTGCTCTTAACCCCACTTCCCCCATAAGCTCTGTGGTTTTTATTGCATGGTGTTGTATAGTGCAGTGATTTTAAGGAACTCAAATGTCATGCTACGGTAGAACTGACTGTAATTGCTCTATCCCATATCTGCCCATTACTCTGTCCACCCAGTGATCCATCTTATTTTTTGATGCATTTCAAAGTAAGTAGACTTATCTCCTAATTACTACACCATGCATATCACTAAGTAGAATTTGATACTTGCTTATTCTTTTTTTAATCATCATAAAAGTTACATACAGTGAAGTCTGAAGTGTACCATTTGATGAGTTTTGAAGATGCATACACCTGTGAAATGCAGGCTTCCATCAAAACATAGAACTATACCATCATCCTTAGAAGTGTTCCCTCATACTCTTTCCCAGTTAGGCCCTGTCCTCACCCTCTCAGAGGTGACTGTTATTTTCATTTTGTCTGTTCGGAACTTCATATATAGGCATACCTTGGAGAAATTGCAGGTTCAGTTTCAGACCACCACAATAAAGCAAATACAATAAGAAAGTGAGTCACATGAATTTTTTGGTTTCCCAGTGCATATAAATTATGTTTACATTATACTGTAGTCTGTTAATTGTTCAATAGCATTATGTCAGAAAAAGTATTTGCATTAAATACTTTATTGCTAAAAAACGCTAATAATAATGAAAAAGTTTGAAATATTATAAGAATTACTGAAATGTGACAGAGACACGCAGTGAGCAAATGCTGTTGGAAAATTGGTGCTGATAGACTTGCTGGATGCAGGGCTGCCACAGACCTTCACTTTGTAAACAAACACAGCATCTGTGAAGCTCAATAAAATTAGGTATGTCTGTAAAAAGAATCATATAAGAAATTTTAGTAAGATTTCTTTGATTCACGGTAACATTTTTTAGATCATCCATGTTGTGTATATCGGTAATTCGTTTTCCATTTTATTTCTGAGTAGAACATACCACAGTTTGTGTATCCATTCATTTGTTGATAAGATACCCAGGCTGTTTCAGTTTTTCCTCCATTGTGAAGAGCTCTTATGAGCGTATTTGTACAAGTCTCTAGGTGCACATAGTGCCTTCATTTATCTTTTGAGTGGAATTGCTGGGTCTTGGGATAAGTACATGTTCAGTCTTTTGAGACACTGCCAGCCATGGTTCCAAAGGAGTTGTCCCGTTTTACATTCCCACCAACAGTCTATGAAAGCTCTTACTGTGCCAAATCTGTGGCAGTACTGGTGTGGCCAGTCTTACATTTTAACCGTTCTGCTGGGTGCATGGTGGTATCTCAGTGTGGTTCTAATTTGTGTTTCTCTAGTGACTGACTAATGCTGTGTAGCAGTTTCATGTGCTTCTTGGTTATTTGCAGTATTATTTTGTGAAGTGTCTATTCAGATCTTTTGTCCATTTATAAAAATTGGATAGTCTTGTGTCTTTTGAGCAGAAGATTTTAATTTTGCTGATGTCTGATTTATGAGTTTGTTATTTTATGGTTCTTGCTTTCTGTGTCCTGATAGGTATTTGCTTTATCCTAAAGTCATTAAGATATTTTTACATGTTTTCTTTTAGAAGCTTTATAGTTTTAACTTTTGTGTTTAGGACTATGATCCGTCTTCACTTGAGTTTTATATATTGTGTGAGGTAGAGATTAATGTTTACTTTTCCAAATGGGTATCAGTTCTATAACTGTTTGTTAGAAAAACTTTCCTTACTCTTTTGGATTGTTTTGGCACCCTTGTAAAATATTAAATGATTGTATAAGTGTGGATCTCTTTTTGAGCTCTTTCTGAATCCATTCCATTGATTTATTTGTTGATCCTTAATTGTGGTACCATACTGTCTTGCTTACTCAGGTTTATGGTAAATCTTGAGGTTAGATGGTGTAAGTCCTACATCTGTATTCTTTTTCAAACTTTCTTTGGATATTTTAGATCCTGTTTATTTCTGTATAAACGTTAGAATCAGCCTGTCAGTTTTTACAAAAACCTCCTAGCGTGAGTATAATATGGATTGCATTGACTCTAGAGATCAATTTGGAGAGAATTGCAGCCTTAATAGTATTGAGTCTTCTAGTCCATAAATGTGGTATATCTCTCCATTTATTTACATCTTCTTTAATTCCCCCCATCAATGTTTGGTAATTTTCAGCAGAGAAATTCTACATGCCTTTTTTTCAGGTCTTAAATGTTTTATGCTTTCTAGTGCTATTGTAGACGTAATTGTTTTTTAAATTTTATCTTCTTAGTGTTTACTGCCAGTATATACAAATACAATAGATTATTTTATACAATAACTTTGTATCCTGCAGCCATGTTAAATTCACTCATTCTGATTATGTTTTTTTAAGATTATCTCTTGTTAAATTAATGTTATCTACAAGTAAAGTCAGATTTATTTCTTCCTTTTTTTCCCCCAAATTGGATGTTTTTATTAGTTGAATATATTTATATGTCTGTATTCAATTTTAACAGTAAGCTATGTTGGGACTTCCCTGGTGGCGCAGTGGTTGAGAATCCGCCTGCCAATTCAGGGGACACGGGTTCGATCCCTGGACTAGGAAGATCCCGCATGCCTTGGAGCAACTAAGCCCGTGCGCCACAACTACTGAGCCTGTGCTCTAGAGCCCGTTAGCCACAACTACTGAGCCCGCATGCCGCAACTACTGACACCCATGTGCTCTAGGGCCCATGCTACGCAATAAGAGAAGCCACTGCAATGAGAAGCCTGTGCACCGCAAGGAAGAGTAGCCCCCACTTGCCGCGGTTAGAGAAAGCCCGCGTGCAGCAACGAAGACCCAACGCAGCCAAATAAATAAATAAATAAATAAATAAATAAGCAAGCTATGTTAAACTCTAAAAATATGTCATACCATTACTTTGTGAGATTTTTTTTAAAATCAAACTAATCATTCATTCATTTATTCATTCCTTCAAAGCTGTGCATTGAGCACCTTCTATGTGCCAGGCCTCCACTGGGCACAGAGAATAAAATGCTAACAGTCACAGTAACACAGTTCTTGTTATAAATTTGGCACACCTCTGAGTTCCTTGCATTTGCAAATATACTTAGCCCTCACAACAAGCTAGTGAGGTAGGTTCTGTTATTATCAGCACATTGTTCAGATGAGTAATTTGCCCAATAAGTTCTGCCACTTATTAGCTGTGTGACATTGGGCAAGTTATTTCTTCCTTTTTTATTTATGCCTTTTATTTCTCTTTATTGCCTTATTGAAATGCTTAGGGTTTTCAGTACAGTGTTGACTAGAAATGGTGAGAGCTGGCATTCTTACCTTGTTCTTGATCTCACGGGAATAGCTTTCAGTATTTCACTATTACGAATGCTAGCTGTAGGTTTTTTTGTAAATGTAGGTTGATGAAGTTCCCTCATATTTCTGGTTTGCTGAGAGTTTTTATTGTGAATAGGTGTTGAATTTTGTCAAATGCTTTTCTACAACTATTTAAATGATCATAAGGGTTTTCTCCTAATTTGATAAAATATATTGATTGGTGTTTTGAATGTTAAACCATTGTTATGTTCCTGGATTAACACCACCTGGTTTTGATATATTATCATTTTTATATATTGCTAGAATTCTGTCTTAATTTACCTGTTGGCTTTTTGTGTGTGTGTGTGTGTGTGTGTGTGTGTGTGTGTGTGTGTGTGTGTGTGTGTGGCAGGCGGACGCGCAACCACTGCGCCACCAGGGAAGCCCTACCTGTTGGCTTTTTAACTCATGGCTACTCTAAAGATTTTAGTATACATCCCTATTTTCATAACTTACTAAGAATTAATGTTCTTCCATTTCACATAAAATACAGAAACTTGCAACCATATAGGTCCATTTACTGCCTCTTCCTGTACTTTTTGCTGTAGTTACCCATATGTATTACATCTACTTATCTTATGAACTGGGCAACACATGTTATTTTTGCTTTAAGGAGTCATACATGTTTTTAAGGAAATTAAGAGTGAAAATAGTCTTTTATTATGTACCCATGTGTGTGCCATTTGCAGTGATCTTCTTTCCTTCCTGAAAATACAGGTATCTATCTGATGTACCTGTATGTGGTATATCTGGTATACCTTTATATATATATATATATATATGATATATCTATCTGATTCCTTTCAGTTTGGCAGATTTTCTTTAGTACTTTTCTTAGTGCAGGTCTGCTGGCAACACATTCTTTTTCTCTTATCTGAGAAATATTTTTATTTTGCTTTCATTCTTGAAGGATATTTCCTTAATATAACACCCTGTGTTGGCATGGGTTCCCCTTCCCCTTTTCTGCTCGTGTAAATATTTTGTTCAACCATCTTTTGGCCTCCATATTTTCTTCTGAGAAGTCAGTAGATATTCAGCTTAGTGTTCCTTTTGAAAGTAATACATCATTTTTTTTCTGGCTGTTTTCAGTATTTTCTCTTCATTCTTAGTTTTTAGCTGTTTGACTGTGATTTGTGCCTATGTGTGCTTTTCTTTGTACTTAACCTGCTGAGGTTTCTGTGCTTTTTAAATGTGTAAATTTTTTTCTTTTACCCAATTTGGGGAATTTTTCTCAATTGTTTTGTTCCATTCTCTTTCTCCTTGTGGGACTTCGGTTACATGTACGTTAGACCTCTTTTGCTACTGCCCAAGGGACTCTCTTTTTATTCCATCAGTATTTTTTCTCTGTTCTTCAGATCAGTTCTGTCATTGTTTACTTACTCATTTTGCCATTTCCAAATATATATATATATATATATATATGATATATCTATCTGATTCCTTTCAGTTTGGCAGATTTTCTTTAGTACTTTTCTTAGTGCAGGTCTGCTGGCAACACATTCTTTTTCTCTTATCTGAGAAATATTTTTATTTTGCTTTCATTCTTGAAGGATATTTCCTTAATATAACACCCTGTGTTGGCATGGGTTCCCCTTCCCCTTTTCTGCTCGTGTAAATATTTTGTTCAACCATCTTTTGGCCTCCATATTTTCTTCTGAGAAGTCAGTAGATATTCAGCTTAGTGTTCCTTTTGAAAGTAATACATCATTTTTTTTCTGGCTGTTTTCAGTATTTTCTCTTCATTCTTAGTTTTTAGCTGTTTGACTGTGATTTGTGCCTATGTGTGCTTTTCTTTGTACTTAACCTGCTGAGGTTTCTGTGCTTTTTAAATGTGTAAATTTTTTTCTTTTACCCAATTTGGGGAATTTTTCTCAATTTTTTTGTTCCATTCTCTTTCTCCTTGTGGGACTTCGGTTACATGTACGTTAGACCTCTTTTGCTACTGCCCAAGGGACTCTCTTTTTATTCCATCAGTATTTTTTCTCTGTTCTTCAGATCAGTTCTGTCATTGTTTACTTACTCATTTTGCCATTTCCAATGTGCCATTAGGTAGGTACATTAGTAAATATTTCAAATATATTTCAGCTCCAGAATTTCATTTTTTTATTGTTTCTTTTTCTTTGTTGAAATTTCCTATTTCATTCATTACAAGCATATTTCCCTTTACATCCTTGAGCATAGTAACAGCAGCTGCCTTAAATTGTTTTGTTCCATTCTCTTTCTCCTTGTGGGACTTCGGTTACATGTACGTTAGACCTTTTGCTACTGCCCAAGGGACTCTCTTTTTATTCCATCAGTATTTTTTCTCTGTTCTTCAGATCAGTTCTGTCATTGTTTACTTACTCATTTTGCCATTTCCAATGTGCCATTAGGTAGGTACATTAGTAAATATTTCAAATATATTTCAGCTCCAGAATTTCATTTTTTTATTGTTTCTTTTTCTTTGTTGAAATTTCCTATTTCATTCATTACAAGCATATTTCCCTTTACATCCTTGAGCATAGTAACAGCAGCTGCCTTAAATACTTTAGCTTTAATTCCAGTGACTTGAGGCTCTCCAGGTCATTCTCTTGTTTGTCTTTTCTCTTGAATATGGGTCATGTTTTACTATGTCTTTATATGTCAAGTAATTTTGATTGTATTCTAGCACATTATAACTGGATTATAGATTTTTAAAATTCTTAATAGCATTTTTTTCAGTAAGTAAGTAATTTTAATTATATTTCATCATTTTCTAGTTGTCATTTCTTTGTCCCATGCATTCCTTCTGTTTTCACTTGTCTTCCTGCTAAAGTCTATTCTCAAATAGTTCTTTTGTGAACATTTGTGGATAGTAAAGTGTTAGCTTTATTATGCCATAAAATGTCTTATTTTGCCCTCATTCTTGGATGATGCTTTACCTGGGAATTAAGTTCTAGGTTGACAGTTCTTTACTTTCAGTACTTCGTGCCATTGTTTACAGTCATCACCCTGTTGCTGGGGAGAAGTCAGCTGTCATTTTAATGGTCATTCCTTATGAGGTAATCTGCCTTTCTTTTTGGAAGCTTTTAGGATTTTGTTTGCATTGATAGTCTGTGATGTGTTTGTGAATTTATTTTTATCTTTCTCTGTTTGTGGTGTGCACTTTCAACTTACCAACATATTTTTCAGTTGTGGAAAATCACTAGCTAAATTATCTCAGTAAATATATTGGTGCCACTGTATTTTTTAGTGATGGTGATTCCTTTTTTTCTTTCACATAATCCTAAATGTATTAAAAAAATTTTTTGTCATACTCTACATTGATTGATGCCATCTAGAATGAATTCATGTTCCAGTTGTGTATTTCGTTGGTCTTATATATATATTTGGTATATTTTAGAATTTTGTTTTTGTGGCCTCATTTTAATTAGAAAGTTTAACATTTTTCTCCATTTTGTTTATCTATCTAGTTCTATACTTATTTTCCCTTTATTATATTTTATAGTTGCTTTCTAACTCCTGGGTCCCCAATCTAGATTAAACCAGGTCTACATTAGAGTTTCCAGGTTCTTTGTTCAAAGTGGTATTGGGAGTATTGCAGATTCAATCACAAATCTATTCAGTAACTTTGTTCAGATCTTAGTTAAGAGGCTATTCCTTCCCCCTTCCCTTCAACTAGGCAACAATGTCAAATGAATTTTAGCCAAGGCAGCAGGTGGTATCAGTGTTTTCTTCCCCTTCAGGAGGGGAAGCCTATTCCAGTTGTTGGCTTTAAGCAGTGAGCATAGCTAATGATCCCCTTGTGGAGCCTTTTCCTCAGGAGAAACTCCTACCCATTAATGCGTGCTCAAGGGCCCAGAGCTTTGCAGGGCCAGAGCTGTACCCCTGCTCGGTTTTGTGTTTCTTCTCAAAGATTATCTTGTGACTTACTACTTTTTAAAAAAATAAGTAATTACGTTGTATACTGTATTTGGAACAAAGGGGCTGAGTCAAAATACCAACTTATATAAGTCTTGACTAGACATCCAAAATGCTGTTTCTTAATGTTTTGTTATTCTTGTGTCACTTGACTCTTACTCTTATTAGTAATATTGCACTTGTGAATTAATTCCATTGTCTGAGTTTTAATATCTAGTAGGACAAACACTTATTTTTTTTTAATTTTGTCTTGATCAAAATTCTGTTTTTATGTATGAACTTTAAAATCACTTTTTCTAGTTTTAAATATTCATTTGGAGTATATCGTGAACCTCATTACATGTATATATTAATTTTGGAAAGATTGCTATTTTTATGCTGTCAAGTTATCCAGATACCTAAAATACTCATTTATTTACCAGTTTTAATATATCATTCTGAAGCTTTACTTAAGCTCTTTACTCTTGTTTTATAGTTTCTGTAGTTATTATGACTGATATGTCTATATATTCCACTTCCTTTCTCTAGCTGGTTATTACTAGAAAAGAAGTTAAAATGTTTTTCTTAAATTCAGTCATTTTTCCAAAATAACTAGTTAATTCTAAAAGCTTTTAGTATGTTCCATAGTTTCCTATGTATATAATCAGAGCAACTACAATTAAGATAATTTTATGTCTTGTAATATTTATACTGGTTATTTAGTTCTCTTATTAAGCTTCCTATTTTCTTATTTTATTAAACTAAAACATTCAAAACAATGTTTAACAGTTGTAGGCATCTCTATGTTCCTGTTTTTAATGGAAATGACTTCAGTGTTTCACTGTTGAATGCCTTGCTTGCTGTATTAGATTTGGAAAAAAGTGTGTCATATTTAGGTAGTTTCCTTTTATTTTTATTTGAGTTTTTATTAGGAATGGTAGCTGAAGTTTGTCAAATACCATTTTAAATCATGATACAATCACCGACAATTAGCCTTTTAACAAATTGGATTCAGTTTGCTTTTTTATTTAGTTTTTCTTTTTTTTTGCATCGATACTTATAAATATATTTCTTTATGCTTTCCCCCTTTTGAACTGTCTTTATCAGTTTTTATTAATATTTTATAAGCTTTTAAAATAAATTGCATACCTTAATAATTACCTTTTCCTCTTGTATTTCTTTTGTGGAGATAATTTTGTTACAGTGTTTCGTAAGTTAATAATTGAGTCTCATATTTAAGTCCATATTGTCAATTGGCCAAAATACTTTTGGAAAACCAATATATAGATACCCCATAGCACATACTTTTTAGTATAATTCTGTTAAGTATTTCAGATGTTTTTATATGAATTGGATGTTTTTTCAATATGTCTCCATGTCTTTGTGTGTGTATGTGTGTGGAACTAGATTTTTACTGTATCCTTTTGAAAACACATTTGTTTCTTAATTAGTATTTCATTTTTCTTCCACAAGTCCCTCTATACTTTTTTTTAGAAGTCTTAATTCAAAATATTTGTGTAAATAAGTTGGAAAGATTTTTATAGTTTTTAGAGTATTTAAGTATTAATAATACTTGGGTATATTTATGAATGATTGCTATAGGAATTTACTGTGAATCTGGGATTTGTTGTTGCTTAATATTGCCCTTTTTGCTATTTCATGAATTCTAGTAACTTTTTTGTAGCTACCCTGTGAGTTTCATCTTGGGCTTGGTTCGATAATGTTTGAGAGTGTTTGGTAATTTATACATATATGACTGTAATAACCAGCTTTTCTTCCTTCCTTCCTTTTTTTTTTTTAAACAGTTACATGGGAATTGGTCTTTCTGCTCAAGGTGTGAACATGAATAGACTACCAGGTACACTTGTAATTGAATTACAGTACAGTCTTATGGCTAACTCTGGCTAAAAATGTCAAGTAATAACTTGGAGATAGTTAAGTACATTAATCTTCTATATTTTTAATCACTTATGAGTTCAAAGTCGAGCTGAATGGTTTTAATAAATTTTATGCTATTTAGCAAAACATAACAAGTATACCATGCTTTGTTTTGTTTTGTTTTGCTTGTTTTTGTTGTGTTTGTTGGTATTTTTAACTTCCAGTACATAGTCATATCAACTACTTTAAATGTTTTAATGTGGTTGGTTCTGTTTCCTACCCAACACATTCCTAGCTTTTAAACCATTTTTAGTTGTTTTAATATTCTGGGAATGTAGGCTGATATTAAAAGTAAACTAAGAAAGGTGTGAATTGAGATAGGAGAACTGTTTCTTAAAACCGTTAATCATATGGAAGTGATTCTTCGATTATATTTTCTGGTATTCTATTTACTAATGTTAAAAATTAACCTTGGAGGAAATTTTTTGAAAACTGAAAGAAAAATCTTTTGTTATATTAAAGTGTGTGTGTGTGTATGTGTATCTGTGTGTGTGTGCTTAAACCAAATCAAAGCAAAATTCCTTTGGTCTATTAGCAAAGGAAATGTGCATGGAAAATGTGTCTTGCTCTGTTTGTTTGCATTTTCTGGTAGGAGTCCTCTCTGTTTAAGATATATTTTAGCATTCTGTGTGGCGGATTTATTTTCCTTAATGTGTTAAGCACTGTTTTATATAGAAATTATGTACTGTAATTGCTGAGAATGTAAATGTACTTTTGGGAATTTTATCTTTGTACTATCTGTTGTACTATTCTTGCTTAGCTTGTTATAATCTTAGTGAATAGCTCTAGTATAGAGGAACCTTACTTTTCACTGTAAATATACTGGAACTTTCTCTTTAGGCTGGGATAAACATTCATATGGTTATCATGGTGATGATGGACATTCATTTTGTTCTTCTGGAACGGGACAACCTTATGGACCAACTTTTACGACTGGTGATGTCATTGGCTGTTGTGTTAACCTTATCAACAATACCTGCTTCTACACCAAGAATGGACATAGTTTAGGTACTAAGATAATGAATTGCATGTTAAATAACCAGATGTTATGATTATTGTACTTACATCCTGGTAGTAATATTTTTGTGTAATTCTCCTTTATGAGTATATGCCTCTGGAAATTATTTCTTTGCTCCTTCTAGGTGGAAGCTGAGGAAATGGTGACAATTTAAATCCGAAGTATAATGGACACATATTCAACTAAAAACCCTAATTTTTTTTACAATGAAGGCCACATTGTATCCCATATATAGGACTAACTAGAAATAACCCCATACTCAGATATTTATTGTAGTAGTAGAAATGCTAAGTGTTTTCTGCTTTGCTTTGAATAAAGCCTGTCACAGTATGATCCAGTTCTCTAGGTAACAGGTGCTTAGAAAAAAGAGCTGTCAGTTTTTAGTATAGTATGGGGGTAATGAGAAAGCGAGAAAAAGCTTGATGCCCCCAACCAAATGAAGGACGTTGACATACTGAAAAATCAGGCCTGCTAACAAAGGTTGATAAAGGATGGTGACTACAAGTTAGTTCTGCAAAAGGGAGCAGAATTAAAATGAGCAAATCACAGCAAAACTTCTAAAAGAGAGGTGGCAAATAAGTAGATTAATGAAAACATGAGGAAATCTATCCATTTGTAAGACTAATAGGAAATCAGGGGTTTTAGTTGAATATGCATATAATACTTCAGATTTTAAATTGTGTATAATTGTTATGCTCCCTTTTCTTAGAAGTTGTTAGTTTTTGTTTTGTATTAAAGAAAATATAAAGGATAGCAAAACTGATGCTTTAAAAGTAAAAAAGTGTCACATTATTTTACTGTTTTAAACACCCTTGATTCATGGCAAATTATTTCTGATGAGGTAGAGTGGAAAAAGGCAAAAACTAACTCCAGAAGGCAGAAAATTCAGTTTGCGTATTAATAGTATTTAAAAATTAAGCTGCAGATAGTATGCTTAGACATATAGTAAATGTTCTTTAATATAATACAAAAACTATTCTGTAATTTCATAGTAGAAAATTCTAAATTTTTGGCTACATTGGTAATAGTCTTTGTGTGTGTGTGTGTGTGTGTTTGTGTGTGTCTGTGTGTCTGTGTGTCTCTCAACATACTCCTTATATAAAGTTACTGTCGTCTTCATACTTACATTCGGCTTAAAACTTTTCCTTCTGATTATTAATATTGATTCTGAAGTCCTGTGCTATCTAACTTAAAGGCTGTCATAAGTCCACAACGGTTCTTACATTCTTTTCGGTACAAGAATGTTGATAAAGGTCACCGTGCAGATTATACGTATTTGTGATTTGATTGCTGTGGCAAACTGGTTTCCAGAAGGATACAGGCATTTTAGTGTATTTGTTGTTAGTGCTCAGCTCTGACTTACCAAAGCAGTTCACTGGCATAGTCTTCGCCGGCTTGGCTGCTTAAGATATTTGCGATCTTAAAGTAAACCAGGAGAAATCTGCTTTTAGGTATTACCTTTGGTTCAAAAATGGAAAAGACGACATTTTTAAAACCAAAATTAATCTTTTTACAGTTTTCAAACTTTATTCCAGAGAAGAAATTTTATTTTAGGAGATGAGAAGATCATAGGTGATGTGATATTATTTTTTTCCTATTAGATTTTCACAAGTATTTACATTGAAATTTTCTTTTGAATAAGGAAGCTGTTTTTAAAATGTGAGATGCTGTTTAAGAAAAGGGTTCCTAATGATTAGATCACATTCTAGAATTAAGTCACTTTGAAACATTTGGCATTATTCATTCATAAACTTAGTAAATATTTATTAAGCACATACAGAGGCAGTATAACAGTGGTCAATATGGGTTCTTTAGTTGCCTGGGTTTATCTCCTGGCTTGGCTGTGTGACCTTATGCAAGTTACTTAACATTTCTGTGCCTCAGATCATAAAATCAGATCACTATAATACCTACGTTATTAAAGTTGTTAGAGCAAACAGAAGTGATGTATGTGAAGTTCTCAAGTGATTGCCCGACACATAGTGAGTACTCACTAAAGGTTATTTATTATCGTTGGCCAGGTGCTGGGGGTGCAGTGGTAAAACATTGGTGAGCAGAAAGTGTTCCACTGGAACAGAGGCCAGCAAGCTGTGGTGGCCTGTGGGCCAAATTGGTCTCCTGTCTGTTTTCTAAGTAAAGTTTCATTGGAACACAGCTACACCCATTCGTTTATGTACTGTATATGGCTGCTTTCCTGCTACTGTAGACCCCATGGCCTAGAGAGCAGAAAATATTTACTTGCTGGCCCTGTATAGAGTAGTGTGCTTATCTCTGGTCCAGATTCTAGCATCTAGAAGATAAGAAATTATTCAGTTATGCTTCCCTTGTATTTCCCAAAGTGGATAATTTCTGCCCCAAGGCTGATACATCTTTAGTTTCTGTCTCATGAAGGTTTTCAAAATATATATTTACTTACCATATAAAGAGAAATGGAAAGGTTTTTGAGAAAATAATTAAAGGAGAAACACTTCAGTATACAAGTTAATTTATTTGAAATTTTAAAATTTTGTTTTATTGATTATCATTCATCAATTGAAGATAACTTTTCAAAAAGCCTCTTGATAATCAGATTAGGAAATTGGGGAAAAATTATTTTCTGTGTAAAATTTAAATAATTACACAGCTTGTTAAAGTGCCATCTTTGTGGTCTGAATATGTATAGGTTGTGGATGCTGTGTTTGGCAATGTTCAAAAGTATTAATCTGTAGAATTAAGTTGGGTTTTTCATTAGAGGTTTTGGTAAAGTAAGGATTTCAGTAACTACTGACAGAAGGGAATTTTTGCTAAAACAATATGAATTTAGACAATCTTTATCAGTAGACATTTTTGAGGAAAATAATTGATTAGACTGCTGTTTTATGAAAAATGGTAGAACTATGTATGGTCATGTTTATTCTTGCTGCTTTCTGTGTTCTTTTTAGTTTTCTGAAATTTTTAGAATAAATTCTCATATTTGTTTGGCCCACAGTCAGTTTGCTTTCTATTTATTAATGAAGCTGAAGGTAATCCGAATATTTTACGGAGGGTGGGGGGATCTCCAGCTTCGCTTTTCCTTTTGACAAGCTAACATGAGTCCACTAGTTTTTAAAAGTCATAAAAACAGTACTTTAATTACAAAGCACTGTTTTTACCATTTATTTAAAAACATGTACAATAGAGATTTATAGTCACTTTGCCCTTTAACTTTATTACTTTAATAGAGTCAGGGCTTCCCTGGTGGCGCAGTGGTTGAGAATCTGCCTGCTAATGCAGGGGACACGGGTTTGAGCCCTGGTCTGGGAGGATCTCACATGCCACGGAGCAACTAGGCCCGTGAGCCACAACTGCTGAGCCTGCACGTCTGGAGCCTGTGCTCCGCAGCGAGAGAGGCTGCGATAGTGAGAGGCCCGCGCGCTGCGATGAAGAGTGGCCCCCGCTCGCCACAACTAGAGAAAGCCCTCGCACAGAAACGAAGACCCAACACAGCAAAAATAAATAAATTAATTAATAAACTCCTACCCCCAGCATCTTAAATAAATGAATAAATAGAGTCAGATAGTTGTGTTTTCTGGTGATACAGCACAATTACAGAGTCATAGACTCTCAAAAGTGGGAAGAGACCTTAAAGGTAATAAAACAGGAGGGCCCTCCTTTTTTAGAAGGCGATCGGCACCGCAGAGGCAGTGGTGCTGGCGTGGCTGTATTTTCTGTCAGTGTGTTTACACTGGAAGAGCTTTGCTTAGCTGGCTCACCAACACCGTGCCCCCGCCCGCCCCCCCCCTCCCTGCCACCCGTTCTTCTAGAGCTTGAATATTTGGAGGGAGATTACACCATCACTTTGGGATGTCAGTAGATGTATTCCAATGATATTGCCATTGTTCAAGTGTACTTCGTACATGACTGTTGAAATTACTGTCAGCGGACATTTAAGAGAAATTCTCAACTGTATAAATCTTTGTCCTTTGAAGGAGGAATTAAAATTTTTTGTCCAGAGTAGTCAAAGCTTTGAGAATGTACTTTTATAAGATTTTTTTTTAAAGGAAACAAAAGTACTATATTTTCTATTCACCCCCCCGCTTTTAACAGAAACTCTTTCCTTTCCCCTCAAAGTTATTTAAAAGATAAATATAGGTAAGGAAGATTAAATAGTAAGGTTGGATAAAGCAGCTTAGGTGTTAGTGAGAAAAAAATTAGTCTTATTATTTTATATTTAGCTTTTTAATTTTTTTCTTCCTTTGCTATTTTTTCCCTTCTTTTTAGTTAGAAATTCAGCTTGTCACCATACTCTGCCTTTGAAAAACAGCTTCTAATGCCACTTTTTCTTTTCTTTTTAGGTATTGCTTTCACTGACTTACCGGTAAGACATAATTTCTTGTAAAAGTAGTTCTGTATTTTTAATTAAAAGTATATAAGAACTAGTACTAATCATGTTTAAAATGCAGTCTTATTGGTAATTAAGTTTATATGCCATGCCATGCATAGGCTAGAGCTCCTTTCTCAAGCTACCGTTGGTCTGGACCATCAGAAATTAACCTCCAAATTGCACTGGACACCATTGCCCAAGGGAATTTAGCTGTAGCTAAAAACGAAATGGGAAATGATTATTTAAAATACACTTTTTAGTATCCCCGTGGATTCATTCGAAATATTTCTCTTTGGTATTGTTGGACTTTTTAGTAAGTGGCTGTACAACAATTCTAGTCATTTACTAATTCAGTGTATATTGAGTGCCACTGCGCTGCAGGTTCTGTGACTGGGATACATTATTCAACAAAACAGATAAAGGTCTCTGTCTTCTTGGAGTATTCAAGCTGAGGAACTTAGAGAATAAATAATGCATTAAAATATTTTTAAAGGATTTAAATACTTTTTAAACAAAGAGAAACAGTAGAGCTCGGGAGTACCAAAGACAGAACACACATGGTACAATTTGCTCACCTTTGCTCAAGGTAATTCTTGAGCAGAGGCTTTTGAGGAAGTGAGGGAGTTAACTAAATGGATACAGAGAACAAGAATGTTCCAGGGAGAGGGAATAGTTAGGGGAATGGTACTAAGGCAGTAGCACATCTGGCATGTTTGAAGAATAGCATGAAGGGAGGTAGAGAGACATGAAAGCAGTAGGAGGTGAGTCAGATATGATGACAGGGAGGATGAGTAGATCATCTAGACCTTGAGGGACATTGAAAGGACTTGGGCATTTACTCTGAATGAAATACAAAGACACTGCAGAGTGTTAGTTATTATGATATACTGGGATGAAAAATAGACTGCAGGGGGAGTAAGGGTAGAAGCAAGCCGACATGTGAAGGGCTGTTGCAGAAATTCAGGCAGGAGATGATGGTGGCTCAGCATCACTAGAGATGTAAGAAGTAGTTTGATTCTACCTACCTTATTCCCCAAATCTAAGGCTCTTGTCAATTGTAATATGCATCATATATAGCCCTAAGGGCGGGGTGGTGGTGGTGGAAACGAACAAACTAATAAACTATGATGAAGTGCTTTCTTATCATTTAGAATTTATACTTTATATTCACTGAATGATCTCTTCAGGTATTTAAATTTTTGATCAGTATCACATTACACACCTAAAAATGCTGCCAGTAAACGATATAAATTGATTAAGGTTTTTCCCAAACTTCTTCATGTTCAGAGTCCAACCTTTTAAAACACTTGTTCAGAGTTAATGTCTGTGGTTTTCTACATGATATTGTCTTCTCTGCCATTAAGAACGTTTCTTGAGAGTTCTCCATTATGTCTCTGGCACTTTCTTCCAAGCTCCTGACCGCATTGTGCAGGGTTTCATATGCTCACTTTCTTCATGTGACCAGAGGTATTAACTAAAGGTTTTCTGACACAACCGGGACTCTGACATTGCTTTCTCAGTTGGTCCATAGTGGCTTGTTGACTAAAATGTCTTAGGAATTGCATTTATCCAGCTGTTTGACCAGGAAAAACGATCAAGACTCAAGAGCTTTTGGTGAGCTCATCCTTCAGCAAATTCACACCTATGCAGGTGGTGACCACTGCTGCCTCATGACAGCTGCCGGACGTAAGGTGCCAGTGATTATAAGATACACTCCAGCTCTAGAAATGTTTTGAGAGAGATGACAGGAGACTCAAAGGCAGAGAATAGATACCCTATCTATAGGTTATTAATCTTCCTGAAGAAAAATCCTAGAAAAACCAGAAGAAATCCAAGTTATAATAGAAAATAAGCCAGGGAAAATTTGGAGTCTTACAGATCAGAATTGCTCAAGAGGTGTTATTTGATAAGCAGTGATGGAAGAAGTGTTTATCTTTTTGAAAAAATATATAGTGTTAGGATTTTGTCTATATACTACAGTAGGTTCCAAATGGATTAAAGAGTTAAATGATTGGTAAATAAATAAGATTTTTTAGAAATCTGAGAGCCAAGAGAATTTTCTGATGGGTTGGATGTGAAAATGTAAGAAAGAGGATTTGACTTCAAGATTTTTGGCCTGAAGAATTGAAAGAACGGAGATGCCACTTACTGACATGGAGAAGGCTGTATTTTAGGTGGAGCACTTTTTTGAGGGGGGGGAATCTGGAGTTCATTTTGGAGAAGTTAAGTGGACTTGTCAAGCTTGCAGTTGGCTATACAAGCCTGGAATTCAAGAGAGTGATCTGGGCTGGAGATGAAAATTTGGGAGTCACTGGCATTTCAGTGTTTAAATTTAAAGTCATGAGACTGTTTGAAGTCAACAAGGGAGTGTGTGCAGGCAGAGAAGTGGAGCAGGGACTGAGTTCTGGGGTGTGCCATACTGGGGAGAAGAGAAGGAACCCGCAACAGGGAGGTGAGGAGCAGTGATCAGAGAGGCAGGAGGAAGACTAAGAGTGGGGTGTCCTCAAAGCCAACTGAAGAAAATATATCCAGAAGGAAGGAGAAATTAACTGTGCCAAATGGCACTGTAACGTATCACATGAGACAGGGCTGTCGATCGGTGGGTTTAGCAGAGTGGAGGTCACTGGTGATCTTGTCGAGAGAGTTTCAGCAGAATGACGGAGAAATCCTGACTGGGATGGGTTTAAGAGAGAATTGGAAGAGGGAAGCTATTATAGGGTAGGGACAGCTTTGGAGGATTTTGACCACAGTGAGGAGTAACGAAGTGGGATGTGGTAGCTGGTGGTAGAATGGGGAACAGTAGATTTTTTGTTAGATTCAGCAGGGTGTTTGCTGATGAGGACAATTCAGTAGCAAGAAACACAGTTGATGTTGTATACAGAGAGGAAAAGTAGCCATGATTGTACACCCTCAACTGGGCAAGGGGAGTGATCCGGTGTGTCAAGTGGAAAGGGGAGGCTTTAGAGAAGAGCGGCTGTGGTGGCGGGGGGGGGGTGTAGGTGCGGGCGCAGGTAGGCAGGTTCACGTGGCTCAGTATTGTTGCAGGCGTTTTGCCAAGGCTCCGTTTCGGTTGGAGTTGGTTAAAGCAGGGGTCCCCAGACCCTGGGCTGCGGACTGGTGGTGGGCCATGGCCTGTTGGGAACTGGGCCGCACGGCAGGAGGTGAGCGGCGGGCAATCAGCGAAGCTTCATCTGCCGCTCCCCGTCGCTCCCCGTCGCTCCCCACGGCTCCCCGTCACTCCTCATCACTCCATGCCGCTCCCCGTCACTCCCCATCGCTCCTCACTGCTCCCCTTCACTCGCCATCTCTCCCCATCGCTCCCCATAGCTCCGCACCGCTCCCCATCACTCCCCACGGCTCCCCATCACTCCATGCCGCTCCCCGTCACTCCCCTTCACTCCCCACGGCTCCCCCTCACTCCCCCCGGCTCCCCGTCCCTCCTCAGTATTGTTGCAGGGGTTTTGCCAAGGCTCCGTTTCGGTTGGAGTTGGTTAAAGCAGGGGTCCCCAGACCCTGGGCTGCGGACTGGTGGTGGGCCATGGCCTGTTGGGAACTGGGCCGCACGGCAGGAGGTGAGCGGCGGGCAATCAGCGAAGCTTCATCTGCCGCTCCCCACGGCTCCCCGTTACTCGCCATCACTCCCCACCGCTCCCCACTGCTCCCCATCACTCGCCACCACTCCCCACCGCTCCCCGTCACTCCACACCACTCCCCGTCACTCCCCATCGCTCCTCACTGCTCCCCTTCACTCGCCATCTCTCCCCATCGCTCCCCATAGCTCCGCACCGCTCCCCATCACTCCCCACCACTCCCCATCACTCCCCACGGCTCCCCGTCACTCACCGTCACTCCCCACCTCTCCCCATTGCTTGCATTACTGCCTGATCTCCCCCACCCCCGGTCTGTGAAAAAATTGTCTTCCACAAAACCTGTCCCTGGTGCCAGAAAGGGGACCACTGTGTTAAAGGGCCTACGTAGCTGGTTTGCTTTTCCTTTCTTCCCCCTCTTTTTGTGGCACTGAGCAAGTAAAACCAACTTTTCAGTTAGCAGATTTTGTTCATCACTGATAGCTAGTGGGGATCATTTGAAAAAGGCTTAGCTAGTTGTAGACATGTTGACTATTTTTGTGTCGCCTTCTGATTATTTTTTGTCTCACTTTAGAATCACTAGTTCTATTCTTTGCCTTGTCTGTGATTAACCAAGGGTGATACTCAGCTCTGTAGCAGTGGGTAAAGTGGTGGTTATGGTGGTAGTTGTAAGTTTTCTTTTAACGATACAGTGGCTCTGAGAGGTCTTTTTTTTTTTTATGACTGTGAGATCTGGGACTTCCACATGTAACATATCATTCTTCTACTTAAAAAGGAAAGAAGTTAGTCTTTCTCTTAAAGGCACCACCAAACAAGTGTTTCTATGTTGTGTACCTGTGATCCTTCACTAGCCAGTTGTAGCATTCAATCCCAGTGGAGAGTATGTTCACAGAAAGAAAGTGTACCTATTATGGAACATAGGGTGCTTTACATCTCGGAAAACCTTAGATGTTTTTCAAAATGATCTTTCTTCCCCAGCTCACCTCACCTGTTTGAGAAATGTCCATCTATAAGCTGACTAATTCAGTTGCGATTAGATAAATTCTTTTGTTGTAGAAGCTGTTCACGTTTAAAGTGATGGGGCTTTCCAGTTCTTTGGCCTGATTTGAAATCTACCTTTTATAGAAAGCATTATTTGCTTCAGCTTTCTTTAGAAAAAAATCTTTTATATATAAAAGAACAAAGCTGTGATATTGAGGATACAATTTTATTGTGTATACTTAGCTTTTGAATAGCATTTTTAGTAGCTGTCTTCATCTTTCATGGGTTAATAGAAGTGAGACCTATGTATTTTTCTGTTCTCTTCATAGAGACTTAAATTATTCTCACTTCTAATTCTACATAGGCAGGAGTGCTTTTTTTTTTTTAATTTAAAAACAGTTTCCCTGAAAACATTGTTTAACATATATCCATAATCTAGATAGATGCTACTGCATGGATGCACCTTGAAAACATTATGCGAAGTGAAAGAAGCCAGACAGAAAAGACCACCTATTGTATGATTATGTCGATATGAAATATCCAGAATAGGCAAATCTTTGGAGTCAGAAAGTAGATTAGTGGTTGTCAGCGGTTAGGAGCTGGGGGGATACAGAGAGTGACTGCTAATAGGTATGGAGGTTTTTTCAGAGTGATGCAAATGTTGTAAAATTAGATAGTGGTGATGGCTGCACAACTCTGTGACTATACTAAGACCATTGCATTGTTGTAGTCTGCTTTTAGAAATCTATAATTTAGCAATTTAAAAGTCTATTACATTTTTTAAAATTTGTAGTTTAGTCAGTTAAGGGCTGTGTCCTTAATCTCTCCCTCAAGTTTTAAGGTTGAGTAAGTGGTATAAAAGGTACAGCTAGTTACTTTTCATTGAGCCTAAACTGAGTTTGTCATTTTTAGTTTATTATCACTTTCTGATTACAGAAGGTAATATAGAGTGTTAAATAGTCAAATAGTAAATATTTATAAATACAGGAATGTATAAAAGAGAAGTTCATTATAATCCCAGCCTCTGTAGATACAATGATTGTGTTGAGTGTATACCCTTCTAGGTCTGTTTTAAACTTATGTTAGCCAGTATCTCCATAATTAAATGTAGGATGGAAGAAGACGGGGTCATAGTTGAGGCACTATTCTATAGCTTGCTTTCTTCATTTAGTAATGTATCTTGGGCCTCTTTCTGTGTCAGTATACACATTTTTAACTCTTCTTTTTGCTTGTTTTTATAATATCTTATTGTATGATGTACTACCACAATTTGAAGATGTACATTTTTGCATATTTTAACATTTATGATATGGGGTGCATCTTAGAATCCGTGGCCTGTCAGAGTTTAATGGGCAGTGTTTTTGCTCAGACATAAAATAATGGTAAATCTTGTAGTTAGTGGGGTCTGAGCTTCAATGATTATGGTATATAATACCACCTGTGAATAGACATTCTTTTTTAATTTTTTATTTACTATTACAGATCATGCTGTGGGACATATATCTTTGCACGTTTGTTTTTCTGTGGAATTAGTTTATTTATTTATTTATTTATTTTTTTTGTGGTGTGCGGGCCTCCCTCTGCTGTGGCCTCTCCCGTTGCGGAGCACAGGCTCCGGACGCACAGGCCCAGCGGCCATGGCTCACGGGCCCAGCCGCTCCGCGGCATGTGGGATCCTCCCAGACCGGGGCGCGAACCCGGTTCCCCTGCATCGGCAGGCGGACGTGCAACCACTGCGCCACCAGGGAAGCCCCGGATTAGTTTCTTACAAGTGAAATTGCCTTGTCAGTTTTAATAGATTTTGCTGAATTTCTTAAAAGATTATATGGGTTCACATTGGTGTGTACAGTGGATGAGAGGGCTTATTTTCCCAGTGTTCATCAGCACTGGGTATTCTCAGTCTTTAAAATCTTAATCTGATGTGCAAAAATATCTGTTTATTTTAATTTGCATTTTAAAAAGTTCAGTATGTCTCTTCATATTTTTATCATCTTATATTTCTTCAAATTGCCTATCTATTGCCAATTAAATTTTTTTGAACTAGTAATCTTTGTCCTCCTATATTGTGAGAATATTTTTTAATATTTGGAACATTGATCCTTATATGTGTGGCAGATTGTTTTCTATAAAGTCTAGTTTTCTTGACATAAGAGTCTTTGGCTTTATATATTTTTGTTTTAAAGTATGTCACAATTTTGTAATGGGGTTTCATGAAAAGAATACTGTGCTACGAGTAGAGAGCCATGAGTTTTTTCCTTTATGTGTGTCATTAAGAAGCTGTGTGCTTTTGGAGACACCCCTCAAGCTCTTTAGGTCTCAGTTTTCTCATTGGTGAAATGAGAAGGTTGTAATAAGTATCTCACTTGTCTTCGGCTTAAAATTCTATTAACTTGTAAGTTGATTGTTAAGAATCAGTACATTTGTTCAGTACCTTTGTGTGCATTGTGTTACCATTTATTTCCCTTATCCAGTGTGAGTATATTTCTCAATATTTTGACACAATACTCCTTCTGTTTCTGATTTTGGTTGCTTGGTTGGTCAGCTGACTTTAAAAACACCCTCTTAGCTTTTTGCAGTGAAATCTATCTAAGCACCTTATATGTACACAGGAATTATACTCAATCTTTACCTAATTTTGTACGGAAAATACTTGTGATAACCATTAAAGCAAAGAGGTAA
This sequence comes from Physeter macrocephalus, assembly GCF_002837175.3. Classification (NCBI taxonomy): domain Eukaryota; kingdom Metazoa; phylum Chordata; class Mammalia; order Artiodactyla; family Physeteridae; genus Physeter; species Physeter macrocephalus. The sequence continues at coordinate 98,393,169 of NC_041231.1, forward strand.
GGCATAAATACAGAGACTGAAGATGAAGTAGAATTTGGAGTTACAGAAGGAAAAATTGAACTTAGATTTGGTGTTAAATAAACCTGTGTTTTAATCCCACCTCTGCCATAGTGTAGAACAACTGTGAGCAAGTTAATTTACACCTAATCCTCAGTTTCTGTATCTTCGTAATGCAAATAATAATAATGATGATTAACAGGATAATTATAATGATTAAACCTGGCCGTTTAGTAGACATTGAGTAACTTATTCTCCCTTTAGATGTAACAACTAGGGATAGAGCCAAAAGGACTCCTGTATTTTTTGTACAAAATTTTTGAAGCTGTTAAACTTGTTTAACCTCGAAATCTTGGAGTATATCTTGGAGTAAATGCATTTCTTCATCAATCTGAATATTTAAATCCATCCTTTCCTTTTCTTGAAATGTGTGCATTTTATTTTTATGTAAAGAATCTCTATTCTTAATGGCACTGTTTTGCTTGTAATTAAGTTCTTATCACAATCCCTTAATAAAGGCATCCCAGATGTACTGATAAGTGAAATTAGAAAATAGTACGTGCCCAGTTAGGATGTACTTTCATAGTAACTAGCTTTCACATGCAGTTTCTAGAAATGCATCACATATCATACATAGAAGGATAAACCTGCGTTATACTTGAATCTCTACAACTATTATATGACATATTCTTAAGAGCAAGAATGGTGTGTCTTCATTTATTAGAAGTATAATGCCACATGGTCTCTGAATAAATAAGTAGCTTAGGTTGCTGCGTATTTTTTTCGATGATTAGATTACAGGAAGTGATAGTTTTCATCCAGCATATAATGTAGTTTAGATGATTTGCTTTAGTCTTCCTCTACTAGTTTTTGATTGAGTTTTAAAAATATTCATGAAGTAAATTTGTAGTTCTGTAGCATTTGAAAGAATGAATATGTTTTTAACATAAAAGGGGTAGATGTTTAGTAAAATGTGTTGTCTTACAGCCCAATTTATATCCTACTGTGGGGCTCCAGACACCAGGAGAAGTCGTTGATGCTAATTTTGGGCAACATCCTTTCGTGTTTGATATAGAAGATTACATGCGAGAGTGGAGAACCAAAATACAGGCACAGATAGACCGGTTTCCTGTTGGAGATCGAGAAGGAGAGTGGCAGACCATGATACAAAAGTAAGTGAAGAAATGTGAATTGACATATTCAAAAGTACATTTTTTATAAAACATCTCATCCTTTTGGTATGAAAGACTATTTATTGAAGCTTTTTAATCTCTTAATATATATCCTAATGATTTTAATGTATTAATAATGTTTGATTTGGTGACACACATACCAAATTGTATTTTAGTCTGATTTATTAATTTGCTGGAAGAAATAAAGTGACACTAGATCTCTTAGGTTAATTCATTTGCTATCCTTAGTAACAGGATTTAACGGTTTCCATAGGTTACATGATTCAACTATTAATAGTGCCAATGCAAAAGATAAACTCAGAAAGACAATTTAGATTGTATAATTCAGCATTGTGGTATTTGGACATGAACTTGGCTATGTTGTTCAGCAGTAGTGTAAATATTTATGAAGAAAAAATTATTGCTCAGTAAGAGTAAGCATCAAAATCATGGTGTAGTTTACATACTGGAATACAGACTTGATGTGTACATTTCACGTTTCAGGATTTGGCTAAATTTTTCCAGTGAATGGGTTGCTGTGTAAGATAATATCAGCTATTCTTGTTTACTAGGATCCCTTTTTTTTTTTCTGACTAAAAGCCTCCAGCTTAAGGAATTTTTAAAACTCCATTTACTTATTGTGTATTCTATAATTAGACATTTAAGAGGAGCTAAAGGGAATAAAGACCAAGGGACAGTGAGTATGGAGTTAAGATTCCTCAATGTGGGTTAAATACTTAAGAGTCAGTAGTAACAGTGGTAGAGGATGGGCAGCAGCAGAGCAAACAGTGGGTGTCAGTAAAAGTACTGCTTATCTCAACTCGCTTCTCACTGTTGCGGCCTCTCCCGTTGCGGAGCACAGGCTCCGGACGCGCAGGCTCAGCGGCCATGGCTCACGGGCCCAGCCGCTCCGCGGCATGTGGGATCTTCCCGGACCGGGGCACGAACCCGTGTCCCCTGCATCGGCAGGCGGACTCTCAAACACTACGCCACCAGGGAAGCCCTCAACTCATTTTTTACCCAAAATTTTCAATTTGTTTTTTTAGGCAGCTTTTTATGAAAAGGTAGAATTTCAATATGGAAGTCAGCAGGAAAATGTAACTCCTGTGACAGTCAACCTTTTAGACTATGCCTTTGCCTGAAAGGCTAGCCATGACACATGAATGTCAGTAGTACTGAATAGTAGCTCTTAGAACTTGAAATAGTGTAGACTTTAAAATAAATACCAGTAAGTTTAAATTGTCATTCTCCCTACTGTAATCTAACCTGAGAAAATTAAAGATACCGTCAGCTTGACACAGTTTATCTTAAATGTCTGTATAATTGCTTTGAACAGTCTTAAATTTACAAATCTAATAAAACTTTGCATATTTTTTGGAGGAGATAATTTTGGACATGATGATTCTGAAAACAAGATTTTTCCCTAGAGCTGTTATCAGAGCCTCAACACTAGTATTTTGTCTTGCACAGTTGAAAGAATAGTGAAACTGACTCAGAATCCCATAGTTGCCATGAGTTAGAGTTGGAGCTAGGATAGACTGCTCTCTGGGGGTCACATCTCTTAAGAGGTAATGGTTACCACTGAGCATCGTGGCAGGATAGTTGTAGAGGAAGCGTTGTTTATCTTAATCCTATAGCCAGGGTTCAGTGAGGGCACCCTCCCCTACCCCATGCTTCACAAAATTGATACTCACCATGACCTCCTGGGAAGTCCATTTTAAGAGGTTCTCCCCTACCCTCTTATTAATTTGACTAATTAGGTGAAATAAAATGAAAAAAATCTGGTTCTTAGAGATCCTCCCCTCTGCCACCTCAGTCCCCTTTTCCTGAACCACTGCTTCGCACCATTTTCTCATGGACCCCTTAGTTGTGCTGGATGGAGGCAGGTTTAAATGTTGGGTGTTTAGAGAGATATTGGGTATTCAAGTTAATATCGTTTAGTCAACAGTTTTTCTAACGTTTTGTGGTTAGATGTAAATGCCAACACCACTTGGTAGCTTTTTAAAAAAAGAAACTTTCTCTTTGGCAGTGTCACTTACATGTAAATCATATTTGAGGAGTTAATGTCCTGTGCACGACCATACTAACTGATTTAGATTAGAAGGCTGACTCCTCACTGATTAATATTATCACCCTCATAGACTTTGTTCTGGAAGATTCTCTCTCTGGGTTCACCTTAGTATTTTTTTGTGTTCACACCTTGTGATCCCATCTTATGTAACTGATGGATAAAGAAAATGGTTCAACTACAGAACACAAAGAGTTAATCTGTTGTTTTTAAATTGTTTTATTTTACAAAATGCCAACACTTTACTAGGATAAGTCATATGATAAAGGTAAAATAGAAATTATGGTTGGTACGATTGAATAAGGATGGGAAATAATAGGAAAGGACCTGGGGATAATGGAGTGCCAAGAATCAAAGTCATTTAATGTCCTTGATTCTCTGGTAATACTTATTTCTAGGGAGAGTAGTCTCACCTCAGCATTTTCAGTTATCTTTTTGGAAATACTACATGAATAAGACAAAATGATTTTTTTTAAACTTATTTTAAAGTTGAGGTACTTAAAGCCTTAATTGTTCCAAGGGCATAGGTTGGTCTTGTAATATCAGAGTAGACCTTGTTTATATAAATTGTAGTATGAAGCATGTATTCTCTTGACTAAAAGATGTGTGTTTCTTCTTTTTATTTTAAGAATGGTTTCATCTTATTTAGTCCACCATGGGTACTGTGCCACAGCAGAGGCCTTTGCCAGATCTACAGACCAGACCGTTCTAGAAGAATTAGCTTCCATTAAGAATAGACAAAGTAAGGACCCTGTGGTGCATGGCTAACACTTGTTTTCAGATTATAGGTTTGGTTACATTGATTTTTAGAAATTTTATTTTTTTAATTAAAATTTTTTCAAATATATTAACTTGAAATTATGCTTCTGAAATTTATTTTTATTGACATTTTTGAAGATTACATTAAAAAATTCACTTACTAGCATTCTGGATGTAGAAAGATAACAGTTTTGGAGAAATTTTTGTAAAAATGTTTGCCATTTTTTCTTAAAATAAAATATGTTTTCTTGAGCTTTCAGGAAGTAAACATTTACTAAACAGTGTTTTTTTAAATTGGTAAAGTAGTCCACGATTAGATGTTAGTGGAGATAACGTGTAAAATAAATTTAAGTATCTTTGCATTTAAATTGCTGTCTAAATTTAAGATAGTATTGATCTTAAGTATTTATTGCTTAGGTCCTGGTGCTTGTGGCCAGAGCTGTGGAGTCTGTTCTGACCAGGGCAGGTCAGCATAACAGCTGGTCCACAGTAGCCATAGCCATACTAAGATTGGTGCGGTTAGACCATCAGGGAGGGCATGGCTTGATGAAAGTATAGGGATAAAAACAAGACATTACGGGTGAGATCGTGATGTATGAAAACAAATTTTTTATAGGTCAGACTGCTGTGATAGCACTGATGACACTGCGTTGTAGCTAATCGTATGCTTGCCTGTCTTTCTCACGGCATTGTAAGCTCTGGCAAGCAGGAGGTGACCGCTTACTCTTCGTATCCCCATCATCTAACCCACAGGGACTGCTCACTGAGTAGCTATTGGATTCAGGCCTTACTCAAAGGCTAGCATTCGTTTAGTACTGGGTTCAAAAGGTTATAGTATTTGATAAGACACTTGGAATATTATTTCTTTAATGTTTCCTATGGTTTTTTTTTTTTTTTTAAAAACACTCTTATTGAGGTATGGTTGACATGTTAAAAACTGTTCATACTTAGCGTGTACACCTGGCTGAGTTTGGAGATAAGTATATATCCATGAAATCATCACCACAGCGTATGCCGTAACGTACCCATCTTTTTCATTTTAGTGTTCAGTACATCACTATTGCTTAACAGGTATTTTTCCTATGCTACTTGTATGTGAGTTTGTGGGGTTTTTTAGTAGTTTATTAAAGTACTTGTTTTTCTAATTTTTTAATTTGTCTGAAAATTTTCGTTAAAGTAGAAACTGAGTTAGAAAAAGAAGTGGAAAGTAATCATGATAATTTATTTAAAGATTTTTTACTAAATTTTTTTTGAGGGTCCACTAAGTTTCTGTTTCTATTCTTTTTAAAAAAAATTTATCTTTTGCTTTCTTTTTCTAAATAGGAATTCAGAAATTGGTATTAGCAGGAAGAATGGGAGAAGCCATTGAAACAACACAACAGTTATACCCAAGTTTACTTGAAAGAAATCCCAATCTCCTTTTCACATTAAAGTGAGTTTAATAAAATGTTATATTAATTATACATGTGTGTATTATATAATCAAAATTATTTTCATACTTTAATAGTTTTAATTTTTGTTTTACCTTGTTTCAGATATTTGGATATAATTTTGTAATGTAGCACCTTTAAGTAACAGGTTATAGAATATGCTTTTGTGTTGAGGGCTGTAAGCAGGAGGCGTCTTTTACTCTGTGTTTGCTCGCTGTCGTTCTGTCCCTGCGTTTAAGAATGTGACAGTCTTACTTAGAAGATGGGTGTCTTATTTTTCCTCCTGTAAAGTACCTTATAGTAAGTTTGGGGCATTTTAAAAAACTGTGGTAAAAATATACATAAAATTTGCCATTTTTGCATGTACAGTTTTCTGGTATTCACATTGTTTCTGGTACATTCACACTGTTTTTCAACCATAACCAACCATCCCTTTCTAGAACTTTTTTCATTATCTGAGACTGAAACTTGGTATCCGTTAAACGTTGACTCCCCATTTCTCTCTCTCCCCCCAGCTCCTGGCAACCACCATTCTACTTTCTGTCTCTATAGATTTGAATTTGACCGCTCTAAATACCTCATATAAATGGAATCATAATATATTTGTCCTTGGTAACTGCTTTGTCCCACTTAGCATAACGGGTGTACAAATATATGTTCGAGTCCCTGCTTTCAGTTCTTTTGTGTATACACTCAGAAGGGGAATTGTTGACCATATGATAATTTTGTGTTTAATTTTTTGAAAATCAGTCCTCACAGTTCCACAGCCCTGCACCATTTTACATTCCCACCAACAGCGTACAAGAGTTCCAGCTTCTCCACATCCTCACCAACACTTGTTATTTTCTGTTTCGTTTTTGTTTTTTTCATAAATAATAGCCATCCTAATTTGGCATTTTTTAATTGGTCATATGAATCTTCGTTATTTTAAAATTCAGGTGTTATTAGGTTTAAGATTTAAACTCTTTAAGCACCAGAAATTCTAAGCCCAGTGTCAAAATTGTCTTGCTTTAGAATCAGAGTTTATATTGTGGCCTGTTTTGGTTAAGAGGGATGAGGAAACTTGGGGACTTAGGCTCTTATTTTGTATGTAGGTAGGTATGTATATAAAAGTACATATTTGTAAAGCAATTATACTCCAATAAAGATGTTAAAAAAAAAGTACATGATGTTCTTATGTACTATTTGGTTTGCTTCCAAGTGCAAATATTATTTTGATTATTTTAGCTAAAAAATGAGGTCCATTTTGGTTTGTTTATTATAGCTACAGATAGATTTTCATTTTCTTAGTAAATCTTGATTAAAGGCGATACAATGTCTTTTGCATTATACTCTCATTTTTCTGGAAAATTTTAAATTGATTCTAAGCAGTACAGTATATGGAACCATGTTTAGTATTTTTAGCATACTATCTAAAGGCCACATTTACTGATAAATACAAGTTCTTAAAATATTTCCTTTCAGAAATCTGTTGCTATTAAATAGTAATTTGAAGGTCATGTAAGTAAATTTTTCTTTTCTCTTTTTAGAGTGCGTCAGTTTATAGAAATGGTGAATGGTACAGATAGTGAAGTACGATGTTTGGGAGGCCGAAGTCCAAAATCTCAAGACAGTTACCCTGTGAGTCCTCGACCTTTTAGTAGTCCAAGTATGAGCCCCAGCCGCGGAATGAGTGTCCACAGCTTAGCTTCAGGCAAAGGAAGTGCTGCACTTGGTTCTGGTGAGGTTCAGTCTTACGACATTATCTTAAAATTTTTACCCTTCTTCGTGGTTTTGAACCAAAATAAAATTTTTTTTTAAAATCTAGACATCTCTGCTAGGCGTTTGGCATATTTGTACACTTGATCTCAAGATGTTCTGGAGGAAAAATTGTGGGTGGGTCAGATTCATGTGTTTTTAGTACCAGCAAGTGACTTAAAGATGAGCTGTTTCTAAGAACAGGTTATTAACAGATCTCCGTAAATGAAGGGCAACATTCAAGTTGTCTCTAGAAATTAAATCGGAGATATTTGGTAATGAGAAGGTAATTGTGTGTTTTAGGAAAGGATAACTGTAAAGGCGGTGACATGGCTGTGACGTCTGAAGCCACCGATCACCATAGCCAGCTACCTAGCCAGGCTGCCTCTTGCTCACTCTTTCCCAGCCAAGCTGCCGGCAAGAGTCAGCTCTGCCTGTTCATTTCCTCCTGTCCTTTTCTGGGCTCACCAAGGCCTTTGGTGTTCTCTTAATTAAAATTCTCTCCTTTCTTGGCTTTTATGACATCCCTTCTGCAGGTTTATTTCTGATCCTTCTCAGTCTTTTTTCTTTGCTTGTCTCTTTAATTCTGTTTTCCCAAGGTATTATCTTTCCTCTGTACATTTAACGTTCTAAAGCAGAAGTCAAATACTGTTTCCTGTCCTTTCAAAGAGTAGAGCAACACCTTTGCTTTTTCTCACTCAGCATATACCTTTCTACATTGCTGCCTCTCAGCCTGTTTACATCACCACCCTGCACAGTGTGTGTGATTCTCATGTTTGTGTCCTTAGTCACCACCCCTCTGACACCATGTGTCACGTCAGGCTTGGACAGATTCTTAGCCTCGGTGTATTCATATGTAAAATGGGGTTATGATAACTCTGGGCTTCATGGGTGGGGGCTGGGGGTTGTGAGGATTAAATGAGACTCATAATTAAGCCTTCAATAAATATAGAAGGAGATGACAGCTCACAATTAAGTATCCTTATGTTCTTTCAAAGAAGTTATCCATTTGTTTTCTATTTAAGTAGTCCATTGACTTTCCTGCATTATAACAGTCTTAAATACATGATCAGAATATGGTACATCTGTTACAACTTTATATGTTTGTTTCTATTTTTATAAAGTTTTTTTCTTTTTTCCCAGGTTTTGAAAGTTGTAGTAATGGTGTAATATCAAATAAAGCACATCAGTCATATTGCCATAGTAAACACCAGTCGTCCAGTTTGAATGTACCAGAACTGAACAGTATAAACATGTCAAGGTCACAGCAAGTTAATAACTTCACCAGGTAATGATATCCATAGCTTTTGCGTTACTATTAGCAACCTTAATTATAGGTGTCATCATTTTTAATAATTTGGAGAAATTGAGTTAGATGGTCCATAGTGGGGGTCTGAGAGTTCCCAAGCCCCCAGAGGTTAAAAGGGTGGGGAGTGAGTTCCCCAAAGCTTTCTGTTCTCCTCGCGTTCATGGAGGCACCTGCTTCTGTTCCTTCCCCTTCCTCTACGTCACTCTTCCCTGTAGTGGGGTGTTAGGGACACATCCAGGGTTCTGCATTTCATCTTCCTGCCACCGCAGACCCGTACAGGTGGTTACGTACATGCCACTTGTTATGTTTCCAAGTGAAGTCACAATGGTATATTTAACCTCTGCAGTTAACATATGATACAGTTACAACTATTTTTTTTCTTTGTGTGTGGGTTTTTTGGTGTAAGTGTGTGAAGCGTTTCCCGAGTTCCAAATAACTAACTTTACAAAAAATATTTGTTGATGAGAACCTATCTTTAATTTAAGTAGCTTGCGTATAACAGATGGTTAAGTCATTTAGTAAAAACATACAGTGAGAGGAGAGTATTGAGAACCTGTTGGGTGTCAGACACTGCTAGGCATGGTCTCCACTCGAAGAGCTGTGAGAGAAGAGATGTCTCTGTCAGCACACTATGACATACTCAGGTTTCCTATTCATGAAACCTAAAGGTTTCATTTGAATTGAATGCTAGTGTGTGACAGCAAGTTCTTACGGATTTTATCAGTTTGATGTTGGTTTGGTCTTAGAACATGAATTGATTGGTCACTGCGTTTTGGGGAATGTTTATCAGTGCAAAATTCTCCATTGAAGGACAGAGAACCTCATGTTTACCATGACTCTTAATGGAAATATGACTCTGGAGAAAGAAGTATGTGTAAAAATCTGTTTTCACAAATTTGGAGATTAATCAGAATTTCCAGGTTATCTGTCACAAATGACAAAAATGTACTGAAGTAATGGTAATGTGTGGTACAGGTGATAATGAAGTCCACAAAAATGGTATGAGAAGAACAGTAGGAAAATGGACTGTCTTGCTGAGGAGGTCAGGGTAGTCAGTAGAGATGACATAACTAGAAAATATACGATTAGAATATTGTAGTGAAAATTTTGTATGGAAATTTAAAAGATTAAGCCTTTAGTACCTCATTGTACTTTATAGTATATTAGTACTTTATCATTGTTAGAGGGTTCTACCATAGTTTGAGGGTAGGATTGCAGTTTCTTCATGAGTTTTTCTCTTAAATACTATCCTCATGGCAGGAAGTTGCTAAAGAGACCTATTATTACCTGAGTTGAGGGAAGCAAGCTTAACGGAAGGGGGTTGATGACACAGCATCCTCTGTTGTGCGCAGTATAGAAGAAAGTAAGCTTTTCAAGTGCCTTAAACTGTTAAGCAGTAACAGTTACTTTCTAGCTGGTAATGGCTTTCCTTACCAACGGTATTGTGAAGTAGGCAAAGATGGTATTAACTGTGAAAACCATTTTACAGATGTAGAGCTGAGTACCAGAGAAGTAAATGACTTTTTTTTTTAAGGTCAATAATTAGTCACGAGTAAGTTGCAGAACTGTGACTACTTCCCAGGATGCCTGACTGCTAGACTTGTGCTCTCTCCATTATACTCCCCCATCAGAAACGCTCTTCTCCCTACTCTCCTTCTCCTCCATCCTAACTTCTATTCAAGCTGTAAAACTCAACTTCAGATGTTACCTCTTCCAGGATGTTTTCCTTGATTTATATCCCTGCCAAATGTTGTGTCACTCCTTGTGATGAACTTCCATCACAGTACTGATTCTCTGTACTATAATAACTTTTATTAGCTTTTTCTAGGCTGTTCACTCCTGGAGGGCAGGGGCTGTTTCATTATATCCTTAGCACCTAACACAGAGCATGGCCCAGAGGCTCTTAAATATGCGTTGAATGAAAGTATCCCTCTCAAATATTATATTGGATTATGAAAAATGCACTTTAGTATATTAATAAGATCACTAAAAGCTACGATCTTAAGGATTTCCCTTAAACATTATTTTTAAAGTTTGATTTTTCTTATCAATTCTCAAATTTCATCAAGATACTAAACAAGCTTTCCTGACTGACGAAAATGTCCTGGGGCCATTGCCCTCTTCTTCCTAGATCTCTATGTGCCTTTTTACCCTGATAGGTCTTACGGATAGAAGTATGCATGCACCCACGCGCGCCCACGCACCCAAGCTGTTAACCATTGGTTATCTTTGCTGGCATTATGCATAAGGTGCTTTTTGCTTATCTGCATTCGATGTTTGTTTGGTTTTTTTTCCTACAAACATTGCCTTTTTAATGAGAAAAGATCATTTTTATTTAAATATTTTCTAAATTTTCATCAAGCGTTTCCTTCTGCTGTATAATCATAACCTAGATCTTCATAGGAGAAATTTGGATGGTTAGACATTGTTGCTTGGGGTGTGGAAGGATCTGAAGGGCAAAAATTGACGAGTTCAGCGTGGCCCCATAGAACTGTTGGCACATGCTATTCGTTCAGTCAATGTGACGTAGGTGAGAATTGGAAATGCCCTAAGTATCTCCAGAACAGCATTTTTAAAATTAAGATTCAGCAATATTTTAGAATCTTCAGCCAATAAGAAAGCCTGTGAGAGAAAAATAGTGTTGGGTGCTGGGTAGGTATGAAGGGATGAGACTGAGTAGTTTTTCAGGTTATTATTTGCCTTTGAGAAAGAGTATATTTTTGAGTAGTGAGGACAAATGCCAAAACATCAAGGCTGTTAGTGAAAAAAATAGTCTAGGGCTTCTCTGGTGGCGCAGTGGTTGAGAGTCTGCCTGCCGATGCAGGGGATGTGGGTTCGTGCCCCGGTACGGGAAGATCCCACATGCCGCGGAGCGGCTGGGCCCGTGAGCCATGGCC
>NC_041231.1:98404735-98430889 GCF_002837175.3 Physeter macrocephalus
CAGTGAGAGGCCTGCGTACCACAAAAAAAAAAAAAAAAAATGTCTAGAAGTGAGTCGAGTATGAGGGTGGGGAAAGAGGTGAGAGGTGGGTTCCAGGAATAGTTTGAGAGGGAGGGTTTCCCTTACACGCTGCAAGTGAATGCTGGGGTGAGGGTCAGGGATTCTGGGGCAGGAGTTGATTAACAAAGAATGGAGAGCAGATCTGAGTTTGAAAAATAGTGGGAAATATGTGCTGAAAAATGATTTCTCCATATTGATCGGAAGTCATAAAACCACTACATTTTAGTACATGTACTTTTTTCCTCCCTTATCTCCAGGAGTACAGATTTGTTAAAGGTCAGCTACAGATTTCGCTTTGAATACATTCAAGATGTAACTAAATACCTTTTTTCCAGATTGCTATTGCCTTATGAAGTCAGTTTATAAGTAGGCTCTGTAGTTGAGTAGTAATTTATTTTAAACTAAGCTGCAAGTATGCTATTTCTAAAATTAGGTTTGTTTTTTCATTTTCAGTAATGATGTAGACATGGAAACAGATCACTACTCCAATGGAGTTGGAGAAACTTCATCCAATGGTTTCCTAAATGGTAGCTCTAAACATGACCACGAAATGGAAGATTGTGACACCGAAATGGGTCTGCAGTGATATTTCTTACATTTTTAATAAAAAATGATGACTACAAGGTTATGTTTTTACTTGTACTGATTCACAGCTGATGAGCATAAATCAAATTTAAAGATGTATATGTGCCATTGGATTTTATAGTGATACGTATTCTTAAAATCTCTTGTGAGAATGGGTTGCTAGAGAGAGTAGAGTTTAATTTTTTAGTATCTTCTTTGCTGAACTGTTTCTGCACAACTGTAGTGCTTTCATTAATGTAGGAGTACTAACTTATTAGTGTTAAATATCCTTTAGGATAGCTAAGGTTGGAGGTAGGAAACGTTTTTATACCTATTTCAGTATAGCCAATAAAGGCCAAATGGGTAGAGATGATTTTATAAATTCTAATCAAACTTTCTTAAATTCATTTAATGTGAATATATGTGACTGTGCGTAGCCCAGTGCCTGGCAGATAGTAGGTGCCTGCATTTGACACCCCCTTGGCTCCTCCCCCCTCAGAACATGTGGCTGACAGATACATTAGCACGCATTATTTTACTTTGTTGACAACTTGTGTAGTAAATTGTACTGAAGTTAAACCATCAGCAAACTTTCCCATCACTTGGAGAGTGAAAATTATTGAAGCTTATAAATTCTTATTTGTCAGAACATTAGATTTCTTAGCATTTTGAGATTAAAAGGTATTTATTCCAATTGTTAGAAACTACTTCATAAATGCAAACTTATATTACACAAACACCTTGTTGTTGAGGATTGTGTGTTCCAATGCATAGTTCACTCTTTCAAGCAAGGAGTATGATTGAAAAGGCAGCCTAGCTTCACTCTGTCAGGTATCAGCAAGCAACCTCAACATTCCAAGAGTAACTTGAGCATAGTGATTAAGAGCAGGAGTTCTAGAGCCAGATCACCTGGATTTGAATTCTGCAACTGCCACTTACTAGCTGTGTAACCTTGGACAAATTACTTAGGAGCTCTTTGCCTCAGTTTCTTCATCTGTAAAATGGGTATAATAATAACTGCCTCATAGCTGATCTGTGAAAAGCTAATAGCACAAAGTAAGTGCTTTGTCAACATTAACTATTATCATCATCATTAGTGATTTATAATGTTGTTATTAGTGACTTATACTGTTTGTTATTGATCAGTGATTATTGTCAGTCAAGAAATACACTGTAAAATTTTTTCCTAAAAGTAGTATTTTTCTAAAAGTAGTATAATTAACCCTTTTGATTAGTATGTGGTGTCTTCTGTGTTTTTATTGGAGTCATTTAGTCTTTCTTACCTTCTGTCTCTGTTCTTTGTCAGTTAAAGTAGCCTGAGAAGCGTTACTTTTTTCTTTCTTTCTTTCTTTTCATGTTGCTGTTGTTTTAGAAAATCGTGCTTATTAACCTTTCATAAAATTTTCCCTGGGACATATGTACATCCTAACACTGAAAGGTTGTCACCTGACTTGGAACTGCAAGCTGGGTATTGGATCCTATACTCTTGAGGCCTAGATAAAGTATACCTTTTAGCTACAAAGTTCCACATTAAATTAAAAATCTGCATATTTAGGTAAAATATTAGGAAGTAGTTACTAAATGTTGTAAGCAGTTTATGTTCATTTCTCCATTGTACTCCAGATGTAAGGTAGTAAAATACCTGTTCGTTTTGCTTACAGAAGTTGATTCAAGCCAGTTAAGACGCCAGCTGTGTGGAGGAAGTCAAGCCGCCATAGAAAGAATGATTCACTTCGGAAGAGAGCTACAAGCGATGAGTGAGCAGCTGAGGAGAGAGTGTGGCAAGAACACAGCAAATAAAAAAATGTTGAAGGTAAATTTGTTTTCCCTTGAAAACTTATAAATGTGTCAAAGGAACTAAAATGTAGTTTTGTAAAACATTGAGCAACACTGGAATTCTTGTTGGGAAACTTGGACATGCACTCCTCCCTGGCTTCCTGCCCGGTTGAGAGTGAAAACACGTGGCAGGGTTCGGCAGCCTGCTCTACTGGAAAGAGCGCTGGACTTCTGTAAAACATACAGATTAAATCTCAGTTCTGCCACTTACCAGTGTTGTGTGCCCCTTGTTAACTTGCTTTCTTAGTTTTCTCGGCTATAAAATTGGCAGAGTTATTAGGAGAAATGTGAGTGTGCTGATAAAACTATAAATTTGAGATATTTTTACTTTAGTAGAGATTGTTCAGGGTTGCAGCAAATTGAATATAATAATGTGTGGCTTTTATTTTGAGATTGGTGAAGGGTTGGGTCATCTTTCACAGAAGAGAAGAAAAACACGTCTTTAAGTCTCTTCTGGATTGATGCCTGCGCTGGATATAGTGAGGTGGAGAAAATGGAAACAGTTCATTAAGTTAGCCGCAGTTCTGTGTAGCAGTTAAAGATGGAGTGTTGCCTGCCTTACGTCAGCACTGCAGTTAGTGGTAGAGATGAGGTTTTTTTCATGTTCATAGAAGTCCCACCAGCCCTGTACACCTGTGAAACAGGAACCTAGCCATTGTGGGTTTTTGTTCTGTTTTGTTTGTCCTGCATGAGGTTGGGCTCAAAGTTGGTTTGTTACAAATATTTTCTCCTGAATGTTTTGAAATAAGCCCAAAAAATGAAGGGGAGATGCACGTAGTGGCCTTGACACTGATGGCTTGGGTATAGGAGAGGGCGAGACTCAAGACTCCTGCCATTCCTTCCTGACCTAAACTGAGAGAGGGCCAGCGAGCAACACGTAGTAGCGCTAAACATGGCATAAAAGCAGTCCAAAAAAAAAAAACCCCATCCCAGCTACATGCACTGTAGCCTCAGTAGAGCACCTGTCTAGTCTGGGATGGGTTAAGAAGCCACTATATACACCTCCGGATTAAAAGGCATGCATAACTTGATTTTTCCAGACTGGGAATTTTCATCATTATACAACTTTGAGAATCTTTTCTGCTATCAACAGTGCGAAGAAACTTCTCAGGCTTTATTATTATTTCACGTATCCAAAGCTATCCATTTGGGAAACTTCTTGGCTAGGTGCTGGGGTGGTTTTAGGGCAGTGGTTCTCAACCTTTTTGGTATCTAAACACTTTAAAAACTATTAAAGATTCCCAAAGGGCTCTTGTTTGTATGAGTTATATTTATTGATTTTACTCTAGTAGAAATTAATACTAAAATTATTAATTCATTTTAAAATAAGTCATTGTTATTTTTCATAAAAGTGTTATTTTATCTTCCTAAAATAAACAAACAAAAATAATGAGAAGAGTGGCCCTGCTTTACATTTTTGTAAATCTCGTTAATGCT
The DNA here is from genome assembly GCF_002837175.3 of Physeter macrocephalus. Lineage (NCBI taxonomy): Eukaryota > Metazoa > Chordata > Mammalia > Artiodactyla > Physeteridae > Physeter > Physeter macrocephalus. The sequence goes on from NC_041231.1 coordinate 98,408,633, forward strand.
AGGTTTAATAAATGATAAGCTGGATTCTCATACCTGCTTCTGTGTTCAGTCTGTTGTGATATAACACACATGTAGCCTCCGGAAAACCCCACTGTATAGTTTTGAAAGTATGAGAGTGAGAAAAGAGCAAGTAATATCTTAGTATTATTATGAAAATAGTTTTGCCCTCACAAGAGACCCTGAAAGGGTCTTCGACCCAGTTGTCCCTAGATCATGCTTTGAGAACTGATGTTTTAGGAGATATTTGGGGATGTGAAATGTTTTTAAAAAAGAATTCATAGGCTTTTTTACACTAGGTCATCTGACTCTGTTTTCTTGTTAATACTTTATGCTAATGGAGTATGATTTTATGTAGTCCCTTTGAAAATTTAACATTTCACTCCATTGCTTATTCTTTGATTCTAATTTTCATGAAGCACAGGAAATGGCATTACATGGCCTATCCTCAAAGATATTCCTTGATTATATATTGAATTAAGTGAAGATGTAATTCATCATCTAAAGAATGTGGATGGCTTTGATTTTGTACCTCTGACTTCTAAGCAAATGCCAGCTACTTCAAGAGATTGTCTTAACATTCTGAGCTGCTTCTCTCCCATTCCCCAAACTTATCTTGATCCAGGTAAGAGATAAGATGGGTGGCTGATCCAGCTTCTAAGTACCTAAAGAACAATGCTGGAGGATTTGAGGGTAACACAAAGAGAACTTTTTTTTTTTTGCCCTGGTTGAGAAGGTTTAGAAATTACTGTTTTCTTCTCTTCTTCACTTCAGGTCATGGGTGGTTGAAATGGGTTTTTTTATCTTTAGTTTTGTTTGAATTTGCACGGACTTTTGAAGCATGCATACATGTGTAGAGAGACAGGATTTGGTTAAGGCTGGCTGGAGACTTACCGAAGTTGCCATAAGGTACACGCGTGTTTTGCTTCCCCTCAGCCGTGGCGTAGCAGGCGCACTGCAGACCTTGGGGCAGCCCACCCGTGCTAAACACGGGCTGGGGGTCCTGCTGCAGCCGTGGTTCTCTTGACCTTTTTTCTGACTTTCTCGGTCTTCCTTTCCTGTTTTCCTGTTGTCTTTGTTTTTGTTGCTTACCTGCCTCAGTCTGCCAGTGGCTCCCAGGAGAGCTACCTGAATTGTTCAACGGCTGTTTACTGCACTTTCGCAGAGCAGCAGGGCAGCTGCTGGAGGACTGGGAGAGTCAGGTTAGAACGAGCAGCCCCAGCTGCAAGTGGCTCTTAATCTAGTAACTTTAGACACACCCTGTTTAGAAACTGCTACAGATTTTAAGCCAAGTGTTAAGTACAGTGTGAGAATCCTACCTAAATGTCACATTTCCTCAGAAATTTTCCCACTGAGGTAATGTTTTTTCTAAAATAAAAAGTAACCCATAATGCCATGATATTTAACAGGTATTTTCAGTTTTGTGCCTTAAATCGCATGGGCATATATTTTATCTGGTTGGTAATTGTAGTTATCCTATTTGTATTGTTCTTATTATCATAAAAAATGTATTTCCAGTTTCTATACATTATTGACAATTATTTTTAAATGGCTACCTGATATTCTAGTGTGTTGCTATATCAGTTTATTTAAGCATTGCTCTATTTTTAGATTTTCTATTTGCCTTTTAAAAAATGCTTTAGTGAACACTTTTATACATGTATCTTTGTTTCTTCCTTTAAATTATTCCACTGGAATAAAGTCCGAGAAATAGAATTATTGAGTCAAAGGATACAGTTATTGTGGCTCTTGCTACGTGTTGCTGTGTTGCTTTCCAGAAACGTCTACCAATTTATCAGCAGTAATAAAGGGATGTGCCGGTGGCACTAGTACCTTAATTCTACTTTAGTGGGTTTAACATGTATCTCAAAATTGCTTATTTGCATTTCTTTGGTTACTCTCACCAATTAGTCTTACAGCAGAATTTAAAACATTAAGGTTGCTTTGCTGATTTCATTCCCCTTGTAAAGAAAGATAAAGTTCTAGATATTTACTCCTGGGAACTTGATGGTGTAAACTGGTTTTTTTTTTTTTTAAGGGTTTTTTTAGTTTTCTTGCTTAAAGCTTCACTCTACTTGCAAGCTGTGCTTCATAGTGGTGTTGTGTGACCCATCTAAAATCAAGTCTAATCCATATCGCTCCGTTTTGTAAAACTCTGTTGCCTTATTGGAAAAAATGGAAGCTTTTTAGTGCGATTTTTAGGGTGTTTTAGGATCTAAGCCCTTACCCATGGTTCCAACCATGCCTTTTCTCCTTTCCAGCCTCAGTTTCCATGTAGCTTGAGCCCATTTCTGTGATTGCTTCTTGTGACACAGTACACTCTGTTAATAAGCAATATACACAGTACATCATTTACATGTCTGCCTTCCCCATAGGACTGTGAGTCCTCAAAACAGTGATGAGGTCCTGGTGGTCCCCGTCTGTGTCCAATAAATATTTGTTCAGCTATACTGAAAATATGGGGGCAAAATTTTAGACTTTTTTCCTCTTAATATTTAGATTGGTAATTAAAAGAAAGAAACTGTATCTTACTAAAAGAAGTACAGTACTAGCTGTGTGGTGGTAATCTCACTGCCTCAGTTTGCGTCTAAGATGGGCATAGTAGTAACCACCTCCTAAGGTTATTGTGAGGATTAAATGCGATGAAACACATTAGCGCTTGAAACATTGCCTCACACAATATTAGTGCACAGTAAATTACTACCATCATTATCTTTTTCTGTGAATTTTGTTTTAAATGCTAGAAGGTGTATTTGACAGAATGGTCTTGATTTGACTTGGGGACTGCAACATTTCACCTTTTTGGTAGCATGTCAGGATGTAGACGCAAGAGGATAGTTCTGTGCTTAAAATATGATGTAGCAGTTATTCCTTGGACAGATTCCTTAGTCTGTCTTTTAAATTTATCTGCACTATAGGGATGGTACCTCATTAGATGGTTGTGGGGTGAATTAAGTCTTGAGCAAAGCTCCGTCTTTAGAAATAACGTGATTGATTAGTTAGCTTCACAGGATATCAGATGTTAATCTTTCTCCATCAATAAATTTGGATTGGGGGGAACCAGAAATAGAATCTAGTAGCTTTGTGAGACACATAAAATATCTTAAATACTGTTAAGAGGCAGGTCTTGCAATCAGCAGGTATATGAAGCCTTTTTTTTTTTTCTCCTTGTATCTACTAGCACCTGTGAGTAGCTGCAGGGGATTCAAAATAGTATAAGTTCTTCAAAGAACTTTCATTAATAACTGTGCCAAGAAGTCTAATGTGAATGAGATACTCAGCAGTGTAGGGCAGTGGAGGTGCCACATGTATCCCTGTCTGTAGCCTCAGGCCGCACAGCTCTGCTTTATGGGCAGTTCTTCTCTGATCGTCACATCGTAGAGGCCAATTCAGATGAGAAAGGGAAAGAACAGGCTTGACCAGGAAGCCTTACCCCCACTAATAAGATTACTAGAGGGGTGCCCGGAGCAGCTTCACTTGGGAGATGGTATTCTTTGGGAATTTTCAGTCTTCCACATTTCAGTGACCAACAGTTTGAGTGTTATGCTACTGAGTTCACTGATTTGGTTTCCTCAGCACTTCTCCATGTGTGCCATATGAACTGGGAAGGTGTCCTGTGTCTAACTGTATCTATATCTGTATCATAATATTATTCTGGATTAGGGCATTGACTTTTGGCAAAACAATAATTTATCCTTTACTGAAAAATTAGAGTGAGCTGACATGACTAATTTTGTGTAGCTCAGTTAGTCCTCATAACCTCTGTGAAATAGGACCTTTTATAATCCCCATTATACAAATGATGATACTGACACTTAGGAAGGTTGTTCTTGCCAAAGGCCACTCTGGTGATGCAGCTTAACTTGAAGCCAGTGTCTGAAACCACTGTAGTTATGTGCTCCCCACAGAAAGATGACAGGAAGACAGAGCCATCGTCTGAAAAGAAGACTGTGTGTCAGTTACTTCAGGAGGGGAGGCTTGAGGATGGCTGGAACTACTGAATGTTCCTGAAGGGGAGCCACTTTCATTTTATTTTGTTGATTACTGAGTTTGAGAAGATGACGTCCAGTGAGATATGCCCAGTTCCCACGTGTTTAAAAAAATACATGGGCTGGTCCTAACCTTTTAATGTCAAATTCATATTAGTGGTCATAAATTGTAAAGCATCCGAATGTTTTCTCTTTCTCTTTACATTAACCAGTAATAATAGCCCATTCCACAGGAATTACGTTTTTTACATTTTTATTTTATTTATTTCTGTTCTGCATGTGTTGTAGGGATAAGGGGTAGATGATGAAAATGGCTGTTTACAAGAAAAATGAAAACAAATTAGGCTTTGCTGCATAATCTAGTTGTTAAAAAAATATATAGCCTCCTAGTCATAGGGGTCAATGGGCTTGTGTGAGTCTAGTGTCTTAAAGCCATATTTTACCTTTCTCTCAATGTGTAACCATGGTGAGCACAGTCGCTTAACTGTTTGAATTAAAAAACCAAATCGCTATGTTTTCAACAGGATGCATTCAGTTTACTAGCCTATTCAGATCCTTGGAACAGCCCAGTTGGAAATCAACTTGACCCAATTCAGAGAGAACCTGTGTGCTCAGCTCTTAACAGTGCAATATTAGGTAAGTGAAGCCAGAAAGCACTTCAGCTAGTCTCTGGGGTATTTGAGATGGTATTTGTGCTGGCATTTATATTTTGGTAAAATCATAAGGGAAATGTTTTCTACATTTAAAAAATTAAAATTACCGGGCTTCCCTGGTGGTGCAGTGGTTGAGAGTCCACCTGCCGATGCAGGGGACGCGGGTTCGTGCCCCGGTCCGGGAGGATCCCACGTGCCGCGGAGCGGCTGGGCCCGTGAGCCATGGCCGCTGAGCCTGCGCGTCCGGAGCCTGTGCTCCGCAACGGGAGAGGCCACAACAGTGAGAGACCCGCGTACCGCAAAAAAAAAAAAAAATTAAATTAAATTAAAATTACCTTAAAGTATAGAAAACTTCCTCTGGTATCTCAATCCCAGATTAAATAGATTCAAATGGAGTAAAAACAGTATATTGGGGTGCATCTTGTGATTCTGGAAGACAGAAGTGTTTGTGTGAACGTGTACATAAGCATTTCCGGCCTGAACCACCCATGTTGCAGCTCCGACGGAGCTCGAGTGCTGTCAGCATCAACCCTTGGAGACACATGACATTCTCATTGAAGTTCAGCATATTTAACTACATGCCCTTACCACGTAAAAAAGGGAGGGAAGGGGAGAACAGCAGGCTTAGACAGGGGGAGCACTAAGTGAGAAACTGGGATTTGCTGTCCCCTGGTTAGTTGCCAATCCTGTGAGCAACTCACTGCAGAGTAGGAGTGTGCTATTTATGTACTGAACAAATACTTTTTTTTTTAAACAGAGGACAATTTTTTAAAAAAATCTTTATTTATTCTCGGCTGCGTTGGGTCTTCGTTGCTGTACGCGGGCTTTCTCTAGTTGCGACGAGCAGGGGCTACTCTTCATTGCGGCGCGCAGGCTTCTCATTGCAGTGGCTTCTTCCACTGCAGAGCACGGGCTCCAGGCGCACAGGCTTCAGTAGTTGTGGCTCGCGGGCTCCAGAGCGCAGGCTCAGTAGTTGTGGCTCGCGGGCTCCAGAGCGCAGGCTCAGTAGTTGTGGCTCGCGGGCTCCAGAGCGCAGGCTCAGTAGTTGTGGCTCGCGGGCTCCAGAGCGCAGGCTCAGTAGTTGTGGCTCGCGGGCTCCAGAGCGCAGGCTCAGTAGTTGTGGCTCGCGGGCTCCAGAGCGCAGGCTCAGTAGTTGTGGCTCGCGGGCTCCAGAGCGCAGGCTCAGTAGTTGTGGCTCGCGGGCTCCAGAGCGCAGGCTCAGTAGTTGTGGCTCGCGGGCTCCAGAGCGCAGGCTCAGTAGTTGTGGCTCGCGGGCTCCAGAGCGCAGGCTCAGTAGCTGTGGCGCACGGGCTTAGTTGCTCTGCGGCATGTGGGATCTTCCCGGACCAGGGCTCGAACCCGTGTCCCCTGCATTGGCAGGTGGATTCTTAACCACTGAGCCACCAGGGAAGTCCCCTGAAGAAATACTTTTTATATGAATTCGGTAACTGCACATTTTGTGCATTTATATATAAACTATAGGGTTGACTGTTTACATAAAACTTTTCTCATATCTGGGCAATTTTTCTCAGAGGTAGTTCAGATGAGAGCAATTTTTCACCTTTTTAGGATGTAATTCCTCAAGAAAAATGGGGACTACCAGTTTAGAAGTCTGTTCTGTGCTCTTTGGCCCTGTTAGGTTTATGTCTGAAACTATCTTAGATAGATGGGATCAGTGTCACACAGAGAGACTTGGAGTGAAGGACAGGGCTCATGTGGCTGGAATGTGAAGGAAGCAATTTAAAAGTATTCACGTTTGGGCCTTAATCTGCTTCTTTGTCTTTCTGAAATTCATTATTAATTCATGGTGTTACGGTCTAATACTGAAGTTCTGGAATAGTAGTAGTGTTTTTTGTGTTATACTTTTCTTATACAAATTCAATGTGAATTTTCTTTGGGGTAATGTGTATTTCCTTTGGTTATACGAAATTCATTTAGCTTTACTGGTAAAAATAAGTGTACTTAGTAGCAGTGCTGGGATTGTAGGGCAAATAATGGTTTACTATAATTGTCTTTTTGGAATGACTACATTATAGGTAATCATGAAGCCCTAATTGCTTTATATCTAGGTAAACACTCAGACTTGGAAAGAATTTTTGAAAAGTGAACCGTTTTCTTATGACAGTTAAAAATCTTGGGTTCTCCAGGGGAATTAATTTTCAGTAGTAAATTGCTTAGGACCATTATCCAGGATATGTGTATTCTTACATATTGTGCCATGTATATGTAGTTCAGCTGTAAATAGTGCTTAACCTTTAAATGTATATAAGTCATGCAAAAGTAAGGAGACTTAAATTGCTGGGGGTGTATGCATATTTATAAATACTGTACTATATTATATTTATAAATACTGTACTATATTATATAGCTTCATCTCTAAAGAGTGCTTAAAGTTGTATCATATGTAATTCCTGTGAGTTTCATATGCTAAAAAAATTTAAAGGTGCTTACAGATGTGCCTCCCTTGTCCAAAATAAAACTAATGAAGTGCTTTTACCTCTGAGCAAGGTTACTTCCTTGTGAACCTTCAAGAGATATTTTTGAAAGGATGGTTTCCTTTTCATTGTTTATTCTGTTATGTTGATTTTGTGTAAAAATTAAATTGTTCCTGATTCTAGTTGAGGCAGAGTTAGTTTATAAAGTCATTCCCGCTTAGAGTTGACAAAAAAATGTATCACCGTCAGAATTTAGCTGAAGAGCATCTTGCCAGAGAGCAGCTAGTACTTGAATAATCTTAACCCACAGACCACTTTTCACCAGCGTGTGCATCTTTTCTTGCGTATCTGTATTCTACTATTCTTCATCCTGTGTTCCTTCCCCTTACACCTTTTAAGTCCAGAACCTGCTCCCTTTATTTCTGCCTCATCCCTTCCGGAACTTCTCTTTCTCCCACCGCCATGTGCGGCCTCAGAACCAACCACAGGGAGCCTTAACCAGCCCTGGATCACTGTTCTTGCCCTGCTGCCAGCTGTGCCTACAAGGACTGATTAGTAATTTTACTAACTGGGAATCTGCCTAAAATTAAAATTTGGACACCTCCACACAATAAGTTATCAGCTTCTATGGGTTTGGTCACTTTTACCATTAGTTCAGTTTTTCATTTCTGGCAAAGAATGAATTTTGCTGATGGTTACATTTGTACTACAGCTGTCTGACAAATGTCTGGTAGGTGGGACCCTGAAAACTGTCATTTAATGGTGATTTTTGCAGATGTTTATCCTATCAGTTGCAAATTAACTCCTCAGATTATAGGGTCGTTGGGCTCAGTTGTCTCTCATGGTCACCATCACCGCCTGCTCCCTTACCAACCCAAATGACATTCACCAGCATGCCGTGGAAAGGATTCGGCAGCCTCTGTTGGGTCCTGTTCCCAGAAGGGGAAGAATCCATCAGTGAAACTTGTACCGAAAACCTGGTGCCGTTTTCTTTGGTAATGTCAACTGACCTTGGAAAAACAGAAGGGAAATACTAAGTATTCCTTACTCCCCACTGCACACATTAATTACATCGTTTCCATCATAGTAAATGTGGAAGTAAAAGTTTCTGAGTGTCTAACACCTTGAAAGTCTAATCCTGCAAAAAGAATTTTTTCTTATTAACTTCAATACCCAGTAACCATATTACCTGGTCAGAGTAGATGTCCAAGGCGTTCACTGTTTGCTGAAAAACCACCTTTAGCTAGTTAGGTAGTTAAGAGCAGTACAGACATTGGTAATTTTGTAAGTAATGCAGTATTCTCCTGATTGAGAGGCGTTGTTTAAAATATATTGCTAATTGCTATTTCCATTTTTAATCATTTTTCCTCAGAAACCCACAATCTGCCAAAGCAACCTCCACTTGCCCTAGCCATGGGACAGGCCACACAGTGTCTAGGACTGATGGCTCGATCAGGAATTGGATCCTGTGCTTTTGCCACAGTGGAAGACTACCTACATTAGCTATGCATTTATGGAGCTCACACTTATATTGTGGCATATAGTCAACATGGAAGTAGACCAGTTCTGCTGATTTGAAATTTAGATTTTTTAAATTATGTACTGGGGACAGGTTTTTGTCGCTTTACATTGCTTCCTAGTTTACAGCATGATGCAAATGATTTTCTAACTTAGTGTTAGGAGAAATTATTTTCCATCTTTAACCTCTTAGTTGTCTAAGAGTTAAATATTACTGAATTTCAGACGTTCAAATTGATCATCACAAATCCTTTAAAACAATTACCTAAAAGAAACCAAAAAATCCTGCCTTCTTTGTTGGGGGGAGAAAGGGGGGAAGGAAACGGAACAAGTTGTGTTTGTGTTAGCATGTGGGTGATGTAAACTTCAAAGTGGGAGGTGTTCTGACCCCCGCTCCCATGTAAGCAATTCAATCAGTGTAACTTGCAAAATGCATAAACATCTGACAGTATGAATTTATAGTGTTGATGGAAGAAATCATTTTTAATGTGTACTGTAAAACTTGAAATACTCAGGAGCTGAGTGAATATGTTTGTTGCTACTTACAATCCCGACCTGTAAGTCCCCGTAGTTTTGTTTTAACATGGTCTTTTTCAACTTTGTTTCCTGTTTAACTACAGATGACTTCTGTTGTAGACTCACAAGTTTAACTGTTGTATTATAACAGTATTACATGTCAACAGTGTGGTCATGACCTTTATTTATATAAAAACCAAATATTTAGTCAGTTTACCGTGTCTTAATTTAATCTTTGTACACCTTCCATTTTTAAGTGCTTAAATGAGTACTATATTGCAATAAAAATGTAGTGATATAATTAACCAGCCATTAAAAATTTACTTCTACAGATACTAGAGTGTCAATTGAATTTATATATGAGGTACTTGCATACTTCTCATGATTGATTAATATAAAGTTAGAACAACTAAAATGAATGGCTGCTACTATAAATCTGAGTTCTGCAACCTAAGACTGCCTTGAGTTTACTGGCCTCCGTGGATTAGGGTCACACCTGATACTACGGGTGATACAGAAAGCAAGCAGGAAATGAATCTTCTTGTTTTCATAATCATAATATGGCACGTGACTTGCCATTTTTAAAGCAAACTCCCAAACTAACTGGTTAAAAGTAAAACAAACATAAAACAAGCTCTTCAACAGGATAACAAACAACCATATCCTTTGGTTTGGCAATGGTGATTGTTGGCTGTATTTTGTACACCGAGGCTTAAACCTTCTTTTAAAAAAGAACAGATTATCTATCATCTACACTTTTAGATACCGCACTCTTCCTCGTATTCTGTGAAATTCTCACCCATAGCACAAAAATAATATCCAAGAGACTAAAGCATCTGAGAGCTGTAGTGGAAGGAAGGCTTTTCCTGCCCCACACCCTGCGGGCGGGGTTGGGGGGCAGTAGCAGAGGAGCCCTGCTGCTGTGGGCACTGCAAGAAAGGAAAACAAGTCCTTTTAAACTGCTTTTTCTTCCAGGAAGCTCAAAGACTATAAGGCACAGTTAATTATACTCCATGGATGAAATGTGACTGGGTACTACCCCAGATAGACTTATGATTTTTATAATGACCCTTTAAAATGATTTGTAAGTAAGTCTTTTATTAATTTTTTCAGAAAAATTAAATGCTCTAAACTAAATATTTTTAAGTTCTATACATACAAAGTACTCATTCTTCATTTAGCTTTTGATTTACTTCTTAGAAGTTTTCATCTTTCTGACCATCCAACGTCTTTTAAACCTCTTGGCATTTTGTTTTTTCTGGGATCCTAGAATAGAAGGTTTTGTGCAGTTAAGAATGAGCTGAGTGAATATGTTTGTTGCTACTTACAATCCCGACCTGTAAGTCCCCGTAGTTTTGTTTTAACATGGTCTTTTTCAACTTTGTTTCCTGTTTAACTACAGATGACTTCTGTTGTAGACTCACAAGTTTAATTGTTGTATTATAACAGTATTACATGTCAACAGTGTGGTCATGACCTTTATTTATATAAAAACCAAATATTTAGTCAGTTTACCGTGTCTTAATTTAATCTTTGTACACCTTCCATTTTTAAGTGCTTAAATGAGTACTATATTGCAATAAAAATGTAGTGATATAATTAACCAGCCATTAAAAATTTACTTCTACAGATACTAGAGTGTCAATTGAATTTATATATGAGGTACTTGCATACTTCTCATGATTGATTAATATAAAGTTAGAACAACTAAAATGAATGGCTGCTACTATAAATCTGAGTTCTGCAACCTAAGACTGCCTTGAGTTTACTGGCCTCCGTGGATTAGGGTCACACCTGATACTACGGGTGATACAGAAAGCAAGCAGGAAATGAATCTTCTTGTTTTCATAATCATAATATGGCACGTGACTTGCCATTTTTAAAGCAAACTCCCAAACTAACTGGTTAAAAGTAAAACAAACATAAAACAAGCTCTTCAACAGGATAACAAACAACCATATCCTTTGGTTTGGCAATGGTGATTGTTGGCTGTATTTTGTACACCGAGGCTTAAACCTTCTTTTAAAAAAGAACAGATTATCTATCATCTACACTTTTAGATACCGCACTCTTCCTCGTATTCTGTGAAATTCTCACCCATAGCACAAAAATAATATCCAAGAGACTAAAGCATCTGAGAGCTGTAGTGGAAGGAAGGCTTTTCCTGCCCCACACCCTGCGGGCGGGGTTGGGGGGCAGTAGCAGAGGAGCCCTGCTGCTGTGGGCACTGCAAGAAAGGAAAACAAGTCCTTTTAAACTGCTTTTTCTTCCAGGAAGCTCAAAGACTATAAGGCACAGTTAATTATACTCCATGGATGAAATGTGACTGGGTACTACCCCAGATAGACTTATGATTTTTATAATGACCCTTTAAAATGATTTGTAAGTAAGTCTTTTATTAATTTTTTCAGAAAAATTAAATGCTCTAAACTAAATATTTTTAAGTTCTATACATACAAAGTACTCATTCTTCATTTAGCTTTTGATTTACTTCTTAGAAGTTTTCATCTTTCTGACCATCCAACGTCTTTTAAACCTCTTGGCATTTTGTTTTTTCTGGGATCCTAGAATAGAAGGTTTTGTGCAGTTAAGAATAATAAAGAGATAAAATTCCCAAGAAACAATTCCAAATTTTCTAAATACATGAGTGTAAATATTAAAATTAGGTATATGTGCATACACACTACACTGACCTAGTCTTCAGAAGCAATAGTAATAGAAGCCACTGTAAGAAAAAAATCGATACTTCATGAGTATTTACTATCTCCTTAAAAAAGAACATCATTCAGGGACTTCCCTGGTAGTCCAGTGGTTAAGACTCTGTGCTCCCAATGCAGGGGGCCCGGGTTCGATCCCTGGTCAGAGAACTAGAGCCCACACGCGCAACTAAAGATCCCACGTGTGGCGGTGAAGATCCCAGGTGCCGCACACAACTAAGACCCAGCACAGCCAAATAGATAAATTTTTTTTTTTAAAGAACATTATTCAACATATAAAACTATCAGATTCAGAGAATAAAGCTGAATCTTACCCCAAGCATTATTCAAAAACTGGGCTGCGGCCTTTTTCACGGGTAACCTCTTGTTGTCAAGAGACAGGAACTTGTTTACTAGGAAAGAGAATTATTTACCAATCACTGCTTTGTTTAACTTGCAGTTAAAAGGGAGAAAAACAGTCCATAAAGAAATTACCAGTAGTTCTGTTGGTTCCAGGACCATATAAACAATTTTGTATGAAGGCTTTGGCTGCTTCTTGCCTTGAATCTCTCAAATCTTGGTCTTTTAGCCTTACAGCCAAGTAGCTTTTATTCTGGCTGGTAATCAATATAAAAGGTCAAAATGAGGCAGTGCTTATTTTCAAAATAAAGTATTTTTGTTAGTTGACTCAAATAGTGGAAAAAAATATCCCAAGTCCTAATTTTGTATATGCATGGGTAAGATAATAAAACTAAATTACAGGACTAAATTTTACAAGTAATGTTTACATCTTAGTAGAGCAAATAAATTTTTTTTAATATAAATACCAAAAACTTTCCACAGAGGATCCAATCTGAAACTGCTACTAATTAAGCCAATACTCTCCTCCAAAGGTCACCTTTACATCCTACACACAAAAAAAGAAGACGCTTCTTACCCAACAGTCTGTACTTTTTGCACTTTTTCTTTAGCTTTCTTTAAGTCACTTCCTTTCTCACATTCTTCATTTTTCTTTTGCAAATTAACTAAAAAATTGAGTGATATTTCTAATTAGCATTCGTGTAAAAATAAATCAGGAACACATGCTGGAGTTCACTTTAAATACCCACTACACACCAGTGTGTGGTTTTTATTTGTAAGAAATAAGCCAAAACTGGCCAGGCCCGTTCCCATGCTCTTTCTAAGGGTCAGTAACATTTGACTGCAAATATCTGCAAATGCAGTTGACACTTAGTGAGAAGTTATTTAAATTAGAATAGTTCATACCTTCTTTCAACTTTGCCGGTGATTTCTTCACACTAAGGAAGAAAAAGAAGAACACTAATTGGGATGGCAGAGAGCAAAGAAGACGCAACTTGTTACAAAATTTCATCTAGTTTTACAAATAAGATACCCCTTGCCCCCTCTACTACCACCATTCTCAGTTTTTACTCGGGATCTTTGGAAAGAAAGAGTCACTCCCCAATGAACTGCTTGACAACTCCCAATCAACAAACTATACTAGGTTGGGAGTATCTCCGCAGAATTTAAAATCTGAAAATATATTAGCAGGCTTCCAAAGAAGCAGACTGTTGTGGTAAACAGAGCTAAAGTGAAATATTTAAGAATTATATAATACAGTATTTGAAATACGAAGTGAAAGGTGGTAGGCCTGCCTCACTTTATTTGGAGAGATCTCGAAGGGTTAATTGAACAATTTAGACACAAACGAGGATAGAGACGACGAATTTAGCCTCAAGAAGTGCGGTCTAATGCAGACAAAGGTAAATGGCAAAATACAATGAGATATCTATAGAGAAGCACTTGCACACTGGAAAAGCTCGACGGTGGGGCGAGCGATGGGGTGGAGGGAGTGAGAGAAGACAGGCGACATTTGTACTTAGTTTTGAAAGGGGAAAAGGACTTTGTCACCGTGATGTATTCAGAAACAGAGTAACTCTGGAAAAAGTTCTTTTACTGAAAATTTGAGAACCACTGTCCTAAGTCAAAGATGCAGGGCTAAACTTCTGAACTGAAAGCAGTAAGAGGAGACAAGGGGGAATAGGGAGGAAAAAAACAAACAAACAGCAAATATTTAGAAATCTAAATTAAGTATGGTTTGATTGATTCCCTGGCATAGATGAGGAAAAGGAGCTTTAAACATCTGGTGGATGGCAAAGCTGCTGAGTGAAATGGGGAACAAGGAGGGAGGACAGGTTGGTGGCAGGTAGGGCAAGTGTGGGACAAACTTGAGTTTTAGGAGCCTACGGATAATTGCCTGCCACTCCACTAAAGGATAAATTTCAAAACACTGTTTTATTCACACCATCTATCCTGCCCCTCGTACAATGACAGTGGCCCACACTTATTGAATGAACACACTGGGATCAGCAACTCAGAAACTAGAGTTACCTATGGGAACAACAACAAACGTAATAAAAAACAGAAGACTGAAAAGCAGTGGAATATTTCCCTCCACCTGTCCCACCAAATTCAAATACTGTGTAGCTTTTTAATTTAGACTTTACAGTTTCTTCAGTTATTTGAGTTCAAATAAATGTACCAATATGTAATTCAAAGACTGTACACGTAAGGCAAGTAATAAAACGAGATCCATTACTTACGTAGTTTGTGAAGCTGTAGTTAACCTCTCTAGAATAGTATCTGGAAGACGTTTTCTTTTCTTAAAGACATTTTAAAAATCAATTAAAAGTGAGGTACATGACAGTATGCCCTGGATTGCTTTTGTAAGTAACCATTTTAAGGACACGCCTACTTCTAGGCAAATACATGAACTGGGCTGAACACTGCCCTCCACTATCTCTAAGCTGTGGGAAGACTGGGACCAAGCATCTCAGAACCTATTCCACATTCTTTGGAAGATGTGAAGACTGGAACCCTCAGGTCACTGTCATACACTGGAAGCAGTTAGTATCACGTCCATATGGAGTCCGTTCTGTGGCCAATCGCTAAACAGCAGAGAGCACATCAATCATCCTCTAAGTTGGAACGGCCCTTAGTTTACAAAAGCACTTAATTCTCAAGGCGACCCAGTGTCAAATGAACTACCTCCGCTGGGCGTCAGAGGTGGGACTGACCCTACGATTTCAGGTTCACCCCGCTTCCCACTCCCACTTTCAATCGGTGGACAGCAAAGAGCACGCGCACCCTGTCACTGTAGTCAGAAGAAAATATTAGCGACTTTCCTCTACCCCACATCCTAGCAACTTTGAATTCTACCCCGAGCCGCGTTGTGAAACGCCGCCCTCCCCTCTAACCTTCTGTTCGATGAACAACTCCTCGCGTCGCTTCCTCTTCTCCTTCAGAAGCGTTTTATCCCTGGGAGAAAAGGCGACAAGTCAGTGCGGGCAGGGACGAGCGGGATGGGTAGGGGCGCTTCTCCCCGCCCGGCCGCGGGCTCCGAACCTGCGCACGGTCTCGCGAACTCGCCGCTCTTCTTCTTTCGCTTCCGCCTGAGCGCTGGCGAAAGTCAGCTCCTCCGGGGCTTCGTCGTCAAGCTCATCGTCCCCTTCCTCGTCTTCCTCCAGCGGCTCGGCAGCCGCGCCGCTGCTCGGCTGCCCGAGCAACAGGCCGTGCTCCGCCTCCTCCTCCGAGGCGGGCTGGCCCTCGTCCACCATCGCCGACGCCGACACCGGGGCGCGGGACGCGCGCGGCCTGAGCTGCACCATGACCCAAGCTGCGCCCAACCTCTGACCCGGAATCAGCACGCAAGCGGAGCGTGACGTAAAAGGCAGGCGCCGCGGGTTCTGTCGCCCTCTGCAGGTTCCGAGTCCCCGCTGAGCTATGCAGAGGCGCATGCGCAGAGCGGGGAAGGGCGTGGCCTGAGGAAAGCGGCGGGTCAGGGGGCGGGGGCCTTCCCTTCCGCCCGGCTCCGAGGCTGCGCGCCACGAGGCCTCGCGGCTCCCTCCTCGCTCACGGCTACGAGAGCAGGTGGCCGTGGTGCTTGTTTCTAGGCAGGAAAGATACATCCTGCTGCCTCCTTGGCGGGGATGCCGAGGGCAGGGTCGGCTGGGTCCTCGCGCTCCTTGAGGCGGGCTCGCAGGTCCCGCCATCCGGTGACCACAAGCCCCAGTCGCCCTATCGCCGCCTTTTTTAGCTCCGAGATCCGCTTGGTCGATCCCGTTAATCAGTATTTGTACAATAGATTCGGCTTTCCGCACTCCCCACAGAAGTGCAGTTTCAAACGGAAGAAGTGCGCTATAGCGGCAGGACCCCATGCCTTTCAGCCCTGTTGTCGCCGACGAGAAACAAGGTCGACAGACTCGGATTTACATCGATCCTCAGCACCAAACGTGTGCGTGGCGACCTCGGCCGCCCTCTCACGGGCATCCCTAACCACCAGCCCTCGGCCACTGCCTGTGTCCATCACTGACTCCTCGCCCTAACAGCTTGTTGTCTGACTCTCCCGTTAGAACGTGAGCTCACTGAGAGCGGGGACCCCCCCCCTCCCCGGTTCCCTGCTGTAACCCCAGGACCTTGCACGGTGTCTGCCCATCACTTAGTGACGCAACCCCCGTACTGTGTATGTTTATGCCCCCGCCACCGCCCCAAGTATACTTATTTCATTTCCTAGCACGCGTGGCCCTTCATGACCTTCGTGTTTTATCTTCTCTCACCCATTGTACGATAGCAAATGATTCATCTCTCTCTGAACAAACCAAGCTATTTCATATTTACCTTGCATTTGGACATGCTCTAGTGATACACACCCCGCCCTTGGAACTCCTGTTTATACTTCAAAAACTCCCACCCAGGCTGACCTCCTCTTAAAGACTTTCAGGCACCTTAAGGTCGACCCCGTGCCCACCCTGCTCCTCTCTAACTGCATTCTCTGAATCGTGAACAAATTTCTGTAACTATAGCTTCCACGCTGTTTACCCGTTTATATGACGATTGTGCCAACCTAGTCTTTGTGTACTCCTTGAGGGACGGTCCATCTCTCTCTAAGCACTGTATTTCTAATGTCTATCATATGGTAGATGTTCAGTAAATATTAAATTCAATTGAATAATCCTACCTCACATAAATTTTGGAGTATTTTCAATTCGCTTTTCCTCTTCTCTGATTTGGAAGCAATTCCTGGTTTAAAAACAAGACCAAAACATGAACAAAAATGACAAAACAGAAACAAAAACAGCTACTGGTACCAACAACCTAGTAGGAAGGGAGTTGCAAAGAACAGTTCTGAAATATCTGGATCTTGGTCACATAGAAATGACAAATTAAAAATATAGTCTGACTCCCTGAAACAGTGTTCTGACTTCCATCACTGCTAACACTAGGGAATTGTATAGAGTGCACTTTCGATAAGCCCTACAACAAACCTACTCGACGTGAATGATGGTATTTTATGTACAAAAGCTGCATTATACGGATTACAAGTCCCCTCAGTGTGCATGCTGTGACCCACCTGTGTGAAAGTATGTGACAGGAGCCCTCAGGGTGCCTGGCTGATCTTTCAGACTCCCTGTGGGTTATGGGCACCCCTCTTGCCCATGCAAAGGATACCTGGGATTTATTAAAAGGCATGACTTGCAAATGCAGTACAAAGTTTTATGTCACAGTGTCTTGTCGTCTACTTCTACAAACGCCAAGGGTGTAATATTAAATGCAATTTTGTAAGGGGTGGGGATGATGTGGCCCAGCTGCATAATCACCCAGGGAGCCCACCTGATTCAAGGGAGCCCACCTGATTTAAGGGAGCTAGTTATGTACGACCTTCGTGCGCTGTTTACTGAAGGCCGCTCCTCCGTCAGGCCTCTGATGCTTGCCTTGCCGGCAGCAGGCATCCCTGGGTGCTGCATTAGATGGTGGGACTTGAGGAGAGGGCTGTATTCCTCCTGCTTTACGCAGAGGTACTATGAGCATGAAACTTTCAAGTCCCATGGGAAAAACTCCCTTCAAAATTCAGCGTCGGGGGAAGCGTGTGTTGATGATAGTGAGAAAGGCCCTTCTGTGTTTATAATATTGAGGAAAGACCAACCATCACCTCTCCCTTTCCTCCCTGGCTGCTCGGAAGGCCAGTGCTAAATTTTAGGCAGCTGTGTTTATCCTTGGAGTCCATATATTTGCATTATTCTTTTTTCTCCTCCTGATTTTCTACCTTATTGCTAATTTTCTCTTCCTTCCTGGCCCGAATTCTTGTTGTAAGCTGTCCCCCTGGAACTGAGGTTAGGCGGCCAAACAAGATCAACATTGACGAGAAAAAGTCCCCAACAAAGATATTTCTTGGGGTAACACCTTTATACAGTCAATTACCTGCTGTAGAAAGGGATTTTATTTTCCACCAAACCTTGCACAAAAATCAGAGATACCAGGGTTTTACCCCTCTTCCCAAATAGCAAAAAAAATTACTTTTTTTAGACAATCTAATTACAAAGTTGTTTCCCTCCCGATAACCAAGCAAACACACCAGAGGTATCTTATGTTTAGGTTCAAACTAAAATAACGTGAATTGACTCGAGAAGTTCTGTGACTTCTCCTTCTAAACACGTTGACTACTATTTCTTCTAAGTCCCATCACTTAGCAGTTTGGATTCCAGAAGATATTTTCAGACCTTTCAGTATTCAGCTCACCATCCATCCACAAGACTCTTTCTCCTGTTGGTGGCCTGGTACTTAGATACGCTGTGATTTCTTCCTTCCTCAGGGCAATTAAGGAACAGTTTCAGTTTCATGAGGCGCAAGGGCTTCAGGAAGCGTCGTCCCACATGGCCCCTGGAAATGAAACCTGAAATAGAAGGACGAACACAGCAGAGTTATGAGCAAAATGAACATTCTGCTTCAGCAAGTCAACTTTCTTAGTTACAACCAGAGTACAATGCACATTCTCACAAATGCGGTCTGATGCGTTTTTGTGCCCAGTTCTTTCATCTAGTTTCTGAAAACTCCAAATGCAGACACTTCACTATGGGTTTGCCCCCATCACCAAGGGAATTTGGGAAAGCAACTGCCTAGAATTTAGGTGCTATAAATAAGGATTTTCTTCTAAGGAAGAAGGGGAGACATGGTTGTATTTTGTGATTGCTTTGCCAAACTCATAACTGACATATTGTAAGTTTTACAAAATCTTACTCACAGGTAATAAGGACAAGAAAAGAAGAACCTCATGCACCATGCGGACCATCAGGATTTTAACTGAGTCAAAGGCCTCTCAAGCCATCCACTGGAATTCGCGACTAGCCCTGACTTGTAGTCAGAAAGTAAGAAAAAGAGAAAGATCAAGGAAAGAGGAGGGAGAGAAAAGAAGAAAAACCAACGACTTCTGCTTCCTTCAAGGGAAAACATTTAGGACAGGGGGAAGAAATACCCAACTAATTCTAGTGTATTGTTAATAAGAAAATCAACTGAGCACAGTTTAAAAATGAGAAAAGCATTTGGTCATGTTACTTATTCTTGATACAACACAAATCGTGAATGCCTTAGCCCTTGAATACTCTGTTCTCTGTGCCACGAACAGACATCCCTGACCAAATGGCCTCTCTGATCCTTCTACCACTGGCAGCGTGTGGAACACTGGCCACTAGAAAGCTCCGCCCCAGCACAGTCCCTTGAGGACTTTCCGAGAAACACAGCCAGGCACGGAGAGCCTCAACTTCCACGTGTTCTTCCTTGTGACCCTTTCCACATTCACCCTCCTCCCTACTTACCAAAGCAAGCTGCACCTCACCTCACCCATCCCAAATCTTACAATGGCGCCTTATCCCAGAACGTGAAAAGAAAGGGACGCCTGAAATATCAGCGTGGATCTGGGAAGACAAACGGTTTCTAAAGACCGGGTAACACATGCAAGCAGGGCCGTTTCATTCTTGCTTTCGGTAAAACTGAAAGAGGGTCTTATAGAACTGTCAATGAACAGATCACTAAACGTGATTCAAGATTACTATGGGTATTTCAGCATATAACTTGGAAGGAGGTCCAAAATCTGAGTGGCGATGCCATAATGAAATTCCTTTCACGCCCAGGGTTTATTTGGCCCAGGTTTCTCAGTACTCTCATCTATAAAAAGCAAAAACTGGGACTTCCCTGGTGGCGCAGTGGATAAGACTCTGCGCTCCCAATTCATGGGGCCTGGGTTCGATCCCTCATCAGGGAACTAAATCCCACGTGCATGCTGCAACTAAGGAGCCCACAAGCCGCAACTAAGGAGCCCGCCTGCCACAACTAAGGAGCCCGCGTGCCACAACTAAGGAGCCCGCCTGCCACAACTAAGGAGCCCGCCTGCCACAACTAAGGAGCCCGCCTGCCACAACTAAGAAGCCCGCCTGCCACAACTAAGGAGCCCACGTGTCACAACTAAGAAGCCCTCCTGCTGCAACTAAGGCCCGGTGCAACCAAAAAAATAAATATTAAAAAATAAAAAAGCAAAAACAAAGAATTACAATTGACATTGGACATTGAAAAGGTAAAATTTAGCTCGGCCAGTAAAAATCCGCCCTGCCATCCCTCAGACTGGAATTAGAGACACAGATACAGCCAGCTGCAAAGCTAGTAAGAAACCATTTTTTTCCCCCAGGACAAGCTGCACAATATCATTAACAACTCCCTTCTTTGAGCGACCACTGCTTTGTTACTCACTGAGTAGAAATCCTGTCCTCTAAAATCATACACTACCAGTATGACGGCAGTAAAGGATGGAATATCCTCTGCGTCTGGAGGACCTAAGCCACTTTGCCTCCGAGAAGCAGCCTTACTTCCGACCCAGGTGCAGAGCTCCAGGTAAGGGGTGTTTGGGACCAGGGTTCCACATCTACCTTCAAGGAAACAGGACCTTGCGGCCACTTTGCAGCCAGAGCAGATGTGACCCCTCTCCACACCCACAGCCTTGCTAGTTGCTGAGTCTATCAAAAACTGCTTCATTTAAACTTCACCTAAACTCAACCCTCCTTCCAAATCCTATAATTACTCCATCTTTTCCTTTGTTTGGGGACATGCCCCATGGCTCCTCTGGGGTCTCACTCACTGCAGTGGGTCAGGAAACCTGATCTTCTCAGAATACAGGTTTGTTTCCTGTGACCACAGGCCGACAGGGCAACAACAACATGAACTCTGTCTCCTTCTAACAATACGTAATACTCAGCCATGGATACCCGAACTAATTCAAAAAACTCATGCCCCATGCATCTATTAAGAGGTGCATTTCCCACAGTTTTACTTTTATGGAATTATTCATCAAAATGTATCATCTGTTGCTTTCAACAACTTAGCACTATAAATTACTGCAGTGATAATTCCATCCACAAGAATTTTTCAATGAAACGATTTTTAAGTTTTAAAGAACCTGAAAATAGTTAAGTAACTCATATATTTTACAGCAGAATATCATAGGATAGTCAACAAAAGATTTTCAAGCATAAAAATACATTAATATAAATTTCTACGGTAGAAGTAGGATGGGAATACAAGTTCAAAGAGAAAAAGAAAAAATGTGAAGGTTCTCATTGTTAAAAAGGGCTTGTATATTTATTCTGCAAATGGATGCTGTGGGTATCAAGTAGTTGTGACATTTGGATTTGACTGGATACATTTAAATGGCAGTTTAGGATAATGGCAGTTTTATTTTTAAATGTCGGTATTTTATCTCCACTAATTCGGAATCACATCTTTTTCAATGATTTTGATAAATTGTAGATGTCAAGTTTAAAAATGTAAACGGGGTACAAGAACAAAGGTGTTTGAAGACCCCTGTTCTAGCAGCCCGGTGCCTTTCCCCTCATCCCTCCCATTGTAGGATAACCAAGACCACTGTGTTTCGCCCAGAATATGTTCATGCTACTTTTATTGGTTAATGTAATGATCCAATTTAATTAAAAATTTAATTAATGCAAAAATATAGCTATTAAAAGAGGGTTATTTCTAGAAAAATTAGCTGAATGCTTTGGAAAGACATAACAAGTTATTAAAAATAATTCTGTCAAATTAGATGTAGGTGGAAAAGATGAGGGGGATTGCTTCACAAGTTTTTTTTTTTTTGTATGTTCTTTCTCCACTTAGAAAAAGAAACAACAGAGAATTCCCTAGTGGTCCAGTGGTTAGGACTCTGCGCTCTCACTGCCGAGGGCATGGGTTCAACCCCTGGTTGGGGAACTAAGTTCCTGCAAGCCTCGCAGCGTGGCCCCCAAAAAACACAAACAGAAAAATATCTAAGCCAGGAGTTGTAGTCCAGTGTTTGCCAAGATTTCCTGATGATAAGAATCACCTAGGTCACTCGTTAAATATACAAATAGACAGCCCTCTTGCCCTGGATATTCTGACTCAGGAAGTCCAGACTGGGGCCTTGGGATCTGATTTTCTTGGTTATCTGTTTTGTGTTAAAGAATAAAGGCTCAGGGCTTCCCTGGTGGCGCAGTGGTTGAGCGTCCGCCTGCCGATGCAGGGGAGCCGGGTTCGCGCCCCGGTCTGGGAGGATCCCACGTGCCGCGGAGCGGCTGAGCCCGAGAGCCATGGCGGCTGG
>NC_041231.1:98430907-98480628 GCF_002837175.3 Physeter macrocephalus
CCCACGTGCCGCGGAGCGGCTGGGCCCGTGAGCCATGGCCGCTGGGCCTGCGCGTACGGAGCCTGTGCTCCGCGGCGGGAGAGGCCACGGCAGGGGGAGGCCCGCATACCACAAAAAAATAAAAATAAAAATAAATAAAAAATAAAATAAAGGCTCAGGTGATTTTTCTCTTCAGGGAAATTTGAGGAACACCAGCAGGATTATGAATATGATTTATGCAAGAAAGGTGAGCTCCAATCAGTAGATTCCTACTCAGAGAAAAGGCCTTTGGCTCTATCAGAAAAAAAAAAAAAGGCAAATGAATGCACATTTATGCTTTAAATGAAAATGAAATACTTATGTGTCCTTTTTTATTATATTATTGCTTTAAATGACTTTTTTGGTTAACAGACCACAGGGCCCCTTTGCATGGTCTAACAGGGCACCGACCCCCTACCCTGATAATCCAGCCTGGGACAGCACTGGCGTTCCCCCTATCAAATGTGATCAACTGTAAATTAAAAGAACTAACCTCTTTATACTCTTGAGGAGTAAATACATAAATAAAACAAGCTCTAAAACCATCTTCTAGCTAAGAATTCCAGAGACTTCTAAACCCCACCTGCAGTGAGCTTCCTCTGGGGGCACTTCCCCACCGTACTGACCCCTCTCCCTCTCCTGGAGCTCCTCCCCGCTCCTTCCTCTCCAACCATGCTGGCCTCCCTGCTGTCCCTCAAACCTCCCAGGCTTGCGTTCCCCTTGGGGCCTTTGCTCCAGGTGGGCCCGGCATCTGGAAAGCTCTTAGCCCAGATATCTCTTTAGCTAACTCCCTCCCCTCCTCCAAGTCTGCTCAGATCTCTTCTCAGTGAGGCTCCCCCACAACTACCCACTGAATCCTGAGACCCGCCTGCTCCCCCCAACTCTACCTTTGCTTTTCCCACAGCCTAATCCCCACTTCTCATAGGCCACAGAATTTGCACATTTATTATCCTTATTGTGTACTATCTGCCTCCACCACTAGAATGCCATCTTCACATGGTAGGGTTTGTGTATTGTTTACTAATATATCCTATCGTAAGCACCCAGAGCAGTGCCTAGTACATAGTAGGTACTAAATAAACATTTATGGGCTTTGACTAAATTCCAGAGTTTAGAGAAATGCAAAGATGAACAACAGGTGGTCGCAGGGCGTGGAGGGCCCAGGGTGCCTGGAAAGCCCTGCACACCAGTGTCCCGGGAGCACAAATCCCATCTCTGCCTCAGCAAATGCACGCAGACCCTTCCTTGCCAAGGACCTCTGGAAACGAGTAACAGCCAAAACCTTGAAGCCGAAATCTGAAGACGCCTAGTGTAACGGTTTTTCAGAAATCATCTGGGACAGGGAAAGAACAAAACAAAACTGGAACTAATTAAATTAACACCTTGAAAATATTAATACATTTCAGTGGGAGGTAAATTCTACACGACTTAGTCTCTAAATTAGAATTGGGGCCAAGAATCCAAACGACTTGTACAAGGTCGAAGGAGCCTTGTGGGATCCAAGTTTAAAACACAGGCAGCATTCCCACTACCTATTTAGATAACGAAGAAAATCATGTTAAAAGGAAGTATCATTCCAATTTTCATTTTTCTTATTAACCTAGAGCAGGGGTTGGCAATTTGCTTTCTGTAAAGAGCCAGAGAGTAAAGATTTTCATCTTTGCAGGCCAGGCAGACTCTGCTGCAACTCCTCACTTCCGTTGTTTCAGAACGAAAGCAGCCACAGACAATACAGGAACATGTGGCGGTGGCTGGGTTCCAATAAAGCTTTATTTACAAAAAACATGGTGGGTGCATTTGGCCTACAGGCAGCAGTCTGCGGACCCCCTGACCTCACTAAAGTTCAGCCAACACCTGTTACACATAAGATGTGAGAAATTTCTGCTTTTGTGGAGCTGGCTGTTTAAACAAGCCTCTTAATCACTCTGGGCTTGGTTCCCCATTTGAAAATCTGAGTAGAATGAGAAGATGATCACCCATGTCTCTTCTAAATGTCAGCTTTGATGACGCCTAGATAAAAGCATTGCTGGCTTCACTGGTCAGTTATACTCATCTGGGAAACTTCCCAGACTTAGTGGTACAGAGAGTCTCGGCTCCCAAAGAAGCCCACAGGCATCTGTTCTCGTGGTTCTTGTGGTCGGTGCTGTCCAAATCCGATCAAAGTCTCTGACTAGCAAGTAGCCTGTTTGTCCAAACAGAGACACGGCAGGTTTTCAGGACGTGAAGCTGAAGAATTCTGGTTGAAGAAGGGTAGCAGCCGAAGCAGGTCTGCGGCTTTAGGAGGCCCAACTTATGAAGTGATATCATTAGTACATGCCAAGAATCTCTGCTTAACTTGCATGGAAAACCACCAAGTTCCACTTCCTTTCGCGTGAAGACTACCACGATGGATGCCCAGTCCTTGCTGGTCAGTCCTGAGCGTGAAAGGCAGAGGCCAACTCTCATCTTGGGGTGTGGAAACACTCGAGTTTTATTTTCTTCTTTTTCCCTATCTGCATTTTACTTTTCTACAATGATGTGTACTTTTCTGTGCACTTATTAGAGATGAGCTGGAGATCAAATGACTGAAAATAAGCCACGTTAGAAGAAAAATGGAATTTGGGGATGAACCACATTTCCTGCTTCAGAAACTGTCCCCTGTCCCCAGCTGGGAGCGTCCCGATGCTCTCTCAAGCAGACAGGAGGCTTGGGTTACCTGGCTGCGACGTTACTTTTGATGATGCGAAGCAGCCCAGGCGCACTTACACGTAGGTGCCACAACGTACCAATATTTTAGGGGATAAGTTAGAAGGCAGTAACTTTTTTAATAGAACAACTTCATTGAGATATAATTCACATACAATCCACTCATTTAAAAGGTACAATTTAACAGGATTTTTAGTATATTCACAGAACTCTACCACCATCACCACAAGCAACTTTAGAACATTTTCATCATCCCAAAGTAAACCTGTACCCATCAGCAGTTAGTTACTCCCCTAGACAACCACTAATATACCTTCCGTCTCCGTTGATTTGCCTATTCCGGATATTTCGTACAAAACAGAATCATACAACATTTGATCTTGTGTGCCTGGCTTCTTTCACTAAATAGAATGTTTTCAAGCGTCATCCATGTTGTAGCACGTATCAGTACTTCATTCTTTTTATGGCTGAATAACGTTCCATTGTATAGATGACAAGTTTTGTTTACCCATTCATCAGTTAAAGGACATGTGGGTTGTTTCCATTTTTTATTATGACCAATGCTACTATAAACGTTCATGTGCACATTTTTGTGTAGACAAATATTTTCATTTCTCTTGACTACATACCTAGGAGTAGAATTGCTGGGTTATATGTTAACTGTGTATGTAATCTTTTGAGGAACCACCATACTGTTTTCCAAAGCAGCTGAATCATTTTACATTCCCACCCGCGATGTATGAGGGGTCCAGTTTCTTCACCAACACTTGTGATTCTCCATTTTTCAAACTATAGCCATGCTAGTGGTTAAGTGGTATCTGGCTGTGGTTTTAATTTGCATCTCCCTAATGATTAATGATGCTCAGCATCTTTTCAATGTGCTCACTGACCATGTATATACATATTTGGAGAAGTGCCTATTCAAATCTTTGGCCCACTTTTTAATTGGGCTATTTGTCTTTTCATTATTGAGCTGTGAGAGTTCTTTATATATTCTGGATACCAGTTCCTTTAAAATATTAGACTTGCCAATATTTTCTCCCATTCTGTGGATTGTCTTTTTCATTTTAGTGGTGGTGTCCATTGAAGCACAGAAGCTTTAACTTTGATGAAGTTCGATTTATCCATTTTTTCTTATGCTACTTGTGCTTTTGATGTCATATCGAGGAGGCTTTGACTAACTTAGGGTCACAAAGATTTACTCCTATATTTTCTTTTAAGACATTTATAGTTTTAGCTCTTAAATTTAGGTCTGTGATCCACTTTTGTTTATGGTGTAATTAAGGGGTCCAATTTCATTCTTTTGCAGGTGGCTATCCAGCTGTTCCAGCACCATTTGTTAAAAAGATTATTCTTTCCCTTTCTGATTTGTTTTCATACCCTTTTCAAAAATCAGTTGACTATAAACATGAGGTTTATTTTCTGGACTCTCTTCAGCTGTGTCCTTCCATATACTTAGGTCTTCTGTATTTCTTCCAGCAGCATTCTGTCATTTTCAGAGTATAAGTTTCACATAGAAGGCAATGTTTTAAAAGGTGCCTTCCTGGGGCCTCCCTGGTGGCGCAGTGGTTGGGAGTCCGCCTGCCAATGCAGGGGACACGGGTTCGAGCCCTGGTCCGGGAGGATCCCACATGCCGCAGAGCAACTAGGCCGTGTGCCACAGCTGCTGAGCCTGCGCTCTGGAGCCCGTGAGCCACAACTGCTGAGCCCACGTGCCACAGCTGCTGAAGCCTGTGTGCCTGGAGCCCGTGCTCTGCAATGGGAGAGGCCACCGCAATGAGAAGCCCGTCGACACAATTAGAGAAAGCCCGCGTGCAGCAACGAAGACCCAACACGGCCAAAAATAAATACATTAAATAAATAAATTTAAAAGGTGCCTTCCTAGTTCCCACCACTTATACACAAATGAAGAACTACGGGCTAAGCACATAGGCTGTAGCAGATTTAAAAGACCTGGAGAAGCCTAGGAAGAACGTCAGCTCACTCACCTGAAGAGGGTTATATTTAAGTGTTTCCACATTGTCTGTGACACAATTTTACCCCAATGAAAAAGAGCACTGGTTCTCATCCTGGCTGCACATTAGAATCACCTAGCAAGCTTATAAAAGTCAGGGGGCTCAGGCTACACCTCACACCAATTACACCAGCATCTCCTGGGTCATCAGACGTTTAAAACCTGACGTAAAAACCACTGACTAAAGTAATGACAAGAAGCTTCAGTGAAGTTTTCTTTTATTTATTCATATTTATTTCTTAGTTTATAGTCTACCTTATTCTGGAAAGGAATTAAACAGACTGACAAGAATATATAAACTACATTAAAAAGGAAGAGAGAAAAGCTGGGGTGAAAAAAAAGCAAAACCAAGGTGAAGACATAAAGTGGAACCTAGAAGGAGACTACAGATGAACACCGCGATAATCTACACTTTCCACACAAATTCGGGAAACAGGATCAGCGTCATAATATGGCCACAAGTACAAACACTCCTGACAGTAAGACCAAAGAGGAATTTGCCCAGGGAGCCCCTCGGTGAGAACAGTGGGTGATGGAGTTCTGCGTGGGTATCTCCTGGGCTTACGTGCTGAGTCTTCAGCTGACCTACCTCCAAATGCCATTACTAAATCTCGCTTAAAAATACAAATAGGGCTTCCCTAGTGGCGCAGCGGTTGCGCGTCCGCCTGCCGATGCAGGGGAACTGGGTTCGCGCCCCGGTCTGGGAGGATCCCACATGCCGCGGAGCGGCTGGGGGGAAAGGCCGCAGCAGAGGGAGGCCGGCATAACACAAAAAAAAAAAAAAAAAAAAAAAAAATACAAATAAAAGTAAAGTCTGAAGAATCAAGGAAGAACTTTCAAAATGTGAAAAACAAAAGCCCTATGGCAAACTTCCCGTAAAAAGACAGAGCTACCTTCATCTAGGTTTAATACTTTGTTTTCTTCCATCAGAGCAACTATAGGCCAAATAAGAAAACACAAACTCCGTGTTTTTAAATTAGAACAGTAGGTGAAATCTGCTTGGATGACCACATGCAAACCTGCTCAATAGCGTGTATTCCCACCTTGGTGACCCCCGTACCTGAATCTGTTCGCCACAGGGGTGGCTTCCATGTTAAATTCGGCCACCGGTACCCCCCGGGCAGACACCTGGGGGGCAAACGTGGCGGCGGGGTAGACCACCGAGGAAGTTCCCACCTACAGAGCAAACAAACGGAAACGGACAAATGACCACATTATGGAGAAGAAACAGCTTTTCAGAAAACCTATCAGAAACTTGGGCCAGTCCGTGGTGGCAGGTGTGAGGACAGCTAAGCTGGATGGGGTAAATGGAGAGCGTCTGAGGGACAAACAGGAGGCAGGAGGCACCCCTCTGGCTGATCCCTAGAATTCGGGAAGGACACGCGCTACGAAGAGAGGAGCTGCGCACACGAAGAGAATGGCAAAGAAGTGACTCGATCGTCACCCAAAGGGGGTTAGTTTTAGTTCTGCTTCTACCCTTTGAAGAGATGCAAATAATCCATGCTCCTTTTAAGTTAGAAAATTCAAAGAGAAAACACATACATGTCATTCATAATCCTACTTCTACCAAGATTATCACTGCTCACATTTTGATGTATACTCTTTCAGGTTTTTCTCTGTGAATACATATTTATAAACATTCTTTACAAGAGCAGGGAGACCAGACCAAGTTTTACAAGCCAGCTTTCCTTGCTTAACCGTCTATCAAGCACATTGATACTAGATTCAACAGTGGGACGCGCTCAAAACCAGCTGAATGAACACGCACCCATGAGAGGCCGCTTCTGCTTTTAGGGATGTGTTAGGAGGATTTGAAATGTGCATGCCCTTTGTCTCATTAATTCCACTTCCAGGAAATCTGCCCTCAGGAAATAACTTGAAGAGCATGCTCAGAGTTACATCTAAGGACGTTCATCATAGCACTGTTTAAAGTATCAAAATTTGAAACAGCCTAAGTGTCCAACAGTGGAGGACTGGTTAATAACTATGTCCTTTTATATCCATACAATGGAACACCACGCAGCCAGTTAAAAGATGATGTGGATTTGGACGTACTGCCATGAAATAGGCTAAGTGACCTGCTATGTGAATAAAGCAGCTTCCAAGCAGAACATATAGCATGAACCCACTTTTGAATTTGAATATGTCTACATCTGCATAAGAAAAGGTCTAGACCAGGGTGGGTAAACTTTGTGTAAAGGGCCAGATAGTAAATTTTTTAGGCTTTGCAGGCCATGCAGTCTGCCACAAATACTCAACTCTGCTATTATAGTGTGACAGCAGCCATAGGCAACACATAGAAGAAAGGGTATGGCTATGCTCCAATACAACTTTGTTCACGAGATAATGAACATTATCCTAGTTTGCTCCCCTCTGGTCTAGAAGAGATCACACCAAAATGCTAACAGTGACTATTTTTGGATGGTGGAATTACTGGCGATCTCTAATTTCTTCTTTATAATTTTATACTTTTTTGTATTTTCTCAAATTTAATAACGAGCATGTGTGACTTTCAAAATCAGAACCAATAACATGCTCTTTTCATTATTTCTCTTCCAGAGGGGAAAGGCTTTGAGAAGCCCAAGACACGGTCTTCCACAGTTTCATATTTCGAGATCGTATCTTATTCACTGTTTCTTAGTTTTTCTGTAGGGCACCCCCAGACTCTCAACACACCCTTAAGGAAAGGAAGGAAGGGAGGGAGGAGGGGGAGAGAGGGAGAAGGAGGGGAAGAGGTAGGAAGGAGAAGAGGGGGAGGGAGGGAGGAAGCAACCCCCCCCCCCGCCCGGTGTTGCAGAGCATCCCGAGGATCAGGGAAGGGCATGACCTACCACTAGACACAAGTCACAGAGGGCCAGCTCCCTGTCCACCTCCTCCAGGATGGCAGGGTCCAGGTTTTCTCCAAACCACACCACGTGAGGCCGCAGCAGGCCCCTGCATGCTGCCTCTTCACACCTGGAAGAGTGTCATCCTTAAGCCAACCCCAAGACCTGCTCTCAGGAAGCTCTGCCCGAGTGGATCAGGGGACAGCCAGGAGCTGCACCAGGTCCAGTCTGTCCAGGTAGGTCACTCTGAGCCTTCCTATCCCCCATCCCTTCCCTCCGGCCCACATGAGTTTGTCCTAAAGGTGTAGTTTTACCTGCCCTTAGAAAGTTTCTCTTTTGTCTGGACGCACTGGGCTGACGTGCTCGGGGATGCGTTTCAGCCGGCCCCGCCGTTCTGTCTCTTTCCCAGTTGCTTCCTCACGGTCGAGCTCACGGTCAGCCAGGCCCAGGAGGAATGTACTGGGCTGAGGTTTGCCTCTAACACGTCAACTGCTTGCTAATTTCATCAGTGACCTCCTTCTTTCTTCTCTCAGATTCACCTCTCTCTTGCCCTGTCTCTAGCCAAGTTCTCCAGTGTCAATTCCTAAAAATCTCTCATCTTTCCCTCGCTACTACCCCAGGTCATCTTATAATTACCTTCTAAAATAATCTCCCCCAAACACCATTTTCATCATATTAATCTGCTACTCAAGATTCTTTCAGATCAAAACTTTCAGATCAAAAGTTCAGAATTTAGTAATGAAAACTTATTCTTTTAGAGCCAAACTTTGAATTTAGTAATGGAAACCCTTATTAGAAAAATAAAAAAGGTTAAGTCAACCAGGGAAATACTAACTTAATCACTTTTTAAAGAGTAACAATGTACTTTCACATATTCAGTGCTCTGATTAGTCCTGCAGTAAAGGAAATATACTTTAACTTCATTCAATCTAGTGTTTCCATATTTATTTGAGCACATGACATCTTTTTTTCAAGTAATGCCTGTAACATCACATGGATCTAGTGCTCTAAGAAACACTTTTGGAAGCGCTATTTTAATGTCTAGTTTTGAAAAACTGACATAAAAGTTTTTTGCTGTTGTTAGTCTACAAAAATTCTATTTGGTCCTACAACTTCACCTTTGCAAGACCTCTTTCTGCCTCCATAACCCTGGATTAATAACTGATGAGGAGGAGGAGGATGGAGAGGATAGCAGCTGAGGCTTATTGACCAGTTAGTTCCGGGATGCCAGCCTCTATGCTTCATATACACTGGTAAGTGTCTACAACGTAACAGCTGCTGAAACTTTCCAGAACTGAAATGATACCGCCATAACACAGAGGAGAAAGGGATGGGACAGAAGCACTTCTCTTAAGCCTGGCTTGGTTCACCTTTTGTCCTTTCACCCTTGGCCTCATAGATCAGGGCTGCTTTCAGCATTTGCACATTTAAGAGGCATCTCACCAAATGAACTTAGATTTTGACTCCTAATTTTCCTTTTTTTGCAATCTGGAACACCAAATACAGATCAAAGATTTTTACCCACCGGGGAAGTTTCTCCACTGGGATTCTGGCATCTTGAGTTTCAGGTTCTGGAGCCCTGAAGTAAATAATATCAGAAAAGAAAGAACGTCACTGGTGTAATTGAAGAACAATGAAAGTAAATAACCCAATAAGACTCTCTTTGCCTGGCAGTATATGGTACAAAACTCCTAATGAATACACACTGACTTAGAAGGGTACTAGGAGGATGGACACCAAACAATTGATTACCACTGGCTCTACTTCAGGAGAGGGAATTTGTATGTGGGAAGCGGGTGGAGTAGCTGTTGTGCTAAGGAGAGTTTCATGATTTGCATGGTATATGTCATCCTAGTTGGAACCATCTGCAATGACATTATGTTAATAAGTTATGTGTATAATTTATACTGATTTAAAATGGCCAGGTAGAATTTTTCTCAATATTCTGAGTCTACTCTTAATTTTTTGCCCTAATTATAATAATAGTAAATGTTCATCATAGAAATGTTGGAAAATTCAGAAAGATATAAAGAAGAAATCAAAATTGCCCATAATCCTACCACTCCTGTTAATATTTTGTTGTATTTTCTTCTGGACTTTTATCTATATAAAGATATATCAACATGGTGTGTTTGTGTGTGTGTGTTTAAATACAAAGTTGGGATCATACTGTATAGAGTTAGATTCTGTTGTTTTCACTTAACATTGTAAATTGTGAGCAAAATACTTCTTTTATCATATAGCTGTACTGTACCCAATTTTATTTCTCAAAAATATCCATGGGAATCTTAGATGAATGTTCAATTTCTTCGCATTTATATTCAACTTAGACAAAACGACATACGTCTACTCTGTAGTGCAGTATAATTACCCTTTTCCTGACAAAGCTGGACAAATTGGACTCTTGTAATTCTCAGCCACAACTCCACAAGAGGTACACCGAGTTTTAAATAAGCTACCTGAAAAACAAAAGTTAAACAAGACTGGAATTTAGTATAATCAGGAGCAACTGTCTCCACGTCTAAAAGGGTATGAAATAATTTAGTTCTTATACATCGTTTTAACAAATGGGCCTACCCCAGGTATCACAGGAAACATAAAGGCATGCAGTACTATGGAACAAGCCAGAACATCTGCCCTCCTGGACTGCATAATCTGTAGGAGAGAGAGGCAGATGAAATAACTTACTGCATGACTAAGGAGCTCTCTGATTACCCTGATGTTCAGGTGGAACTGAAGTAGTCAATTGGGTAGAAGAAGCCAATCTAAACCTAAGGGCAGGATTTACTAAGTGTACGACTGATAAAGGCTCAATAGCTTGGGATGTGTTTTACGGAATCTTAATTTTGACTTAATAAAGCTTGAATCTTTTCTACAAAAGCAGCTCAATAAATAATCAGCTAACAAACGAAGAAAATAACTGTTAAAACTAGCAATGACTTATTGAGCTTAACCGATGAAAGGTGATCTCAATTCACTAAATAGTCAGCCCATGCCCAGGGCTGAGCACGTCACACTGCAGTGGACACACACTGCTCCATTCTGTCCAGGATTCCTTCTTTGGGGAGCCACCTCCCCTCTATCCCATGCCAAGCGGACAGAGCTGTCACTCACATCCCCAGATACAAGCTGGGGCAAGAGCTCCAGACTGGTCCGATCACAGCAGCCTATCCTTCCAGCAGTAGTGTGTGGTCAAAACACTTGCTTGTGATCCAAGCAAGGCCATCCAGAGACTCATTTTCTGAGGAGACAGCTAAACTAGAGGGAGCCTGGAGCCCCACTGGGTCGCTGCTTCTGGAAATTCCACAATTTGAAATGCATTTCTTGGGATTGAACTTTTGTAGACTGTTAAATGCCCTTGGGAAGAAATTCCTGCATACCCATTTATGCTCTTGTATGAGGGAACTGATGAGATTTTCGGTGAGAGCAAAAAGGGGAGAGGATTAAGAGAAGGGAAGAGGAGGGTGTCATTAAGCGCAGAGAAGGGAAGCCAGAGGGACCCAAGACAAACTCGGCGGTGTCACAGACCTGGTGGGCTCACTGCAGCGAAGGTCACTGAGCTGGCAGCTCCCTGAAGGCTCGAGGTCAGCGGACAGTGCCGACCGGGGACACAGGGAGAGTGAATGGTGCCCCCAGGGATGCCAGGCCTTTTTCCGGAGCTGAATCCTGCTAAAGCCACAGCTGTTCAATGGCCCAAACCTCCTGCTTCCCTCAGCCCAGCTTGGGGGGCTGTCTGGGAACATAAGGCCCCTCAACGGGACACCCAGGGAGGGGAGAGCACATAGCAGAGCAGACCGGGCTTCTCCAGGCAGCATGGTCTACGTGCCAGACACCTGGGGTCTTGTTAGGATGCAGTGGGCCCAGCTGGAACATGGCAGCACCTGTGTTCCCAGGTCTGGCTCCGCCCTCCCACGAAGACCGAGGGCCCCTCACCATGGATTTCCAGAAGGTTCTTGGTGCCAGCCTTGCGGTGCAGCTCATCGATGTTCTGCGTGATGACGGCGACCCGTCGGCCCTGCCTGCCCAGCCGGGCCTCACACTCAGCGATGGCCAGATGACCGGCGTTGGGCTCCTTGCTCTGCACCACCTCCCGCCGGTAGTGGTAGAACTCCCACACCTGGGATGGGTTTTGGGCAAAGGCCTGGGGGGTGGCCAGGTCCTGGGGGGCAGAAAGGAGGCAGGGGTCAGGGAGGGAAAGAAGCTCTGATGCTCCAGAAGCTGGGCGGCAGGGCTGCTGCAGCCGGCGGGACACTCCCAGGCCCCCTTTGCTCTAAGCAGAGAGGCAGCTCTGGGAGGTGCCCACAGGAACTCGTCCGTGTAGGTACACGTGGCGTGGCAGCCACAGGGTGGGGCCTGGGGCTCACGAGGGACCTTGGAGAAATCGGTTTAACTTCCCCAGTGATGAGGCAGGGAGACTGCAACCTGTCTCATCTTCCACTCGAGTAAGTTACAAACGTGAAGTCGAGTAACAGGCGGGAAGGTAATTTAGTCTGGAATCCAGTTTTTCATGGAGCTCCACATTACAGGATGCCAAGCTCATTTATCCAGGAAGAAAAGTAAAATGCAAAATGTCCAACTGAGGTATAATGGCCACAGCTGAAAAACTCGGTTTTTATAACTGTAATGATAGGTACACAACTACACATATAAAAAATAGTATATACATTATAGTAACAGGATATATATAAGACATTTTTTAAAGCACGATTCCTCTTCTAGGAGAGGCAAAGCTCATGGACGGTGGGAGAGCAGTGTGGTCGGTAGCGTCTGGGGCTGGAAGCTCGGGGGAAGGGAACCGCTGGCAATGACTGAAATGTTCCATAAATTGATTGAGGCGGGGTTTGGATTATGCATTTTATTTTACTCTAAAGGTCACCCTTCAACCCGGCGTTAAAGTCAGCCTGCATCGGGGGAGTGGATCTGTGCCGTGGGTCATCCACCTCAACCCTACACTTCCTTCCTTCCCGTCCCCACTCAGACCTCCGGTGGCCCGAAGCCGTCACCGCAGCGCATGAAGCTGCAGCCCTGGAACACAGGTGGAGTCAAACAGTCGACTGACTTCTCTGGGTCCCCACAAACCCTGGGCTGCTTTGACACAGCTGACCATCCCTCTGGAAGCTCCTCCTGACGCCCTCTGCGCACCCCCGTCTGCCCCTACCCCGCCCTGCGTCTCAGACCCAGGGACTGCTCTCCGCACCTCCTCCTTCTTGTGGGACCCTAAGGGCCCTCTGCTCTTCTTCCTCCCCTCCCTCACCTTTAAGGTGATGATCCCCAGACTCGCCCGGAGGGCAGCAGAGAGGTGACAAGACATCCTAAACATCTGCCAGCCTGAGACATTTAATAGGGGAAGGAAGGGCAGATTCATTAACCCTTCACTCGATAAGAAATTACCTATGAAATTTGGAAGTCATGTATTGAAGTAATTACTCATGATTGCCTCCTTTCGACCAACAGAAATCTATTAAGCATCTACATGTGCCAGAGTTCTGGGAGCTGGGGATACAGCGATGAAGAAAACAGGCACATTTCCCTGCCCTCCAAAACTAGGGATTTCCTGGGCCAGGGGGAGGGGAGGAGACTGCCTACAGGGGCCTTGAGGGAATATTCTGGGGCACAGAAATGTTCCACACCGTGATCCTGGTGGTGGCTGCACCACTGTATTCATTTATTAAAACTCACTGAATTGTACACTTACACTGGCGAATTTTATTGCATGTATTGGGCTGGCCAAAAAGTTTGTTTGGGTTTTTCCCAATATATTATACCTCAATAAAAACTGAATTTAAAAAACTGCATGCCCCCAGAGAACTTACATCCTAATGACCTTCATATAAAGTTTTGAGCATCAAGGCCTAAGCCTTTAACAATTCAACCCTGTTTTTCACATGAAAAGTTCAGAGAAACTTTTAAAAAAATGTGTCATCCTTCATTTCAACATCTACAGAAAAGTAATGAATTATGCTAACCAAAGTTTTCTGGTTCCATTTAGTTACTGGAAGAAATCCAATTGTTATCTGAATAAGTGCAATCAATACATGCCTAGAAAGAAAGGAAAGAGGCTGCTTTGCTTAAACCTGAGATCTTCATCAATAAGGACTGTGTGCCGATGCCAAAACCAACAGGACAAAAGGGTCATGGTAAATTTCAAAACTTTCCTCTCTGGGTTTCAGGAGTAGGTATAGGTTCCGAGTCAAACACTATTATGGCTTCATGCGGAAGAGCCTCTCGGTGTTCGGGAGACATGACTAACCTGAGCTTTCCATTTTCTCCAATAACCTCCCGCTCCTCTGAAAGTCGGTACCCCACTCTCGGCACTGACACCAGCCCCTGAAATGATGACTATGTGCTTGGCTTTTGCAAAGAGCCTCCGGAAGTCAGCCACACCTGAAGAGAGAATACAACCTTGGTCAATTCAGTGTACCACGTGGACATTTACATCCCAAAGCAATTGCCTGTATTTTGAAACTTGACCTTGCATGAAATTATACTTTAAGATAAGCAAATAAGAATCATCCTCGTACCATGAAGACGCCCCCACGTACATGAAGTGTGAGTGTACAACGTCTTAAGAAGGAGACAGGGGCTTGGGGCACACAGCACTGGCCCTGCATCCCACCCCATCTCCCGCGAGATCTCACGTGAACGACTGACCCCCTGCTATGCCAGGTTTCCTTGGCTGTTTGACGTGCACAACAGTGCCTTCCCTAAAGGGGGGCTACTACGAGGATTAAAAAACGCTAATGGACGGGGATGCATCTTCCTTCTTAAAAGTCAAAACAAGCTTGTGTGTGTGTGAGGGCTGACCTCAGGCCCGCTGGACCCCAAAGCATTCCCTTCCTTTCCAAATTCACTTCCCTTTGAGGATCTTGCTAATTCCAGCTTCGCCCGGCATCACTACCGGGCTGAGGATGAGGGCCCCTCCTCCGTGAATAAATGCTCTGTCCCAATCTGGACCCATGACCTTCTCCTTTACAGCTCGAGTAAGAGTTGGTCTTTACAAGACATCCCCAGAGACTTGGCGTAACAGAGGGAACTGAACGCAGAGGATAACACGACAGCAGGCAGTCGTGGTCACAGCCTGCGGCTTGCGCTCCGGGATCCAGGGCCTAATCCTGCACCTGCGGGCGTCCCGCCGCCTGATCTCAGACCAACAGGGGCAGCAGCCCTCCTGCCGTGAGGGCTCACCGTGCCCAGGCGCTGCACCAAGCACCTGATGAGCGTCACAAGGTGGACTTCGGTCCTGAAACGAATGTCATCCTCCCAGGACAAGGATGAGGGGCCAGACTTGGAACTGCCATTGTTTCTCCTGGTGGCAGAGATTAGGCTGAGAGCAACACCCTCTCTCCCAGGCGCTGCAGCCCTCGTGCCTGGGGTGAGGAAGTGCCTTGGCCCCGGCAGGCCAGGCCTAAGCAGTGCAGCAGAGCCGAGCATAAGCTGTGGGAGAAGAGACTTCCTCCGGCGCCCCTACCCGGAGAAGCGAGTGTGGACCAGCACGGCCTGCGGCTGGCCTGGGCCACCAGGGCAGGGTCTGCCGGGCACAGGTATCTTCCAGGAGTGGCCAATCTGTGCTAAACCTGCAGTGGAAGCAGGTTCCTTGGCTGACGGAGCAGGCTCTCTGGTCTCCCCCAGGAGGAATGGCAACCGAGGCTAATCAACCCTTGGACTGATCGAGCGCCCCTGAGACATGGAACCGGCGATGGAGGAAAGGAAGGAAGACAGTGGGATGGGGGCTCACAGACAACGAAGCGAACGTTAAAGGGAAGGTGATGTCATTGTGTACCCCAAGCTGGTGACGTGGCTCTTACCAGTTTCTCATACTTGATGGCTCCTCCAGGCAGGGCGGGAACCTCCTCACCCTTGTAAGCTCAGAGCTGCCTCTATGGCCAGCCCAGGACAGAGAATCTCAAAAGAGGCTCAAAAATCTCTCCTCCCCTTCCCTTCCTCTCTGACTGGCAAAAATCAACAGAGAATAAAAGCAGAGCCTCAGAAACAAAAGATGCAGAGGCTCCGGCTCCCTCTCCCGCCCGGTCCTGGAGCTCTGGGACCATGCTTTGCGCAGCACAAGCTCAAAGCAACGAAGACGGTCTAGGCACACTGTGCCCTAGGGTGTAACCAGCCCGGCGGCCTGCCAACTGCGCTAGCGCTCTGCCTGAATTCGCACCCCTTTCAGAGACAGACCAGTGTGAAAAACAGGGCCCACTAAAGCCGTCCAACCAGGAAGAATTCGGAAAAGGAAACCCAGTCTGGGTGGGTTAGAGGTCGTAATCTGATCTAATCTCCTGAA
This sequence comes from Physeter macrocephalus, assembly GCF_002837175.3. Taxonomy (NCBI): domain Eukaryota; kingdom Metazoa; phylum Chordata; class Mammalia; order Artiodactyla; family Physeteridae; genus Physeter; species Physeter macrocephalus. Next base: position 98,446,734 of record NC_041231.1, read on the forward strand.
AGAACAAGATGCTTAATAGGAAAATACATCAGTACTTTTCTAGGAACTATTTACATGACTCCTGGATTCAAAACCTACAAACATCCTTAAGGACCTAAAGCTCACCCATAGAACTTTCCCCTAAAGGTCTCTGCTACCTCAAATGTAAACTCTGTCATCCCGCTGATGAGTAGATTCCTAGGTCAGAGTTGACTTGCAGGTTTTTGTCAGGTAGAGATACAAATCATTTCTGTCTAGTAGAAAATTTAACCCCATAGTACCCCATAGGATGATCACTAGCTTTCTTGCCCTGCCGAGAGGTGAGGGGTTTAAAATACAAATCATGTGTGAAAAGCTTAAATGCAAACATTCTGAAGAAGCAACAGAATGTCTTAAATGGACATAACTTGGCTACTGAGAGAGAATTCTGACCCTGTCCTAGAAAGGGCTTCCCTAAGGACAACAGGACAGAGTGACTTTCTCCAGCATCCTGCCCCATACCCACTTCAAAACAGACATTCCCCCTCACGGGGCAGGAACTTTCAGGTATTTCAAATTCCACTGGAGATGAGATGGCAGGCTACGGAAGACCTACTTGAACTTGGACGAGCCATTGTTAGGCAAATCTTGGTTTGTACAGAGGCTGGAGGCTTCAATCCACAGTACAGCTGGGAAAGTAAACGGCTTGGGACAATCCGGGGAGGTGGCATCAGGTTCTCTGTGTCACCCTAATTATTGAGATGGGCTTTAGAAAAATCACAAAACAAAGAGAAACAATCAGAAAATACTGGTATTTCTGCAAATATATACATACACACATACACACGTATGCAAAAGAATGCCCTTAACAAAAATCTTCCGTAGCAATTTTCATGGTGTTCATCCTCTAAACCAGCTGTTTTCATTGTGTGTTCTCAGACGCTCCTAGGTGCCCAGACTAGTGGTTTACAAAGTATGGTCCCCAGACCAGCATCAGCAGCATCCCCTGAGATCTTGTTAGAAATGCAAAGTGGGGCTTCCCTGGTGGCGCAGTGGTTGCGCGTCCGCCTGCCGATGCAGGGGAACCAGGTTCGCGCCCCGCTCTGGGAGGATCCCACATGCCGTGGAGCGGCTGGGCCCGTGAGCCGTGGCCGCTGAGCCTGCGCGTCCGGAGCCTGTGCTCCGCGACGGGAGAGGCCGCAACAGAGGGAGGCCCACATACCACAAAAAAAAAAAAAAAAAAAAAGAAATGCAAAGTCATGGGCTCCACCCCAGATCCACTGAATCAGGAACTCTGGCAGCGGCGCCCACCTCTGTCTCCGGGTGATTCTGATGAGTTCTCAGGTTTGAGAACCACAGTCTGAGAGGCTTGGGAAGCGGTCAGTTGGGAGAACTCATTTGAAACACAGCTTCTGATGCTTTCAAAAAGGTATGAAAACCACTGGCTTCTCAACTTTGCATCAAAATATAGCTTCTATGAGAATGTAAATTCTGAGGACTGAACTAGGCAGGGAAGACATGCACTGTAACAAATAGGGTTAAGACGACATCGTCTCAAAGAAACTCGCGAGTCTTGAAGCACATTTAGTAAATCTTTACCTATCCCTGAGGAGTTATAGAAAAGAAAAACAGACACAGAGAAAGGCAATATTCAGATCCATGACATCAAAAGGGTAACTGACATAGCTGACTTCTATCTAGTGGATCACATTGTTGGCAGAACTCAGGATTAAAGGTCTGTATATACAAGAAAAATAGAAAAATCACACATTTCCCAAAACTTTACAATCCCTTTGGAGGACAACCTATCAAAAACAAATGCATTTTCCCTTTGACTTAGCAATCCCAAGTCTGGATATTTTTACAACAGTGAGACTTGCACACATCCCAAATGACATTATCTACAGGGCTGTTTTTTAGATGACTGTGATTAACAGCAAGAGACTAGAAACAGCCTACATATCCATCTGCAGGGGATGAGTTCAATAAACAATGACACATTCACAGTATGCAACACGGCTGCTATAAAAATGAATGCATGGGGCTTCCCTGGTGGCGCAGTGGTTGCGCGTCCGCCTGCCGATGCAGGGGAACCGGGTTCGCGCCCCGGTCTGGGAGGATCCCACATGCCGCGGAGCGGCTGGGCCCATGAGCCATGGCCGCTGAGCCTGCGCGTCCGGAGCCTGTGCTCCGCGACAGGAGAGGCCACAACAGAGGGAGGCCCGCATACCACAAAAAAAAAAAAAATGAATGCATGTATGACTCTACGTATATGATATTCTGGACTAGATAAAACTATGGGGACAGAAAACATATTAGTGGCTGCCGGACCAGGGAGGAGTGAATACACAAAAGGGCACGAGGGGATATGGGGGAGTGACAGAATTGTCCTACATCTTGATTGTGGTGGTGGTTACATGATTGTGTTGTCACAACCCATAGGACTCCGCACTAAAAAAGGGTTAATTTTTCCGCAGGTAAACTATAAAATAGTTTAAAAATAAAAATAATGGGTTTCAGTTTTGCGAGATGAAAAGAGTTCTGGAGATTGGACGCACAACAATGTGAATGTACGTAACACGACTGAATCGCACCCTAAATAATGGTTAAGATGGTAAATTTTACATTGTATGTATTTTACTACAAATAAACAACAGCGACCCAAATGAACAAAGTCTAATTCAAAGTCTAATTAAATGTGATTTGCTGGTTGACTCAGTTATTTATAAGCAGACAGCTCGCTGGCTTCAGAAGTGAGTGTTGATATCAGTAGAGCAGAGGGTATTCAGAGAGGTTAAAAATAAATGTCTGGAAGATGAGCCTCAAAACTCTGTTAGTGCCAAATTAGATTATTTAATTCCATAAATCTTTCCAATGTTCAGATTTCACATGTTAAAAATAAAAAACAGAATGAGTTGTTCCCTCTAATCTGATAGAGATCTCCAGAATAGGGGACAAAAGTCAGGTGCAAGTAGTGTCTTGTAAGAGAAAGGGGGATACAAGTTATACCGTAGTACTTACTTGCATTTGTGTTTAAAAAAAAAAAAAAAAAAAATGGGGGCTTCCCTGGTGGCGCAGGGGTTGCGCGTCCGCCTGCCGATGCAGGGGAACTGGGTTCGCGCCCCGGTCTGGGAGGATCCCACGTGCCGCGGAGCGTCTGGGCCCGTGAGCCATGGCCGCTGAGCCTGCGTGTCCGGAGCCTGTGCTCCACAACGGGAGAGGCCACGACAGAGGAAAGCCCGCATACCACAAAAAAAAAAAAAAAAAAAAAAAAAAAGGAAGAATTCCCAAGAAATTAGTAACAAGAATTGGGGTGAGAAGTAGGATGTACGGCGACAAGAGTGGAAGTGAGGATTGTCAACAGGTGTGTTTATATATTGTTTGCACTGTCAGTGCTCTCCAGCAAAAGTCTAGAACCCACCTGCAGCTGAGCAAGCGCAGGGACCGAGCAGCTCATGGTGAGGAGATGCAGGCGTCCTGGTGATGTGCTGGAAAGGATTTATTACAGGATTTGGGCTTGTGATGGGAAAAGCTGGGGAGGGTCAGCAAGGAGGCTATGATCTGGATTGGATGCTGTCCGGAAAAAGTATACTTTAATTGGATAATGCAGTGAGTGTGATCTAGGAGGAAGGAGTGACGTGAGGCTTGAGCTGGGATTGGTCAAGAGGCAGCAGCCCTCCTATCAGTCAGGACAGGAGGGTGTTTTGCCATTTTTGTGGTTTAGACAAAGTTCTTATTTATGTCTGGGTTCAGACCTAATTATGGAGTTGTCTTATTTTTGTCCGGATTCATCGTGATCACAGGGTAGCCTTGTCTGATGTTGGTGTTCTGTGAAATTATTTATGTTCAACAGGCCTATCAGATAGTGCCAGGCCTAAATCTGGAAGCAAACCAAATGTCTATCAACTTTTAAAAGGGTAAACAAATTGTGATTCATCCATACAATGAAGTCTTATTCAGCAAAAAAAAAAAAAAACTGGTAATACGTGCAACATGGATGCATTTTCAAAATATTACACAATAGTAATACGACGGTGGAGATGCCTGGCAGATACTACCTTAACCAAGTAACCAAAGTTAACATCACCAGTTCTAAGACATACTGACTTCATCTACCTCCTTCATACTACTTCATCTTCATCTATCATATGATGCCATGAGAAGAGCAACACATCACTGGGTGGTACTTTTCCCCAAAATGCATTAGCTCAATTTAATTGTAAGAGAATTGAGCAACCCCAATTGAGCAAACCCCAATTGAGCAAGCATTCTATGGCAAAAGTGGCCAGTACTCTTCAACAAAGCTATCAAGGTTATGAAGGATAAAGACTTGGGGACATGTCCCAGTTTGTAGACTAAGGAGGCATGACAACGAAATGCAATGTGGGATCCTGGACTGGATTCAAGACATGAAAAGGGACATTAGTGGCAACATCTGAATGAAGTCAGCCAATTAGTTAACAGTACTGTATCAATGTAAACATCCTAGTTTAGATCATTGTACTAAACTGAGTAAGGTAAGATGTTAACCTTAAGGGAAACTGGGTAAATGGTATATGGGAACTCTGTATACTATGTCTGCAACATTTCTATTAACCTAAAATTTTTTCAAAAATAAAGTTGCTTTCTTTAGAAAAAAGGAAAGCATTATGCTTAGTGAAGGAAGCCAGACCCAAAAGGCTGCCTACTGTTTGAGACCATTTATATGATATTCTGAAGGGGCAAAACTATAGGTACAGAAATCACCTCCATGGTATCCAGGGACCGAGGGAAGGGGAAGGCAGGCAGGTAGGGCCAGGGAAAATTCTATGTCTTTATTTTGTGGTGTTTTTACAAAACTCATAGACTGTATAACAAAAGGGTGAATTTTACAGTATATAAGTTGCATTTCAATAAACCTCACTTAAAAACAACAAGAAGCAAACAAACTTTCAAGCAAACTAAATGTCAACAAATTTTCACTGTAACCCGTCTCTGCTTTAATCAGAAAGACTGGACAAGTAGCTTGGAATTCTGAAAAAGAGAGAAGGTTAGAGAAAAATCGTGTAGTGTTGGTTTCCAGAACAACCTCAGGGGACAAGACCCTCTGCAGTCATGAGGTCAGAGGCAAAGATAGTGCCAACAAAGGCCCCTGGCTGACAGGCTGCCAGGGGCAGAAGGTGGGCAGGCTCAGGTGCCCAGTGGCCGAGGAGGGCCACTCTGGAGGGCAGCCTGCAGACTACAACAATGGGAATGCCCGACTATCCTGAAAAGCCCCCCAGTGCTTCATTTAAAGGAAGCATGAGGAAAAGAACTTGGCAGGATTTTCCACCAGCATTGGGCACAAGCTTCTGACAAACCTCAACTGATTTGGAAAAACTAACTACTTGAACACCTCAACAACGGCGTAACTATCTACAGTTTATGCTTTATTTTTTTAACTATGGAAAAATTTAAACATATACAAAAATAGAATAGTATTACTAACTCGTATGTATGTTCCCATCACTCAGCTTCAATAATTATCAAGAAAAGGGGTTTTTCTCAGATCCAGCTGAGGCTTTAAGATATTGTCGTAGATGATAAATGTTAAACTTGCACATCTTGATGAACTCTGTACAATGTTCCCCAAACTGCTTCACTTTACTAAAAGCTCCTTATACGTTGCATGAAGTTACTTATGCTATTTTGTGCTTAATATGTTCAGTTATTTCTCTCAAAGATGTTTGACTGCACTGTTGCTTTCTAATATTTAAATCTGGAGACATCCATTTGATCCAGAAAATTATTTTCTTCCTCGGTAAGTTTTTAAATGTTAGAAAACATTCCCACTTATTTTCAAAGAATTCTAGACCAACTCCTGAGTAAACTGTCATATTTTTTTCTCAGACACGAAGGTAGGATTTTTAAAGTCATTAAGAATTTAAAAGGATTTAAGGATTTAAAATCCAATCAACAAAGGCATCAACATAAAGCAACTGACTATACTGCTATATGTACAGCTCTTCTGCATGAGCGTCTAAATGGTGGGTCTTCTGCTGGATAGCTGTGAAATGAAGGCAAATCTTCATTCTACTCTGAACTTAAGTACTGAATTTGTTGCTAATTATAAAGAGCTGTCAAAAATTTGAGAATATTAAGAAGGAGTTTTTAATTAGAATTGACAAAATTAAGATTTGTATTATCTGGGTAAAATGTTATTAATTTTTCATCTAAGTTTTTCTATTCAAATGTTCTCATTACTGAGTAATAATAATTACTTTCACCATAATACTGAACTCAATATAATAAAATGGAAAAAAGTTTTCCTTGCTCATGTTTCAATATTTCCAAACACCACTAGTATCTAGATTGTTTTTCTAGGAAATGCAATGAGCAAGTACTTTGGGGGAAGACAGCTTTAGTTCTCATCTTATGTGAATTATGTCTACTGACATACACATATATTTTATATATATACAAACATATATATGCATATAAACATACTCATGAATTGTATACAATTAAACCACTCCTTTTAAATATGTATATTCTTTTTATTTCAAATCTTTTATCATACTAATTATTAGTGGAGTCTAAGTTTTTCGTGTCTATCTGAAGTAATGCATCAGTGAGATAATTTTGGTCTTATGGGTTACAAAAACTAAACAGGTCTCCTGCCTGTTTTATTAGTCATCACGATTTTTTTTTTAAATGAATGTAGGAATTGTTTTGCTAAATTTTCCATTCACTTACAAGATGTTCTCCAAGGCTCTCAGTAAATGTGAACACAAAGGAGAGATTAAGAACAAAACTTTAACACGTTTTAGAACAGTGCCACCTGAAGTTTATCTCCATGATTGTAAATGCTCAGAACATACGTATATTTTCAAGATGCTACCTCAAAGTATTCATCGGAAGCATCCTCTGTGCCAACATTTATCTGCGTTCCTGAGGGACCAGGGTGGGCCGTGTTTCCAGCTTCCACAAGCTCACAACCCGATTCAAGTACAAAAGCAAATACCTGGGTGGTGCGGTGGTAGCGTGGAAGGTCCCCACTGTGCTGAGTCAGAGGAGGAAGAACTCAGGTTATCTGGTCCAAAAGCCCTCAGGGGTGAAAAATGCCCTGGGTGAAGCCACGAATTATCCTGCCTTGATTTTACCTTCAGGTGGGAAGAAAGGCCTCAGGAGAGAAAAACTCATTCATCACAGTCATTGGGAGCTTTCTGGGTGCAGGATAGGTTCCCAAACACTGATATTACTCTGGGAGAATGGCAGTACCTACTTAACCAGGCTTTCTTGTGAAACTGGAAACTCACCTACCCAATTAGAAAAAAAGAAAAATGTCTCAGGTTCCCTGTTGAAAAAGGGGGCACCCCACCAATTCTGAAAAATACAATAAGTGTAAGGTTATGTTAGGAATTCGAGAGAAAAAAAATTTACAGAACATTAATTTAAAATACATGATAATGGGCTTCCCTGGTGGTGCAGTGGATAAGAATCCGCCTGCCAATGCAGGGGCCACGGGTTTGAGCCCTGGTCTGGGAAGATCCCACATGCCGCGGAGCCACTGAGCCCGTGCGCCACAACTATTGAGCCTGTGCTCTAGAGCCTGCGAGACGCAACTACTTAAGCCCATGCGCCTACAGCCCGTGCTCTGCAACAAGAGAACCCACCACAGTGAGAAGTCTGCACACCGCAACTAGAGAAAGCCCACGTGGCAGCAATGAAGACCCGTCGCAGCCATAAATAAATAAATAAATGTATTTTAAAAATAAAAAATAAAATACACAATAAGTACATTGCAAAGGAACTGCAAAAACTTACACAGCTGTTCACTACTTTTTGAACACCTATGAGCTAAATAAATGCAATGCTCTAGCCCCCAGGTATCGACACTGGCAGACTCACTCCCTCTCCCCTACTACCACCTGCTCTTGTCAAGGTAATCAGCTTTGCTAAACCCAAGGCTCCTGCTTGATCACGTCCAGCCTCTGACCCATTTGATCACCTCTCCGGAAACCACTTCCTCCTCGCGGCTTCCAGGCGCCATCCTCTCCTGGTTTTTCTCCTACCTCACTGGATCTCCCACCCTCCCAGGGCTTCAAGATGGCACTCCCCCCTCCAACGCCCAACACATGGCTCCCACCTCACATAGCCAAGCCCGAACTCCGGAACTTTCCCCAAAACCTCTTCCTACAAATCCTTAGGGCACCATCCTCCTTGGTGCCCACTTCTTTCCTTCAGCATCTCGCACCCACAGCCCGACAGACAGCTCAGCAAATCCCGAAGGCTGCAGCTTCACACTACGTGCGGATCTGGCTGTTCCTCCCACGCCCACCAGCCGGCCTAGGCCACCCCACATCTGCCACCCGGGCTGCTGCAGTGCCCAGAGTGACTCTACTCCAAGGGGACGTCCTGCCCGGGGCCCCCAGGGGCTCCCCCTTCACAGCGGCCTACCAGGCCCACCTGCCCTGGCCACATGACTTTCTGACCTCATTTCTTCCCCTCCCTCATCTCTCAGGCCGCAGCTGCCTCCGCGTTGTGCCGGGAAGACACCGGGCCTCGGGCCTCCGCACGTGCGGCTGCGGCCGGGGCTGCCTCCCGTGTCCACCCGCATAAGTTGGGCGCGCTCCCCTCCCCCTCGCGCTCCTCCTCCCCCTTCGCCACCGTCCTGGACCCCGGAATCGGTGGGTGCCTTTGAGCCGCGCAAGCGCGCCGTTGGCCGGCTGGCCCCGCCTCCGCGTCCGGCCCGGTGAGCCCCCGGTCCACACCCAGCCGCTGAGCTCGGCCCCGCGGGAACGCGTGCTCTGCCGGACCCCAGGCCGGAGCCCAGGAAGGGCGCGCAGACGCCGGCCTGGCCCCAGCGCAGACGCACCTGCAGCAGGCCCGAGCGGCGACGGCGGCGGCGGCGGCGGCTGCGGCTCTGGCGCGGGGGCGGGACGACGAGGCCGGGGGCGGGACGACGAGGCCGGGGGCGGGACGACGAGGCCGGGGGCGGGACGACGAGGCCGGGGGCGGAGCGGCTTGACCCACGTGCCCGGGCTTCCGCGGCCCCTGCCGGAGACCCACACCTGGCCGGGTTCCCGAGCCTTGGGGGGCCCTTCCCTGGGCCTGTTCATCGTCGAACAAGATTGTTCTTTTGCATTTCTTTCTTTGGGGGACGGCCGGCCGGAGGGAGGCGACAGGATCTTACTTCGTCTTTGTGAGCTTCCCAGATGTGTTGTGAATGACGAGCTGCTTTCCTCCTTGAGCCTGCAGCTGATGGCACAACTTTGCGACAGAGCACTTGGAATTATAGGTTGGCTTTCTCTGAGACGCTATTTCCAATGAAGGTTAGCGGGGCTCCCAGGCCAACCCACCAAAGCTGAGTGCCGGTGCTGAGATCCTGACCCCTTGTCTGAAGGGAACAGTTTCAGGTCCTCGAGGACTCTGTGACCCACGTGGCTCCACGTGTCTGATTGCCCGTAAAATCACTCATCTTTCTTTGTCTTTGATTCAGGGTTACCACCAGCACTAATTTTCTCAGAATAGAATTTGCTTCTGGGTGCGCCAGTAATCCTAAAGGCAAGCGGTCTGAGAACGTGGTTGCATAGAATGTTATGGTGACATTTGTTTTCCCGACTCAGACCTCAACCACTTCCCTCAGTTTGGCTGGAAATCCAGCCCACTTTGGAGCCTCTCTTGCTCCTGCAGGCTGTACCAGCCTTCAGGGCCCTGTGGAGTCCAAGAAAATTGGAGAAGGGCCTCACATCTGGCTGCTATATTTTCCTAACATGTATATGGCACTTTGCACCAGACACCTCTAAGAACTTCACATGTATTAACCAATTGAAATCTTCCCCACCGCTCGATAAAATATATAGGGTTAGCCCCACTTTCCCCTCAGTAGGGAAACTGAGACCCAAGGAGGTCAAGTAACTGCCCGAGATGGAAAGGCTGTTGAATACTAGAACTGGGATTTGTAAGTGCTTTGGCTCCAGACACAAGGGTCCATGCCACCACATATACTGCTACTCATTCAAGTGTTGTTGTTTCCTTGCTTTTCGTGCTTATGATGTTAGCCATCAAGTGTTAATCCTTTCCTTCATTCAGACATTGGGGGAGGAGGGAAGGCAGGCTGTGGGGAAGGCCCAGTGCCCCTCACTGCAACCTTCCGTGGTCCAAAGGCCCAGTATGTAGCCCTCTGCCACCCCCCACAGGTTAGGCCCCCTCTGAGGCATCGCCTTCCATCAAGCCCCGGGGGTCACCACCCGCAGCTACTCACCACACATGCCTCAACCACGTCCCTTCTTCCAGGCTTACAAAAGCTGACTCTTCCAGCAGTGTCAGGCTACTTCCTCTTCTTGAAGCATCAACCACCATCTTTTCCATCCTTAGAGCAACTCCAGCTTAATTTCTTGATGGCCTTGTTCTTCCAAAACAAAGGCTGGTCCCTCTTCCTGGAATGTTCATTTTTCATTCCTTCCATAGTAACTCCTCTCATCCTTCCAGCCTCAGCTCAGTTGTCACTTCCTCAAGGAGCCTTCTCTGACCCCAGCTCCCCTGCCTCTACTAGGTGAGATGCAGGCTCTTACAGCACTATAGCAGTTAGCCCAATGAAGACTTCAAATAGATTTCTGTTCATTTGATGACATTTTCTCTCCCCACCAGGCTGTAAGTTTCCCTGAAGTTGACCCTTTTGTCTCTGTTTGCTCACCGTGATATTTCCAGTCCCTCACAGTGCCTGATAGGAGATGCTCAGTTTATGAATTCATTTAATATGTATTAAATGAATGAATGAACAACCTCGCAGGAAAAGCAGCCCAGAACTCAGAGACTAATGGCTTGGCTATCTTTACTAAATTGAAGACGAAGCAAATTACTTTTTCTTTCATGTTGCTTGTGGGTCCCTAGCAGCATAAAACAATTAGAAAATAAATAAGCAGAAAACAGTTTATTGATAACTCACCCTATCTACAGTGGTTTTTCTGGGATAACCAGGTAGGTGATGTAAGAGTTTAGGAGCACATATACTGGGAGTTGGTTCTGCCTCCTTCCTTTAGTGAAATTCAGACATGCCAAGCTTTACCTCTGGAAAGACAATCTTCCCCCACCCGGACTTTTACGTCCTCTTGGGGCCATTCACTTTGCTGATTACCATGCTGCCCCTCAGGCGTGGACTGTCCTCTTTAAGCCTCTGGTACAAATATAAACTTGGACATAAACCCCTAGGCTTGGTGTCTTTCACTGATTGATTTTGACACACTAGGAGAAGGCTAAAACGTTCTAAGGGAGAACAACAAGAAAATAAGCGTCAAGATCACAAAACTGCAAGAGATAAGCACAATCCAGAAATTGTGCAAAATCCCAGCCCCACGCGATTCTGTATTTCCCAGCTCCAACCTGCTTCCATGAGATCGTGACGATGTAACATCAACACCACGAGGCCAGTCCCACCCCCGTGTGTGTTGGGTCTTTCATGGAGGAAGGCAAGAGAGCAAGGCCCTCTCCGCACAGCCCCTCAGGTTCTTTAGGCTCCAGTGTGAGTCCTGAGGGGTGGCTAACACCAAGCGTGACCCTACCCTAAGCAGGATCCACATACACAGCACCCAGGCTTGTGGCTCTTACCCCCTGCAGCTGGTCAGTGCGTGTGCATAGGATATGGCTACATATATTACAGCAACCATGCACACAGCCCAAGCTGAAGAAGTAACATTGACACGAATAGGTGAACTGAGTGGTGGTGGACAGGAAATGGGGTTGCAGGTGTTTGCAGGATCTGCAATGAGGAGTGTAAGGTTGTGAGGACAAGGCTACATCAGTCTGGAGCAATGAGAAGGAAACAGTCTTTCAGGTTTGGATGGTGAGGTGTGGAGGAGCCCATACCTGTATTCTTAATGTCTGAGAGCCCTATGCTTTCTTTTCATGTTTAAAACATCCAGTTTGTTGTTGGTTTTTTTTGGTGGATCTAATACCTTTATCTTTTTAAAGATATTGGAAGAATGACCACACCCCCTCCCAAAGAGAATTTCCCCATTGGGTCTCCTCCGTTCCACCTTTATCTGAAGATACAGCTCTCCTTTCATGCCCCCATCCATCTCCAATAAGATGTCTGCGTTCTCCACACTTAACGAGTGTTTACCACCAAATGGAAGGCTGTTCACACTTATTGAGTAGGGGGAGGAGAGGGTTAAGTGGGGAAGGTCCATGCTTGAGGACATCTCTCTTCTGAGACCTCTCCACCTTGCTACTTGGTCTCCAGGGTACTTCAGAGATAAGGATCAAAGTCCCAGGAGCTTCCAAATCCTGATTCATCCTGTTGTGGGCAACCTCTGTAGTTTGGGAGGGTTCGTTTATCCATAGTTCCCTTGACATAGTCCAAGCCTCCTCAGCCTCTGCATCTTGGTGTGTTTGAACCTTTTCTGGCTGAGGCCATCTCTACCCTGGCAGAAAGCCTGTGGGACAGGATCGTTTCTATGAAAACTACCAGCCAACTCCCCTTCCACGGGGCCACATTCAGCTTACAAAAAACGTGCATGAAAAACTTTCCCTGCCGAACCCTGGAAATGAAGCCATTCCCAACACAACCTTAACTCTCTTTGCTCTGCCGCTTAGGTCCCTCTAGCTGCATCGTCCCACCTTTGGGCTTTTTCAGGTACATGCTGGATATCAATCCCTGAGTCCCTCCAGCTCCAGGGAAACACAGGTCAAGCTCTCTGGGGGGTTTACTGAAGCCCTCCTCACTTGGCATGAAGTGAGAGCAAAAGCTCCCCTCTGTTCCCCCATGAAGGTACAGGAAAGACACCTACATTTTAACAACTATACCCAAAGAATATTTTTCCTTTTATACACCCAAGGGTGGGTGAGGGACTTATGATGCTGTATTCTTAATTGTCAAAACCTAGAAACAACCCAAATGTCCATCAACTGTGAATGGATAATCATATTGTGGTACAACCTTACAATGAGATACTACTCAGCAATAAAAAAGGACAAATGAACAACTTATGAAACAACGTGGATGAATGTCAAAAGCCTTATGTTAAGTGAAAACAGCCAAACTCAAAAGGCAACATACTGTATGATTCTACTTATATCACATTCTGGAAAAAGCAAATCTGTAGACACGAAAATCAGATCAGTTGCCAGGTGATGGGGTGGAGCAAGGGACTGACTACAAATGGTCATGAGAAAATTTGGGGGAGAGAAATAGTCTGTATCTTCACTGTAGTGAGGATTATATGACTCCATATATTTGTTGAAACTCATAAGACTGTACATGAAGGAAGGATGAGTTTTAGTGTATATATATATTATAACTCAATAAAACTGACTTTAAAAAATAAGAGCTCTCAGTACTTTATAAGCAAAGAATGAGGACACAGTTTTATATTAGTTATCTATTGCTGTGTAACAGATTATGACAGAACTTAGCAGCTCTAAACAACATTTATTATCTCACAGTTTCTGTAGGTCAGGAATTTGGGAACAGCTTAGCTGTGTAGTTCTGGCTCAGGATCTTTCATGAAGTTGCAGCTAATATGTCAGCTGAACTGCTGTCATCTGAAGGCTGGATTGGGGCTGGCATACAACAACCTTGGGATACTGTAGTTACACAAGCTGTTTGACTAAAAAAATAAGTGTCTTAACTAGTAAACTGACCTCAGCTTTTTTGTACCCTCAGCTGGTGAGGTCTGGGGACATACCAGGTATAGGAGAATAGTAGTTTGGTTCTTAATTGCAAGCAACAGAAACCAATTCTGGCTTGTTTAATAAGAAAATTTATCTTATTATAAAGATATTGTATAAATAACTTACTACAATAATTTATTAATGGATAGTTTGATATAAATTGTGACATCAAAAACATAAAATTTGTAAGAGGTACAAATTACTATGTATAAAATAAGCTACAAGGATATATTGTACAGCACAGAGAATATAGCCGATATTTTACAATAACTTTAAAAGGAGTATAATCTATAAAAAATTTGAATCACTATGTTGTACACCCAAAACTAATATAATATTGTAAATCAACTGTGAAAAAAAAAAAACACCATAAGAAAACATAAAATGTGGAGTGGGGAAGCGTAAAAATGTAGAGCTTTAGAATGCATTTGAACAAGTTGTTATTAATTTAAAATAGACTGTTATAATTTGTTTTATGTAAGCCTCATGGTAACCACAAAGCAAAAACCTATAGTATATACATAAAAGATAAAGAGAAAGGAATCTAAGCAAACCACTACAGAAAGTCATCACAAAGGAAGAGAGCAAGAGAGGAAGAAAGGGAAAAAGGAATTACAGAACAGGCAGAAAATCCTTAACAAAATTGTAATAAGTCTATACCTCTCAATAATTTCTTTAAATCTAAATGGACTAAATTCTCCATTAAAAAAATAGAATGGCTGAATGGATAAAAAAACAAACCCAACTATATGCTGCCTATAAGTGACTTGCTTCAGCTTTAAGGACACACACAAACTGAAAGTGAAGGGAAGGAAAAAGATATTCCATTCAAGTAGAAACCAAAAGAAAGCTGGAGTATCTATGCTTATAGCAACATATAGAAATCAGTTGCTTCTGCATACACTGAAAACAAAATATCTGAAAACAAAATTAAAAAATCACATTCACAAAAGCATCATAAAGAATAAAATACATAGGAATAAATTTAACCAAGGAGGTGAAAGACCTGTACATTGATGAAAGACATTGAGGAAGACACAAATGAATGGAAAGATACTCCCTGCTCAGGGGCTGGAAGAATATTTTTAAAATGTCCATACTACCCAAAGCAATCTATAGAAACAGTGTAATCCCTATCAAAATTCCAATGGCATTTTTCACAGAACTACAACAAGCAATACTAAAATTTGTATGGACCACAAAAGACCCCAAATAGCTAAAGCAATCTTGAGAAAGAACAAAGCTAGGGGCATCACACTTTCTAATTTAAAACTATATTACAAAGCTATAGTAATCAAAATATTATAGTATTGGCATGAAAACAGGTACATACATCAATGGAACAAAATAAAGAGCCCAGAAATAAACCCACACATGTGTGGTCCATTATATACAACAAAGGAGTCAAGAATATACAGTTGGGAAAGGATAATCTCTTCAATAAATGGTGCTGGGGAAACTGGACAGCCACGTACAAAAGAATGAAACTGGACCCCTATCTTACACTGTACACGAAAATCAACTCAAAATGCATTAAAAACTTGAATGTAAGACCTGGAACCATAAATCTCCTTGAAGAAAACATAGGTGATAAGCTCCTTGACATAGGTTTTGGTGATGATTTTTGAGGCTTACACCTAAAGCAAAGGCAACAAAAACAAAAATAAACAAATGGGGCTACATCAAACTAAACAGCTTCTGTACAGCAAAGGAAACCATTAACAAAATGAAAAGGTAATCTACAGAATGAGAGAAAATATTTATAAATCATATTTGTGATAAGGGATTAATATCTAAAATACAAAAAGAACTCATACAACTCACTAGCAAAAGAAAATCTGATTAAAAAATGGGCAGAGGAACTGAATAGACACTTTTCCAAAGAAGATACACAAATGTCCAACTGATACATGAAAAGGTGCTCAACATTGCTAATCATCAGGGAAATGCAAAGCCAAGCCACAATGAGATATCACCTCACACCTGTTAGAATGGCTATTATTTTAGAAAAACACACAAGAAATATCAAGTGCTGTTGCGGGTGTGGAGAAAAGGAGACCCTTGTGCACTGTTGGTGGGAATGTAATTTGGTGCAGCCACTGTGGAAAAGAGTATGGAGTTTTCTCAATAAATTAAAAATAGACCTATACATGATCCAGCAATTGATCCAGCAATGATGTTAAGTCATATTTCTCACTGGCAGGCAAGGGAGTCACAAGAAAGGGTAAAAAACTAAAATAAACTCTGTAGTGTTGGTTTGGAATTGGAGGTATTGGTATAAACTAATAATTTTCATTAGGTAGATAGATGATGATAGAAGACACAGGAAGGAAGGAAGAGAGAGAGAGAGGGAGAAAGGAAGGAAGGAAGGAAGGAAGAAAAGAGAAGAGATAGATGTAATGATTTGTATGTGTATATACATACATATTTTCCACTGAAAGACTGAGAGCTGCAGTATCCTGATATCAATTAGCATGCCTGGCACAAGGAAAGAACAAGATGATACTGGAACATCTTGTAGGGCCAGAAAGCAAGAACATGCTCCAAGAATGATGGGGACATCAAAGGACACAGGAGCCAGTGTGAAGGGGCTCCCAACTGGCCAAATCTGGGACAATTTGAGCATCAAAATATGCAATGAGAATAAAGGATTATAAACTATTAAGTAAAACAGAAAACCATGGGAATGTAGATACCTGAAAAGATCAACAGTCGGCTCTCCATATCCACAGGTTCTGTATTCTCAGATTCAACCAACAGCAGATTGAAAATATTCTAAACCTGCTCCCCCAAATTCCAGAACGTTTCAAAAAACAAAACAAATTCATGCCACTCGTGGGCAACTATTTACATAGGCTTTACATTGTATTCGTTATTCAAAGTAATCTGAAGGTGACTTAAAGTATACAGGGAGATGTGCATTGGTTATATATTGGTTATATGCAAATATACTACACCATTTTCTATAAGGGACTTGAGCATCGGTAGATTTTGGTATCCACGGGGGTCCTGGAGCCAATCTTCCACGGATACTGTGGGACATCTAGATCAAGATCTAGACCTAGATCTAAACTTTGATGCAGAACAGGATATCTAGATAGTTTCCAAGTACTACGCCACAAAATACTTTTTAAGCCTGGTATTTACCACCTAAAGCAAGGGATCAAAGTGAACGTCACCAGTAATAGGACAAAAAAATGATAGGATATGATCGCTTCCAAAAATGATAAGGCTTAATTTAATCAAGAGGAAACATCAGACAAACCCAACTGAAGGCTATTCTACAAAAGGACTGGACTGTTGATTTTTAAAGTGTCAAGGTCATGAAAGCCACTGAAAGACCGAGTCACTGTTCCACACAGAAGGGGACTAAAGAAACATGACAGCTAAATGCTCCATGTGATTGTGACCTGGATATTTTCACTATAAAATTCATTATTGTGTCAACTGAATAAACTTGAATGGGTCTGAGGATTAGGTGGTAGTGCCATATCAAGGTTAATTTTCTGATTTTGATTGTTGTCCTGTGGTTATATAGTAGAATGTTCTCGGTGGTAGAAAATACAAAGTATTGGGGGATCATGGGACATCAGATTAGCAATTGCTCTCAAATGGTTTAGAAAAAAAGTTATTTGTATAGTACTCCCAACTTTTCTGTAAGTTTGTTTCAAAATGAAAAATATTTTTTAGAGCATAAAAAAGGACATTGGGTAGCAGCTCTATTCATAATTGTCACCACCCCACGCCAACAGCCCACAAACAAAACAAAACAAAATAGAAACAATGCAAATGACCATCAAGAGGAGAATGGATAAACCAGCTGTGGTATATCCATACAACAAAATACGTCTCATTAGAAAGGAGTAGACTATTAACACATGCAGCAGCTTGGATGACTTGCAGAGGCATTGTTCAAAGACATAAAAGACTACCTATCGTATAATTCCATTTATATGACATTCTAGAAAAGACAAAACTGTAGAGATGGAGAACAGAGCAGTGGTCTCAGGGGTCAGAAGCAGGGAGGGTATACCCATAGATAGCAGAGGGGAGTACTTTGGGGTGATGAAAACGATTCTGTATCCTGAGTGTGGTCGTGGCTGAACAAATCTATACATGGGTCAGAATTCCTAGAACTGTATACTAAAACAAAACGAAAATGTCATGAGATGGGGGTGATGATTATATAGCTCTATACATTTACTAAAACACACTGAGTTATTCAACTACGATGTTTGAGTACTCTAGTAAGTAAATTATACCAGGAGGAGTAGACGGCAGGCAGGTGGAGGATTTGTATATGTTTGGAAATATTCATATTAAAAAGGTAATAACAACGGGGTACTGGGTATCTCACAGTATCACTGGGACGGGAACCTCCATGCAGGAGCAAAACTCAAAATCCCACTGCAGATCTGCTGTAGAAAGAACATCTGCAGCCACCACCATGGAGAACCACATCTGAACCTGGACCATGGACTCTGGTCATTGTGGATATGGATGCTGCCACAGCACCACTCTCTCTGCTGCCCGAGAACTTGGGCTTCTGCATCCTTTGCCAATGTCAGACAGAGTTACCTCTGATTCTTTCTTTGTGTCACTAGTTCTGTTTTCAGAGTCCAGGGTAGGTACCTCTGCCTGCCAGGCCTCCGTCCTCTGGCTGTGCCTTGGGAAGGCGAGTATCTTGCATTTTCACCTTCTAGAGTGAAAGGCAGACTCTGCCTCTCACCGAAACTCCTAAGGTGGAAGGATTCCCCAACCATGGGAATGGGTTACAGATGCTGAGCAGCCAAAAAGAAGGACACGTCCACGGTGACAGTAGACACCATCTCTTCCACGTATTGACTTAAATTGGCCTCTTCTGGTCTAGAAATGCTTCATATTCCAGTACAGTAAATTCTCCAAATTTACTACACAAATGTTTACTGCACATTTTCCAAAACACTAAGACGGTTGACAAAGTATCCACTTGTCTGTCCATCTCTCCTTCCACATGCTCCACCACAGTTTCTAGACAGACCCTTACACACTCCAAACCTCTTAGCATCTTCTGCTCCAACATGTTTAATAACACAAGCTTTGTACTCTACATTCTTGGTCAAAAAACAACCAAAGGCAATGAGGAGACCCCAGACTGTTTGACACATGAAGACAACTTTGGGTCACATCAAATCGTTACAGAACAGCCACAGGGAAATAAGTAGAAGTCAAGTTTACAAGCGTCCACTTACTCTGATGTATTTGCCCTCTGGCAAAACCTCTGTGGTGGAAAAGAGCTATCCTCCTTTGCTTAAATTTCACAGAACACCAAAATGGCACCTAAGTGGTTCATTTCCACTCTGGAACTGGCTATCATGCTTTACTTATGCTATCCGTATATTATTGCAGGAAGGATTTTTATAGTGCTTTATAGGTCCTAAGTGCTCTCAAATCATGAATAAGTTATTCGTCCCTGAATCTTCTGGTCAATGTTAACATCTTCTGTTTGAAGTGCAGCCACCTGGACATAGAGGTTAAGTGCCTGGCCCAAGGTCAGGGACTGAGGCACTGTCAAACCTGAGATTGCATGATTTTATATGGAAAGAATCCAACACTATGTCATTCATCGGAAGAAGGCTACTCTTGACCCAGGCCACTTTAAAAGTCAAAGGAAAGATGAATTAAGTGCTGAGCTGGTGTGTTTCAAAGCCTGCTTAGGGGAGTACCAGCCGAGGAAGGGTCAATTGCTTTGCTGTGATAGGACTTCTAAATCAATCCAGTTCAGCGTCTTGACCACTGAAACTAAAACTGTCACTTGAGATGTCTCTCCCTGTGTTTTTATATATTCCCACTCATGTTCTAAAAATGACCTTCTGAGGGATTAATGGAAGAGGTGATTTAGACCCAGAGTCACTAAAATTGATAATAAAAGAAAGAATTTTAGCTTAATGTAGTAGTTATTTCTTAAACACGCTCAGTAGCTAATATTCTATTATTCTTTTCTTAATAGTAGGGTCAAGTTAAAATACATTTGGCAGAAAATATGATGCTTTTTTTGTAGGACTCTCCAGCAAGGGAAGCTTAAAAGCACTAAGAGGAATCCTCGGGCATTGCCATGCAAAATCAATAGTTGCTACCTCTGGGCTTCAGCCTCAGAATATTGCCTGTCTTCCAATTCCCCTTCTTACGTTCCTCAGAGAGGCTGAAGAAAAGCTCTAGAAGGGAATTCAAACTCAGTTTCCTTGGCTTTCCAGAGATCCCTATAATTAAGCAATAGTGATTTAATGAGAGAATCTAAGGAAAAGGATTCATTCTTCAGTCTCAGTAGAAAAAGCTTCTGCCTAAACCAACTTCTTTGTTCACTCCTGCGTTCTGTTTTCTCGGCACCTACGTATCTTCTCAGCTCTTCGCTGTGAGTTGTTTATTTGCGAGGCAGCATGAAGCAGTATTTCTAGAGAAGACAAGTATGTGATTATTTGACCCAGAGCAGGTGGAGACGGAGCCTGATGAGTGAATCACTGGGGCCAGGAGGCTGGAAGATGGTGATTGGCCAGACTTGGGTCACATGCCTTCCTACGGACTAGAGAGGTGGGTCAGCTCCCCCTGAGCCACATGTGCTAAATAAGAACAGAAGAGGATGATCACCCAAGAGAAAATTAAGATGCTATTAGAAGACAAAGGAGAAACAGATGCTGGGCAGGCAAAAGCAACAGGTGGCACTACAGAAGTCCATTTTATAGATGAGGAAAGAAAGGCTCCAAATGTTTCAGGAAACTTAGTTGAGGCCATGTAGCTAGTGGTTCAACCAGGCTTCAAACAGCTCTGACCAAAGGTTAAGAGTCTTAAGTTTTGGAATCAGACAGGTTTGAGTTTAAATCATGCCCCACTGCTTGTTGGCTATGTCGTCTTGGCGAAGTTACCTATAAAGTTACTCATTTGGAGAAAGAATATTAAGTCTTTCTTTTTGTCAATGTATTCAGCTTTTCTTTTTTTTTTTTTTTTTTTTTGCGGTACGCGGGCCTCTCACTGTTGTGGCCTCTCCCGTTGCGGAGCACAGGCTCCGGACGTGCAGGCTCAGCGGCCACGGCTCACGGGCCCAGCCGCTTCGCGACACGTGGGATCCTCCCGGACCGGGACACGAACCCACGTCCCCTGCATCGGCAGGCGGACTCTCAACCACTGCGCCACCAGGGAAGCCCCTCAGTCTGTAGCTCTTATTCCAAGGTATTAGTGATGACCTCTACCATCTGATTACCCAGATACAAAATGACACAGAAACAAGGCTTGTGGCACTATTATTTGTATTAGTCTGATTTCTTTTCCTAAGGATATTTTAAGGACTGGGGGAGGCATCCCATTCTCAGAAAATACCTTAATCATTTTGAGAGTTACATATAGTCACTAGGACTCTTTGTTGACTTTAGCATCTTGCATCCATGATAAGTATTTTCACTGCTAATGACAATCTGTTATTGTTGAAACTGGCTAAAATTCAATCCAGTGTCACAGCTTGTGAGCCACAGTTACTTACTGCTCATGCTTAGCATTCCTGGGCCTGAGGATTCAGCTCTGTCCCCAGCCAGCCCTGTGCCTTCTGGCCTTACATCTTTGACTCAGCCTGCATCTATAACAGGGAGAAAGAGATGCTTAAGGACCTTCTACACCACATCTCCGGGTGAGCCAAACTGCCGGGAGGGTGCTAGTGGCTCTCAGCCCACCCCTGAGAGTGACCCTGGGGCAGGAGTGACCAGAGGACACAGACTTTTCTGTCTCAGCTTGGAGACTATGCTTCAAGAGGGCCAGGAACTCCCGGAGGTAAGTTAGAGAGACACATAGAGATGATCCAAGGGGTTAAAAAAAAAAAGTAGTTAGCTCATTTACCTTGGAGAAAGGAAGCCTGAGAATAGTTCTGATTAGAGATGTTACACATCAACTTTAGTCAAGACATATTTATTGAGCCCACCGTGCACTGGGCCAGGACTACCCACGAGGAATACTTGCCTGGGAAACAATGCCTCGCTGTTCTGTCTCTGCTGAGGATGGAACAAAGGAAATGGATCTGTGTGGCATAAGAAGAGCTTCAAAGTAGCTGTAATGGAGAATTTTCGACATCACATAATAAGAGCCTTTTAAATACAGGGCTGGCTCGCCAGGCGGATGCAGGAGCCCAAAGCGTGCCTGGGGCAGGCTTGCACAAATCAGTTCTGGCTGGTTTGAGATGTGTAGTTTACAGCAATCAATTGTTCACATAGGGCTGGGGTTGAGATAGGATGATGTCGTTTTTCTCTGTGTTATTTTGAACCTTCATTTTAATAAATACTACCGAGAAACTTCTCAGAAGTGTTAAAAACAGGTTAATTGGAGAAAAGAGAAGTGAGTATCTGAACTCTACATGAAGGACGTTACAATGGAAAACACCCAGAGGTTTAAATAAACATTTTCAAATGTTGTAAAGAAAAGCATGCAAACCTTAAAGGAAGATAGCAACCTGAGGACAATACTGAAACTATGACCATTGACAAAATATTTGCTATCTAATTGTTCATTGCAGTTGGTTAGAAAACATTAAAATCCCAATAGATAACTGGATAAAAACAAAAAAAACTCATAAAAAATTTATATCTGGCCAACAAATGAATGAAACAAAATTTTGACCTGACTACTTATAAAGCAAAATTCAATTTAAACAATGTACTATAAATTCTTTTCTAAAAAAATCAGCTAATTTTTTTTTCAATAAAAATTTCCATTGCTGATGAAGACACTGAAAAAGGAGCCTATCTGGATATCAATGTGACTGTTTTATAGGTAAAGCTCCTTTAAAAACATTTTTAGTGATTCCATTTTTGTTTTTGGAAATCTATCCCTAAAAATATTTAAATCCAAAAATAGCTTTGCTCAAAAATGTTCATTGCATCATCCATAGTCAAGAATAAAAACGTTTAACATCACCTACAACCACAAGAGACTGGACGTAACCCAAATGTCCAATGGTAGGTGAATGTTTCCTAAATTATGACGTAACAACTCATAATACTGGACAGCAATTAAAATTTTTTTAAGTTGAGTTATAACATGGAAAAGGTCACAGTCAACGTTAAGTGAAAAAAGTAGGATATGCCTAGTTCTGCTACTTACTAACTCTGTGGCCAGTAAGAGACTCAGTTTCTCATCTGTAAAATGGGGAAGTAGCAACAGTATCTTCTTTATCAGGTTGTTTTGACCATTAAGTGGAATTACATACATAAAGTGCTTAGCAGAGTGTCTAGCAAGTAGTAAGTGCTCAATAAACGATAGTTTCTATTTTTCGAACATGAGATATAGCCTTGTATTTAAAGAGTCATCATTAAGAGATTTTAAGCCAAAAACTAAGCTTAGAGTGAACCTTGGAAAGAAATAGGTCAATGGTAGGGGTTGTCTCTGTGAGTATTCAACTATGGGTCAAATATGGTTCAATTATTATTTTCTCTACTTTTTACTTTTTTTGTATATTCTGAGTTTTTCCCTTGGCTTATTTCTACTACTTTTATAATGGATGA
Organism: Physeter macrocephalus; assembly: GCF_002837175.3. Taxonomy (NCBI): domain Eukaryota; kingdom Metazoa; phylum Chordata; class Mammalia; order Artiodactyla; family Physeteridae; genus Physeter; species Physeter macrocephalus. Next base: position 98,469,842 of record NC_041231.1, read on the forward strand.
AAAGACCAAGTTAAAAAAAAATTTAGTTTAATGGAATGCTTATTACTCAACCATAAAAAAGAATGAAATATTGCCATTTGCAGCAACATGGATGGACCTAGAGAATATTACACTAAGTGAAGTAAGTCAGACAAAAACAAATACTATACAATGTCGCTTATATGTGGAATCTAAAAAATAATACAAATGAATCTATATACAAAACAGAAACAGACTCACAGACATAGAAAACAAACTTCTGGTTACCAAAGGGGAAAGGGATGGGGTGGGATAAATTGGGAGTATGGGATTAACAGATACAAACTACTCTACAGAAAATAGATAAGCAACAAGGAACTTGTTGCACAGGGAGCTATATTCAATATCTTGTAATGACATGTAAAGAAAATAATCTAATATATATGTATATACGTACATATATATACATTTATAACTGGACCGCTTTGCTGTTCACCTAAAACTAACACGATATTGTAAATCAACTATACTTCGATTAAATAAACAGTTTAGTTTAGAATACTTTCCAAAGAGAAATAGAGTAAGTCACTGAAGTTCGGACAGCAATTACAAACATTAAATTTGACAGTAAAGTCAGTGAGTTTACTGGACCAAAAGCACGATGCCCTGGTCATCGAGGACAGAGGGGTTGCCGTCACCTTCCTCCCAGCCCCCACGCCTCACTCTCCCCATTTTGTAGTCTAGGCTGCAGCTGAGCCTAAATGGGGCTTTTCCGGTGTTCATAAAGCTGTCTGCACGGCCCCTCTTCTTATGCTTCTTGCATTCTTTTCTCCAGCAAGCAGAGAACTGCAAAGACAGATTTTCCATAAGGAGCCAAGCTTTTAATATAACCAAAAGCCTGATTCATCTTGCTTGACTTAATGAATGCCTGAATGGAGTTTAATTTTTGAATTCTCCAAAACCCTGGTCTCTATCCTTGAGTCAGCAGTTAGTAGCTTTTAAAATAAAGTTTTTATACTTCTTATGCAAAAAATTAATCAAATAAAGGAAAAAACCTACGAGCAATTTTTGTCCTAGGGCCATCAAGTTCTGCAAATTGGGTGGCTAAGGGTGCACGTTCATTCTTTTGCACATACACCAACACGTGTGACACACGGGTCTGCTGGGAGGGAAGGAAATGGGGGCCGGATCTTGCAGCAAGGAGCGATGACCCCTGAATTCTAATGTTCTGGTATTCATTTCAGGGCCAACTGTGAATAGGGCTTGGGATAAATATCCTCAGATAACCCCCCTTGAATTTATACACATCTCATGACCAGAAGACATTCAGAACCTTCCCTACCCCTGTGCTTCCTTACTCTCTTGTTCTTTTAAAAGTCGTTTGATTAACAGCTGTGTCACGCCATCCCCACCTTCTGCTGCTGGCTCCCCTCCCACCCCAGGGCCCGCGAAGAAAGCGTCTCTTCATGAGAAGTGCAGCTGTGCAGCTCACAGGGCTCTCCTCCCAGGAAGGAAGGTGGAAGTCTCGCCTGACTGAGACGCACCAGGCCCCCTCCATCCCCACCCCCAGCTCTTCAGGGCTGCTTTGCGAGGCTGGCCCTCATGCCCCTGAACTTAACATAAATGCTGTCTTATCTTGGCCAGCTCTTCCTTGGTCTCCTTATTAGCTACAGAAGAAAACTAAGAGGAAAGAGTGCTTGAGTTTTTGCTGTGAACGTGGATAATAGGTCATGCCGAGATTTTAAAAATAAATGAATGTGCTCCACTCCGGGCACAAAATGTCAGGCAGGAGTCTGGAGCTTTATTCTCTGGAGAAGCTGAAAGGAAAAGGCTTTGCCTTAAAGCAGGATTTCTCAGCTTTGGCACCACTGATATTTTGGACCAGATAATTTTTTGTGGTGGGAGACTTTCCTGGGCATTGCAAGACGTTTAAACAGCATCCCTGGCCTCTACCCACCCCTGGAGTTGTAACAACCGAAAATGTCTCCAGACTTTGCCAACACTATCCCCTGGGTACCACCAGGTTACCAGATAAAATATAGGATGCCCAGTTAAATGTGAATTTCAGATAAATAATGCAGTATTTGGAACATACTTAAACTGACAAATTATTTGTTGTTTATTTGAAATTCACATTTAACTGGGCACCCCGTGTATTTATTTGCTAAATCTGGCAACCCTACCGGGGGAACAAGATCACTCCCAGTTGAAACCCACTGCCTTGAAGATACCAGAAACTCGAGGCATAGTCTTGAGGCTTGGGGTTGTCATCAGGGGATCAATTACCTAATCAATCTGAGAGCCTGGGAAGGGAAGAGAAATTAATTACCATGGCACGCTGTTTACTATGCCAGGAGATAGGGGAGAATTCCACTGTATGTCCAACTCTTTCTTTTCAGGGAGTAGCATTAAAGACATCCCTACATTCTTGCAAAATTAATTTCTCAGTAGAAAGAGTCTCTCAGAGAAACATAAGTGCACAACTCACAGATTCTAGATAATTGAGATTAACTGGTTTTTCTCTGGCGAGGTTGACATCAAGACTGTCTCTTTCCTCTCTCAACACTCAGCTATCAATCCCTTTGGCAACATCGACGCATTGGTTTCTCAAACATAATTTTTGCCTGGATAGCTGCCCTAAGGACCACAGTTTGGCTTGGTTTTTTTGTGTGTTTGGTTTTGTTTTGCCAACGAGTAGGTATGGGGCCAGGGCCACCCACAGCCTTGCCTCTTGTGGACACTCTGGGCTTTCTGAAAAGTGCTGTGATGGATGATGTTTCAGACATCCTGAAGGAACACAATCACTCCAGGCTGGTGTTCCTAGATGGAGTCTCTCCATCTACCCAAGGCACCAAGATTCTCTTTGGTTGGAACTGAGTAGAAGAAATTGGGGAAAGACTGTAATTTATTTTAAAATTAACCCAAGGAATTTGGACTTCACACTTAACTTACAAGGGCAAAAATATTTGATTAATTCCTTTGACACCGAACTTTAAAATTCTAGACTTCAACTTCTTTGGGATTTTAATCTTTGAACTTTAAATCCGTGGTGGACATCATGATAGGAGGAATGTGTTGTTGGCATTTTATTACCATGATGATACCATTTGAGCTCATGGCAGAACCTCTATAACAGACTACACTGAACAACCTGACTGACGATTTGGGATGGGAAATAGACTAGGAAGAGGACTTGTTAGCTTTCCAGTACTTTGGAGTTAATTGGAAAGGGGAGGACGGAATGGATTTAGGTTTTACGAGACCTGATGCTTATACACTACGGTGACCCTTTTAAGAAAAAAAACAAAAGTATGAATATGAAATTATATGTGAAAGTATCTATTTAGAATGAGAAGAGAAATCACAACAAATTACAATTTTATAAAGCTGACAGGTACCACAAATATCACAGATCCAGAAAGTAACATTAATATTATTTTAAATAAATTGCTTGATCCTCCTCTCCATTTCTTTTTTCCGCCTACTCTTTGGTTATCTCTTCACAACAGTGTTTTCGCATATCATTTGATGTAGAAAGATTAGAAAGATAATCTAGTCTTTCTTCTGGCATGGTTGATCAAATTTTCCTCAATTGCACATTTTTCCTCAGCAGTGAAGGTTCACTTGAAGAAGTAGAGCTTGACCTTAAAACGTATCTAAAAAGGTGAGTGCTTTCTGCAGAACTCAGCTTCCCAAAGAGAAAGGCACAAAGGGATGACTTCTTCCAAAATCACCAACCTGATGAGTGACTGCTTCTCCCCCGAGGACGAATGGGTGGATGGGTTGTGGACTGTTTAGGGAAAAATCCCTCCTCATAGAACCAGAAAAATGGCGGTGACGTAATGAGTGTTCTCTCCTTCCTCCCCCAGCTTTTTGTTGCTGTAACCGGTTGGGCTTCACCATTAAATCTGTGGTCAAAAAGAGTGGGGTTGACCCCCTTCGGGGAGAAGAGACCAAACTGATCAGGGAAGTCCTGCTCCCACCTTCCTTCAAAACCAAACCCTACTCGTCCGTAGATCCTCTGAGCAATGCTGGCGAACAGCATTGATTTTTGTCCTCGGAAAAGTTCCCAAGTGCTCAGAAGCCCAGAGGTGGGTTGACCTTGAAGCTAATGAGAGCTAAGCTCCAGGGCCTGTCAGTTGTGCAGGCCTCTCCCGCGGCTCACCCACCGTATTTTGCAGAGCCCACGGTGGGATCTTTATTTGCCTTCTCAAAAACCAACAAAGATCTGGGCCTCACATTACTCAAGGCACCTTTTTGCTTGGGGGGAAGTAGAATCTGTTACAAAAGGAATAGAAAGAGGAAGATGATACTCTGTTTCTGACATGCCAAATAGGATTATGCAGCAAGATTTCAGCTCTGGGAAGCAGGCTGGGGTCTTAAGGGGTAACTTTCTAAACTCCTTTATCCACCACCCTCTCCCCTCACCCTGTGTCTTTTTCCTGCTAAATTCCTAGTGCTTCCATGGCTCCTGGGGCACAGGTGGTACTCAGGGTCCAACTGTGCGCCAAAAGGGTGTTATCAAGAAAAGGAGAAACAACCCACAAAATGGGAGAAAATATTTGCAAATCATCTATCTGATAAGGGACTGGTATCAGAATAGTGTATACAAATAACTTTTGCAACACAAAAGCAAAAATAAAAACAAAACTTCTCCTTTAGATTCTTTTCCCTTACAGGTTATTACAAAATACTGAGTAGAGTTCCCTGTGCTCTACAGTAGGTCCTTGTTGGTTATCTATTTTATATATAGTAGTGTGTATATGTTAATCCCAAACTCCTCATTTATCCCTCCCCCTTCCTCTTCGGTAACCGTAAGGTTGTTTTCTACAATATGTCTGTGAGTCTATTTTAGACCATTTTCATAACCTCAGAAAGAAACCCGGTACTCTTTAGCTATCACCTCCTTATCTCCCCCTCTTGCCCTCTCACCCCCAGCCCTAAGCAACCACTAATCTACTTTCTGCCTCTATATGTTTCTCTGTCTGGGGTATTTCATGTGAATGGAATTACATAGTATGTGGTCTTTGTTATCTGCTTCTTTCTCTTAGCATAATATTCTCAAGGTTCATCCTTGGAGCCCGTATCAGCACTTCATTCCCTTTTATAGCTGAATAATATTCCATTGTATGGATGTACCGCATTTTATCAATTTGTCCATTGATGGGCATTTGGGTTGTTTCCACCTTTTGGCTATAACAAAAAATACTGCTCTAAACGTTCGTGTAGAAGTTCCTGTGTGAACATAAGTTTTTGTTTCTCCTGGATATATACCTTAAAGTGGAATTGCTGGGTTATATGGTAACTCCATGCTCAATCATTTGAGGAACTGCCAGACTGTTGTCCAAAGCAGCTGCACCATTTTACATTCCCTCCAGTAGTGCATGAAGGTTTCAATTTCCCTGCATCCTGGCTAACATTTGTTATTACCTGTCTCTTTTATTATGTGGGTGCAAAGTGGTATCTCATTGTGGGTTTGATGAGCATTTCCCTGGTGTCTAATGATGTTGAGCATCTTGTCATGTGCTTGTTGGCCATTTGTATGTCTTCTTCAGAGAGATATCTATTCAGATTCTTTTTGCTCATTTTACATGGGGTTGTCTTTTTATTATTGAGTTGTAAGAGTTCTTTATATATTCTATTAGATTCAAGTCCCTTACCAGGTACATGATTTTCAAATATTTTCTCCCATTCTGTGGGTTATCTTTTCACTTCACTGATGATGTCCTTTAAAGCCCAAAAGTTTTTAATTCAGGTGAAATCTATTTTTTTCTTTTGTTGCTCATGCTTTTGGTATTATATCAATACAAGAATCCTTTGTCAAATCCAAGGTCATGAAGACTTACCCCTATATTTTCTTCTGAGAGTTTTATTGGTTTTGCTCTTCCATTTAGATCTTTGATCGATTTTGAGTTAATTTTGTATATATGGTATGAGACAGGGCATCCAACTTCATCTTTTCCTTATTTTATCCCAGCACCCTTTGTTGAAAAGACTATTCTTTCTCCCACTGAATGGGTCTCATACTCTTGTCAAAAATCATTTGACCACAGACGTGTGGATTTATTTCTGAACTCTCAGTATCTATTCCATACATACATACATGTCTATCCTTTGCCAGTACTACATTGTCTTTGTTACTGTCTCTGCTCAAGTGTTGTTACAGTATTTCATCAAATGCATTTTTATTTTGGAGCTATTAAAATGTAAAACAGAAGGGTCAGTGTTTATTGTAATCCAATTTCAGAGATGCTAAAGTCTTAGAACTGATTAAATATGCTGCATCTGGGGAAACTATCGCTATAGAAACTATCTCTACAGTATATGTGCTTATGCTAGCACTTATACTATTGTGGCTGTAATCATCTTAGAACAGTGGTTCTCAGAGTCGGGTCCCAGGCTAGTAGCCTCACCGTCACCTGAGAACTTGTTAGAAATGCAAATTATCAACCCCCCAACCCCAGACCTACTGAATCAAAATTCGGGGGGGTGGGGCCCAGCACATTTTTTTAAACAAGTCCTCTGGGTGATTCTGACACACAGCAAGTTGAGACTCTCTGTATTAATAAAGTCTGTGAAGGCAGGAACCATACTTGTCTCCCCACTATTGTGTCCCTAGCACCAAGACAGGTGGGGTAGTGGTGCCAAGCATGGATTAACGATCAGTGAATGTCTGTTGAATAAAGAAATGATGTGACTTCCCCAAGGTCACAGAGCCAGGAGGTGAAAGTTTAGAAGTAAGTTACCTCTTTTTGCCCTGGTTGCCTGGTTTATGGTGTGAGGTTGGTAAGAATATCCTAGTCCATTCAACAGCACCTGTTGAGGAATTACTATCTACTCAACATTTTTCAAAATTTGTCCAAATGTTCTAGCTTTGATAATAATTTGTGAGGCATCAATGGATAGCTTTTTAAGATAATTAGAAGCAGTTAGAGTCCAAAAAGAATTGGGGAAAGTTGGACTTTATTAAACACCAGGGGGAGCTTTGTGAAGAAAGTAGCAGACCACATTGTACGGCAAGCCATCTCAACATAAGGCACTTATTATTTTTAAGAATAAATGTGTTCAAAGGTGCCCATAGCCTGAATTTTTTATAGATAAACCCTTCTTCCTCACTAGACTTTATTAACTGGATATTTTCATTACTTAGGCATAATAAAATCACTTAAGATCGCTACAAGTCTTTAAAGAACACATTTACGGAAAAACAATTATATAATTTCCTGAAATAATAAAATTCAGTTAATCACAAAACAAATGCATGGTAGCTAGGGATACTTATGTTTTACACAATAGTTTTAAGTTCTACAGGGAAAAATGAAAGATTAACTAAACAAAGCACATTGTTCTTCCAGAATTTTGAATGGTTGTATGGAGTTCAAGAATTTCTATTTCAAGAATTATTAGAACAAGGATGCTTTTCTGATAAATCCTTGAGAGTATTTAAAGTCTATTCTAAAAAATATTAGGCACAGTAGAAGGAAACCACTCCTGTGAGTTTGATTAGCTTACTTTAAGAAGGCAAAGGTTATCATTCCAGAGGAAATTGAATTATGCGGAAGGGAGAACACACAGTTTATGGCCAAGTTCAGCGTCTAGACGTGGAGTCTCATTCCCAAGGAAAAGCCTTCCTCAGTCGTCCAAGTTTAATCTGACAATACTGCTTTAGTAGAAGTTCACACTCTTCTGCTTTATCAGAAGTGGATCTAATTCTGGGAAAGTGCCAGTACTTTGTGGGTGTCCAACAAGCAGCAAGTGAATGAATTGAATCAACCGCAAGTTCTCCCTTGAACTTCCCAAGACTTCTAGCTGTGCTCAAAGGGGAAGACCTACCGTTTTGTGTGGATTGGCTGCTGCTAAGGCAAGATGGATAATACAAAGTGGACACAAATTTAAAGCTACAAACCATGGACTTTCAGATCAAAGCCCAGGGTCCAGCCAGTTATTCTGGAAATATTCCACCATTCAATAAGAGAAGGTGATTCTCTAAAAATTTAACTATAAGGTTTTAATTAAAACAGAGACTGAACGAATGAATGGACTTAGGTGCTTTTAGGCAAGTTACTTAGCCCACCCATGCCTGTTCTCTGATTTTGAGCAGGAGAATAGTAATAATACTTATCTTGCAAGGTTATTGTGAGGGTTATGCATGCCCAGAGCTTTACAGAATGTCTGGCAAATGCTCACTGTTCAGTAATTGTTCGTTATTATGTACATACATTTATTTCCTTTGACGTTCAGCTCCACAATCCCTTATCTGCAACTCTCAAATCCCCCAAAGCTCTGAAAACCCCAAATGTAGTGGTACAACCTTACCTGAATTGGTAAAAGGCTGATCTGAGGCTTCTTGACCCGTTTAGTGAAAATATTAGTATGTTTTGCTACAGAAATATTAATGTATGTACCTTTCTAAAATCTGAAAATTTCTAAATTCCAAGCCACTCAGGCCCCAGACATTTCAAGTAACTGATTATGGGCCTATTTCAACACGATGCCAATACAACTCAGAGAAAAACCAACTAACTTCGGATTCACACACCTGGCTTTGAATCCAGGCCTGGTCATCACGCTGCATCCTCGGGAAAGCTACTTAACTTCTCTAAAGGCTCAAGTGGTTGTTTGATAGATAATTCCTTTTACCTTTTTATTTATATTTATTTATCTTTTATTGGATTATAGTTGCTTTACAATGTTGTGTTAGTTTCTGCTGTACAGCAAAGTGAATCAGTTATATTTACATATACATATATTCACTCTTTTTTAGATTTCCTTCCCATTTAGGTCACCACAGAGCACTGAGTAGAGTTCCCTGTGCTATGTAGAAGGTTCTCATTAGTTATCTGGTTTATATATAGTAATGTATATATGTCAATCCCAGTCTCCAAATTCACCCCCTTCCCCCTCTCCCCGCCTTGGTAACCATAAGTTTATGTTCTACATCTGTGACTCTATTTCTGCTTTGCAAAAAAGTCCATCTGAACCATTTTTCTAGATTCCACATATAAGTGATATTATACTATATTTGTCTTTCTCTTTCTGACTTACTTCACTCTGTATGACAATGTCTAGGTCTACCCATGTTGCTGCAAATGGCATTATTTCATTCCTTTTTATGGCTGAGTAATATTCCATTGTATATATGCACCACATCTTCTTTATCTAGTCATCTGCTGATGGACATTTAGGTTGTTTCCATGACCTGGCTATGGTAAATAGTGCTGCAGAGAACATTGGGGTGCATGTGTCTTTTTGAGTTATGGTTTTCTCAGGGTATATGCCCAGTAGTGGGATTGCTGGGTCATATGGTAGTTCTATTTTTAGTTTCTTAAGCAACCTCCATACTGTTCTCCATAGTGGACTGGTGTGAGGTGACATCTCATTGTAGTTTTGATTTGCATTTCTTTAATAATGAGTGATGTTGAGCATCTTTTCATGTGTTTTTTAGTCATCTGTATGTCTTCTTTGGAGAAATGTCCATTTAAGTCTTCTGCCCATTTTTGGATTGGGTTGTTTGTGTTTTTTGATATTGAGCTGCATGAGCTGTTTTTATATTTTGGAGAGTTAACCCCTTGTCAGTTGCTTCGTTTGCATATATATTGTCTCCCATTCTGAGGGTTGTCTTTTCATTTTGTTCATGGTTTCCTTTGCTGCGCAAAAGCTTTTAAATTTCACGAGGTACCGTTTGTTTATTTTTGTTTTTATTTTCATTACTCTAGGCGGTGGGTCTGGATAATTCCTTTTAATACGCAGGATGTGAACCTCCTCGAGTTCCTGCACCGCGCCACCCCCAAATGTATCTTTCTCTTCATTCATCCTCCGTGACCACCCGTTTTTGGAGACTGCTGCAGTGCCTGGGTCGTTTAAGGCCACCCTCCCCCTGCACACTTCACCAACTGTATCACAGGTGGACGGCATATGAGCCAAGTGAGAAAGATCTATGGAATTTCAAGAATTAAGAGAATGGTTCAGATGAAGGGATTGGTTTGATTTGTGGGTGTTTTCCTATTTGCCTTTCACTGACCTTCCGCCACTAGCAGTTGATGAGTTAACTTCCCAAAGGGGTGCTGACCTAAAGAAGTGTATAAACGCGCAAAGGTATAAATGGCTGACAGCTTAAGGTGGCGTTGGTCTTAATTCACATACAGACTAGAAGGGGGGGGAAGTGGAGTTTCACCTCCTCCTGTCATCGTTGGCTGCAGAAAGCAGCAGTAGAAAACTGGAGGATGTGCGAGAAGCAGGATGCAAGGCTGGTTCGTTGCCTGGACTGATTTCATTAAGGGAGCAGCTTTAGGCTAGAGACCCTCAGTTCTGGCTGCACAATAGATTCATCTGGCCACCTTAAAAAAATGCCCGGGTCCTCTGCAGGTCAGCTGGGGCAGCTTCTGTGAGGAGGGGGCCCAGGCGTCAGTGTTTTAAAAAGTCTCTCCAAGTGATGCTATATTCAGGGCTGCCTTAGGCTTGTGAAATTCGTTGGAAACACTTGAGAGCTTTAAAATATTGATACCCAGGCTCTGCCCCCAGAGATTCTGATCCAACTGGCCTGGAATCAGAGGCAGAGCAATTATATTCCAGGCCAGTTGGGGCATCAGGATTCTTAAAAAGTGATTGTAACAGTGAGAAGCACTGCTTGGGTAATCCAGGTGCTCTTCAGATGTGCAGTATTCCTCGCTCCTTTCAAATAGGTTTTCTAGAATTTTTTTTTTTTTTGCGGTACGCGGGCCTCTCACCGCTGTGGCCTCTCCCGTCGCGGAGCACAGGCTCCGGACGCGCAGGCTCAGCGGCCACGGCTCACGGGCCCAGCCGCTCCGCGGCACGTGGGATCGCCCCCG
>NC_041231.1:98480740-98507618 GCF_002837175.3 Physeter macrocephalus
CGGTACGCGGGCCTCTCACCGCTGTGGCCTCTCCCGTCGCGGAGCACAGGCTCCGGACGCGCAGGCTCAGCGGCCACGGCTCACGGGCCCAGCCGCTCCGCGGCACGTGGGATCCTCCCCGACCGGGGCACGAACCCGTGTCCCCGGCATCGGCAGGCGGATTCTCAACCACTGCGCCACCAGGGAAGCCCCTTCCTAGAATTTTTATTAAGAACTTCAGATATAGTAGCAATAATGTTCAGATAATACAATTTAAATGCTTATTTGGCTCTTTACTGAAAATTCACATTTTCAGGAGACGATTCCATTTTTGAAGAGCCTAAAATAAGTTGGGCACATTTTAGTGAGAATGGAAAGGATAACTCACAGCCATTGAATTGAATCACCTGAATTGACTGCCTGGCTGGGTATTTTTCCTGTTGCTAAGAATCACGGTTATCAGATGAATGAATACCCTGACACTGAGAAGGAATGGAAAGAACTGGGGAATAGAGAACATGCAGCGAGAATAACTTAAAATTTTTTATCTATGAAGTTGGTATATATCACAAGCACGATATATTTGCACAATCTACTGCATGTTTGATAACTGAGAAATGTTTTTTTTTTTCACCAGCAGCCATACAGTCTGTCAATGTCGCTGCCTTCATAGCACTTTACCCAGCACGGGACCCCAGAATGAGGGTGACAGGCCTGGCTTCTCAGAGATGAGCTGTGTAGACTGAACTCACGGCTAATGACCTACCTCATCGCCCTTTGAATAATTCTTCGACTTTGTTTCACACCCACTGTCGGTAGCCAGAAGGGCCAAGGGTGTTTTCATTGCCCTGACCTTCAAGGGCTCCCCATTTCCTACGAGATACTGTCCAAACTCTTTATCTGGGCATCCAGGGCCTTTCCCCACCTGACCCTCACCCCCTTCCAGCCTCTTCTTCCACCCAGCCCTTACCATGCAAGGAGGCTGCAGTGGGCAGCTCACTATTCCGCCAGGTCACCTGACCCCTGACCTCTGCCATTCTCCACCTGGCACACTGAAGTACCTTTTACCATCAAATATCAACCCCTTTGTGAAGCTTTGGGGAGCAGAACCCCCTCTCTCCTACCATGCTCCTTTTACTGAGTCAGGTTCATTTTGCCCGATGTGCAGCAAGCTGAGGTTGCAGCAAAGAGAGAGTTTATTCACAAGGCAGCCAGGTGAGGAGATGGAAGAACAGGTCTCAGATCCATCTCCCTACAGGCAAGGGCCTGGGTTATTTGTGGGATAAAGAATAAAGAAGCAGGGTGGTCTGAGGCGTGGGGAGCATGGGGAAAGGTGATTGGAAAAAGTTTCGGTAGACGTCTTTCTGTGCAGGTGTAGCTAAGCTTTGGCCTCTGCCCGTTCAAAAATGGAGGTGCTTAGCGTGATCTGAGGGTGGAGTTTTCAGCCCTCCCATGTCAAAAGGTCACCAAGAGGACACTCGCCCATGCCCAGTTGGAGGGTTGTTGGCCCTACCCATTCTTAACCGGTTCAGCTTGAACTAGACACAGCTGACTCCAAGTTCCTGGAGAATAACTCAGGCAAACATCTTATTGTTTAGGGCTAAGTTCTGCCTGGGGGACATGCAAGTCTTTTGTAGCAACAATGAAAACAATCTTGATTAGTGAAGACAGGTGAAATGGATTTGACTAATTATTACCCACAGTTTCGCTCTTAGAGTAGTTTAGCTTTTTAACTACAGGACCAGCCATATCATCAGTGAAAGAGAATGTTCCCTGGGTCTGTGGACAGAGGAGCTGCCCAAATAGAGGGAGACCATTTTGAAATTTCATGCGTTCATTCATCCATCCATTTAGCAAATACATATTAAGTACCTGTGACCTATTCAATACAAGATAATATTGTAGGTATGGGAGATACAGCAGACCTCTATTTTCATTTGGGGGTTGAGAAGATTGAGTGTGGGAAATAGATAATGCACAAAACAAAATTTTAAAGGATAATTTCTAAGAATACAGATAAAACAAAACAGATTAATGGCAGGGGCTGCTATGTGGAGACACATGTGAGCTGAGACCTGAGGAAGGAGTCAGCAAATGAAGATCTGGGCCGAGAAAGCTCTGGGATTGATTCTAGAACTTTTGTAGAGGGCTGGGTCAAAACATCTACACGTGCCTTCTCCCTCAGCTGAATTCCCGAGCACACAGCTGGGGGAGCCCTAGTCTACAGACGTCCCCATTGTCTAACTCTGGCTGCACCCTCACTATTACTCTTCCCCAGCTGAGGTGAGGAGATGAAGATGTGCTAGCCCAGAGAGGCCACAGGATGTTTCCTCCACTCAGCCTTCCCACACTTGGGTAATAGCCTGAAAACACCTGCCTCCCCAGGATCCCCCGACCGCATGGATGCCGCTCCCCAAGTTGTGGACTTATACTTGCTGTAAGTGTGCAAAGGAGACCAACAACAAGGCTTGTCTCTTCCTCTTCTGAGTTTTCATAGCAGTTTTAGTCATTACCTTGTTTCACCTTCAGAACGATCAGCTAGACCAGACTTGTCTAATCCCTATCTTGTCGAGGCCACAGAGTAATTAAGTGTGGGAATTTCAAGTCAGGCAGGTCTGGTTGATAATCTTGGTTCTGGAACATTCTAGCGTGTGACCCTTGATAAGTTCCTTTATCTCTTTGAACCTTGGTTTCCTTGTCAGTTCCAGACATAACATCCAGCTCACAGTTTGTAGGAAAGAGGAAACGTATAAACTGTTTAGGAAAGCCCCTGGCATGTAGTAAGCATCTGATGCATGTATTTATTATCACTGGTTGAGGGATCTGGACACAAAGTGCCCAATCACTGGTTATACAGCTGGCGCACTCCAGCGTGGCCCTGGGCTTCCTCCCAGACCTCTCTCTGTTACTCCTAAGAAGACAAACACTACTGCATTCATGTGGCATCCCCTGACCTCCCCCCAAGGGCAGTGGATTTTATTCCCTTCTGGACCAATAAAGAACAGTCACGTATCGTGGGTTTGGGGTAACAGGCAGGGCCTGTTAACTATCTTCATCTAAAACAGCAATTACAATCATTGAAAACTGGTTGAGTCAATGTTTTCAGCCAGTTTCTAGAGAGAGTAAATTATCCCCCCAAATAGATTAGTGGTCGGGTCAAAATGCCAAGTTAGGACCATCATGGACTCCTCTGAAGTCATTTGTGAGGTTCAGAAAGCACTCTTTGATAGACTTGGTTTAGAAAAAATTCCCTTCATACCTGTAGTGTTTTCCTGCCACAGAGAAATGGAAATTGCTAGCTCCAGGGCACCTCGGCCAGGGAAGGTGGTTTGGGGAGATCTCGGCCAGATCCCAAGGCTTTCAAATCGCAAGCTGGGGGCTCCCCATCTATGAGTCAGTCCTCTCTAAGCACTTCAGTTAATCAAGATTTTGGTGAATTCTCCTAACGTCATCGGAAGCTGAACACCTCTCACCAGGCTCCTCTGGCTGCCGAGCCCCAGCTGGGTTTCCAGTGAGGCTGCAGCTCTGCCCGTCTCCTTCATGGTGGCCCTGTAGTTGAGTCCCCCTCTCTCCCATACTTCCTAGTCTTCCTTCTTTAATGCCTTTCTCCATAGGTCAGGAGCATGAAGATGTGTCTCTCTCCACCCTGAGACCCCTCCAGCCCAGGCACAACCTCTCGTCTTTTCTTACAGCCCAACTTCTGAAAGGAAGCCCCCACTAACTCACCTCCTACCCACTCATTGAGCCCCTAAGATCTGATTCTGTCCCCACAGCTCAGTGGAAAGCTTTGCCCAAGGTCACCAATGTCTTCTTGTTGCCGCATCCAGTGGGATTTTCTCAGCCCTTCTCTTGCTTGTCCTCTCTGCAGCACATGGCAGTACTGACTACTGTTGCTTTGAGTAGCTTCCTCCCCTTGTTTCCAAGACCCTTGGTTTTCCTTCCACCTACAGGAGCCCTTCTCAGGTGGCTTTGCTGTTTTCTCCTCTGCTCACCCTTCAGTGATGCCATTTCTGGTTACCTCCGCTCCTGGTTCTCTTGGAGCCCGTGAAACCCATACCTCCAGCCTGGGTCTCTGCCCCTTTCTCCAGGATCTTGAGTAAGTCATGCATCTCCCTTGCCCTAACTTCCTCATCTGCAAAATGGTGGGCTGGACGATGCCTAAGATATGACCCTCAATGTTTTAAGGTGTTAACTGTTGTGTTTAGGCAACCATAGTATGATTTTTATCGATGCAGAGCTTCCTAAGGTAGAAAAAGTCTCACCTTGGAAAATTGCCAGAGCTCTGCCACGCTAAGCTTTTTGGCTTATATTAGAGACCTGCCTATGGTTGGGTAAGCGGGGGTTGAACTGCATGCACACGTGTGATGCATTCACACATGCCTGTTGGTACATATTAATACCTCTTCGGGGGAAATAAGAATTAAAGCTCTGGTCCCTCTATTATTCAACAGAAGTGTACACAGGTTTGCTTAGGGGGCGCCTGGTTTGTATCAACCTGTGTTGGCAGTTTAGCTTTCCTAGCACAGGAGGGTTTTATATTGATTTTATTTGATAAAAACATAAACCAGAACAGTAGGCAGAGCCTTTTAGGAACCTCTGAGTGATCTAACTCATTGGTCAATTACATAGATGAAATGATGTAGGCTTCAAAGTCTAAGAGCCAATGAACTGCACATTTATAAGTCAGGGTGTGGTTAAAGGCTTGTCATTCTGGTCTCCAAAATCTTTCCTCCTGTGCCATCTATCTCACCCCATCTGCAAAAGATGTGCTACAACCACATGCTCACCTTTTATTCTGGAACCCAGCTTCTGCCCTGAAACTCACTCGCTATCCCACCTGGTGACGGAGCTGGAAAACTAGAGCAGCCTGGGCTGGCCACTTACCTGCTTCTTTCTCTGAGCCCCACATGGACCCCTTTGGGTTCTTAAAAGTATAAGGCATTGCAAACCCCCAAATGTACCCCGACCCCGAAACAGATTTCAAAAGACCATTGCCCAAAGCCCCCTTCCTAATATCTATTAATTCTTATGATTATTTCTCTCCTTTCAAATATCTTATCCTCAGCCAATTCATTTATTCAACCAACCAACCAACCAACAAATAAAACAAGTTTACCCGAGCCCCACGTGCTCTGTGGAAGTCAGTTCCCCTGGAGAGTTATAAGTGATATTTTAGTAGTGAGCTCTGGTATGTGGGAGCACAGCAGAGGGACATCTAGCCCAGCTGAGGGGTCCAGGGTTAGAGCAGTAGGGAAGGAGTCTTTCCAAAAGAGGTCCCTGTGAGCTGGGTCCCAAGGTTAAGTGACAGGGAGCCACATGAGAGGCTGGGGTATGCGAGACATCTTCTAGGTTAGACACAAAACAACTAGATTGGGAGGGAGGCAAGGCTTCTTCCCGGGGCAGCAGAGCCTGAGTTCAAACCTTGGTTCCACGGCTTCCTTGCCATGGCACCTTGAGAGTGGTGGACAGAATAATGGCTCCCTAAAGATAGCCCTGGCCTAATATCAGTATCCTGTGACTATGTTATCTTACACGGCAAAAGAGACTTTGCAGATGTGATTAAGTTCAGGATCTTGTGATGGGAGATTATCCTGGATTATCCGGGTGAACCCTATGTAATCGCAAGGGTCCTTGTAAGGGGAGGCAGGAAATCAGAAAGGAGAGAAGGCAATGCGACGATGGAAGCAGGTCAAGCGACGTGGCCACGGGGCAAGGAATACAGGCAGTCTCTAAAGGGCGGAAGAGGCGAGAAAATACAGCTCCTTGGGAAGAAACGCAGCATTGCCGGCATCTTGATTTTGAAACTGATTTTGGACATCTGTCCTCTAGAACTGAGGGTAGTGAATTTGTGTTGTTTTAGACCACTAGGTTTGTGGTAACGTTTTACGGCAGTAATAGGAAACTAACACAGAGACTAGTCAGTTAACATCCCAGTGTCTGATGACCTCGCTTAAATAATGGGGTTATGAAAGCACTTCCTGAGAGGTGAGTTAAACAACACAATAGAAAGTGCTTAGAACACTGCCTTGTATGTGGTAACTATTCACTTATCTCATCATGCTGAAAGTTTTTTAATTCCATGAAATAAGGAGCTACAGGAGCATTGTAACCAAGAAAATGACATAAGCAGATTTGCATTTCAGGCAGATCCAACGGGGCAACGTGAAGAACGGGTTCATGGAGTGAGGGTGGAGGTGAAGCAGGCCGGTGGCTGGAAGACCAGTTAGGAGGCCACGGCCATAACCCAGGGGCAACGGGGTGAGATCTAAGCCCGCCTTTCCTGACCCCTCTGTCGTTACCCCATTTAGTTTTGAAATGCCCTTTTAATATTGTGTCAACACTGTTGGCTGCAACCCAGAATGTGTCCCCCTCTTCTTCCTTCCTAAAAAGAACCCTAACTTTGGTCCGATAGCGGCCTCCCACACAGCCCCTTAGGGCAGAGACTCCGTCCCCCTTGATCTAAAGGGAACCCCATACCCTCTGCCAGTCTTGGCTCTGGAATAGGCAGGTGACCCAATTATAACTAATGAGGCTTGAGGGGAAGCCTGGGGGGGGTTCTAGTGAAGGGCCCCTCTCTCCTTGGATTGCCACAGGAGGAGAAGACCTCTCTTCTCCCTCTGGCTTTGGTAATATTGGAATGGGATGCCCGTTGCTGCTGCAGCCCTCTTGCTTCTGGCTTTAGGCTAAAGCAAAACACGATGGTCGGGCTTCCCTGGTGGCGCAGTGGTTGAGAGTCCGCCTGCCGATGCAGGGGACGCGGGTTCGTGCCCCGGTCCGGGAGGATCCCACGTGCCGCGGAGCGGCTGGGCCCGTGAGCCATGGCCGCTGAGCCTGCGCGTCCGGAGCCTGTGCCCCGCAACGGGAGAGGCCACAGCGGTGATGAGGCCCGGAAAAAAAAAAAGAAAAAAAACAAGATGGTGGAGCAGAAAGATTGGAAAAAAACCTGGGTCCTTGATGACATTTTTGAACCACTGATCATAAATCTCCGAAGCCTTTGCCAGAATGGGAATTAAGCCAGTTTCTTATACCCAACAGACAAAAACAGTTTAACACCCAATCTGAGATGACTTTGTTTATATATTGATTCCTATCTCACCTGATAAGCTTGTAAGCTTCTTGACGATGAGGTCTGTATGCCTGTAGAACTGCTTCCCCCCAGCTACCTCGATTGTGCTTGGTACATCAGAGGTGTGCGATAAATATGTTTTACTTGACTTTTCAATCAGGCCTGGTGACTGCTGGAATATGGGATGTTGGGGGAAAGGGAAGAGTCCAAGATGACTTCCTGGTTTGGGGCCCAAGTGACAGGTTAACAGGCCTGCCATTAAATACCGGAAGTGGAACAGCCCAGACTCATGACACCACTGGGCGTTTTTATAGTGATTTTTGGGACCTCTATCTCCACCACATCCCTGGTTGCTACCATGGACCCTTTGTGAAAACAGTGAGTAAGGGAAAACGGGTGGGACCCCCAAGACCAAGACTAAGAAACCTGGGGTGGGCCGCTTACCGTTCCTCATCCCTTCTTTTCCCCACACCCCAGCGTATTTGGGATTCAGGTATCTCTCGGTGTGGGTCTCCACCTCACGCGCCGTTTTGTATATAATCATATTCTCCACTTGAGAGAAGTTCTTGTCAAAACTCATCAGGATTCTGATCTTCCAGGTGCCGTGGGAGATGAAGCTGAGTGACAGGTCTAACAGGGGTAAGAAAACCCCCCTTCCCACAATTTAAATAAAATCCATCCTCATCGCTAAAAAAAAAGATGCAGTATAAAACCTCCCCTTCCAACCTGGCCACTCCCATCACCACACAAAGTTTTCAAAGCAGTTGTCACTCAAGCTTTGCGATTCTGGGTCTTCAAAACGGCCGGCCAAGTGCTGGGAGGGCCTTATGATCTGGCCCCAAGAAGTCCCACTAATGAAGGTATTTCGTATTCAGGCCTCGGAAGTTGCTCTCTGCTCTGAAGCGTCCTCCTTCTCTCCACGTGTTCCTGGTTATCAGGAGAAAGCCCTTCCTCTCCTCTTTCCTTGGTAACAGATTGAGCTCCCGGGGCGCCATCCACCGTCTCCTCCCCTCCTTCCTCAGCAGAAATCCTTGGCCAACACGTGTACCACCCCCTGTCACCTCTGCCACAAAGACAACTACGGCGCTGTCTGCTCCAGGACGATGTCTGGCAATTGATCTGCTCTCTGTCGCTGTCTTCCTCCTGAATTAATTAAAAAGAAAAAAAAAAAAAGAGAGAGAGAGATGCCAAGGGTTAAAAGACTGGCTCAGAGAAGGAAAAGAGCCCTTGGATGTTGCTTTTGCTCGTCCTTGATAAAGGCTGGGGAGTCGGGAAAGAACTCTCCTTTGTTAGGGGAGGCTAGGCTGGAAGGCTCTGCTGATTGAACCCTGGGGCCCGTCCCTGGAAGAAGAAACACAGGAGATGGTGATGGTCCCTTCAATATCTGGTCTGCTTAAAACAGTTGTGTTTTTGGAGGAAGCACGAGCCACTACCCGTTAGCTGGGTTAGAGAGGCAAGAGGCATCCGACAGTGCGGGAGTGGGCGGGGTCAGGATGAGAAGGGTGGGTCCCTGGCTAATGCTCTCCCCTTGCTTCCCCTGCCTCTTCATCCTCTGCCCTCCTCCGCCCTGACTGTGGGCCGTAGCATCTATAGGCAGCTTCACCAAGGTCGCTCGGCCCCGGGGCTTCCTGGGTTTTCTGCTAATGGTGGGCACCTGCAGAAGATGGAAGGGGCGGGGCCGTCCCATGGGTGGCTCCAGCGCTCCCTGAGTTCTGGTGACCCGGTCCCTCCATCAACCCCACAGTCCGAGAGGTGGTGACAACTTCCGGCATTTGTTGTTTCCAGGGCCTCATCACCCCCTTGCTGCTTCCTTTAATCCTGCCTACCCTCTGTAAATAGTCCCTTCATTAAATTCTTTTCAGTTAAACACTCTGGATTGTGCCATCTGTTTCCTGCCAGGCCCTGGCTGATACTGTCAGTAAACCTTCTTTTCCTTTAGGCTTAAAATAAGTTGGTGCTGCCTGTCTATCCAGAGTTAGTAGCAAACACCTGTAGCAGCTGACTGCTTGTGGGCTGAGCTTTTGGTTGTGCACCCCCCTCAGTGTCCTGAGTGTTGGCTCTGCCTTTCCCAAGCTTTCTATTTGGGTCATTATCCATTTATTACTTTGCTTCCTAGGCTGAGTTCATGATTCGCAGGGAAGTAGGAATAGGAAAATTGTAGGCAGCTATAGCATAGTGTGGTATAGTATGTGACCTTGGGCATTGACACAAACCTCCTTGTGCCTCAGTTTTCCTCATTACTAAAATGGGTATAATATTAGCATCACCTTATCTTAGAGGGTTTTCATGAGCGTTAACTAAATTGAAGTATGTAAGGCACACAGGATAGGGCATGGCACAGAGTAAGTGCTCAGTAAATGGGAGCTATTTTTATTACCTTATTAGAGAAAGGATCTTACTTGGAATTAAATGACAAGGTTTGGATTCCAGTTCTGTCACTGAGTAAGTGGGTGACTTTGGAATGATCACTTAAGCTCTTCAAGTCAAAGTTTCGACGTTCCTAGCATGGGATTCATAATTGCCTCACTCCGTGGGAAAGGTTTTTGTAAACTTGCAAGCACTATACAAATATGAGGTAGTCTAACCACATGGTGGCAGAAGATTCCCTCATGTCATATGTGGGTCTTTGCTCTGGTTCATGAGTTACCATCTTGCTAGGAGGGATTCCCAAGAGAGACCTGGCATTGTTCCCCATCTGAAATCTGTGGGGAATGAATTTTTATCCAGGGAAGAGAAGAGAAAGGCAGGGTGATGGTTACGGAGGTGGTTACGGAGAGAATCTGTGAGGGGTATGGCGGGGTGTGCGTGTGTGTGTGCGTGTGCGTGCGTGTGTGCGTGCGTGCGTGTGTGTGCGTGCGTGCGTGTGTGCGTGCGTGCGTGTGTGTGCGCGCGCGTGCGTGTGTGTGCGTGCGCGCGCGCGCGTGCGTGTGTGCGTGTGGTACTTGTTCAGCTTTCAGAGGAGCCATGTTCTTCAGGAGCCCAAGGCCAGCTCTCCTGGGCTAAGGGTGAGGGTGTGCCTGGAAACCTGGGTGACTAGGAAGGACAAGGCCCAGAAAAGACCTGGAATATTTGGCCATCAGGATAGAGAGGGCACAGCCTGGCTGGAATGGAGGGGGCTGCAGAGATCACTGCTGGTTACCAAAGGGCCCAGCCCAGTGGACCCTGAAACCCTATGGGAGCGTAAGGCTGTCACATGACGCTTGTGTTTGCATTTCCTCTTACCTGGGCCCATCTGCACCAGCCAGTATTGGGGATGCTGCCCATCTGGTAGATCCTGCCTCCTCTCCAGGCTGGTCCTTTCTTGGTCCCTAGGCACTTCTGGTTAAAAAGTGCAGAATGATGATTGCTGTTACTTTGTTTCAGATGACCTGGCCCACTCTGGACCCCGACCATCCCCATGTAATATGCCCAGTGCTCCTTGCTCTAGGCGGTTTCCCGGAAAATCCTGTTGGCTCAGCGTCGGCAGAGCCCGCGTGTCTCCCCTATGACCTTGCTGCTTCTTGTGGCACGGCCTGAGGCCCAGCAGACTCCAGTGCTCTCAGCCAACCTCCTCGGCCTGATGCAAACGCTCCCCTGGCAGTGGCCCAAAGGCTCTTTCTGAGGCCCTCCCAGCATCTGTGTCCAAGGGCGACCGTGCCAGCCTTCGAGGGACCCACGCTTCTCTGTCTCCAGGCTCTCCTTCCCTCTCCCGTTGTCCTCTTTTCCCAGCAAATTACTCCTCCGTGACTTTGACTTGGTCGCCCTGCGGTGATGGGGTGTTTCTCTGCCCCAACTTGGGTATTTGTAGATGCTGACAGACTGACCCACTCCCCCTTTGCTGAAGATTTGGTTTTGTTTTCTTCAGTTTGCAGAGACACTTGCAGGCACTGGTGTCCTGTCTGCCTCGCCTGTCACTCAGCCCCAGTGAGTCCACACTGTTTGGGATTCACTGCCGTCAGGCCCAGGAGACCCAGAGCACCGGGGCCCCTCCCAGCAGCCCGGACAGATTGACAAGGGACCCGGCATCTCAGGGGAAGCTTGGCTCTCTCCTTGTCCAGCTCACTCCTCTCAGAACAGAAAAGGACAGTCAGAGGTCTGGAATCCTGGACTGAAACGTCAAATCAGGGCACCCAGTTGACAAGGCTCTCATTATACTGGTCAAGATTTCGCACCAAACAACTTCCCTAAAAACCTGATTTCTACTTTCACTTAGAAACCATGATGCTGAGTCCCGTCCTTCACGCCTGCTTGGGCCCCACTGATGAATTATTTGGGGAACAGAGCAGAGGGGAATTTCTTCCTTTCCGTCCATTTCAACAAGTTCTCTGACCCAGTTCTGCCGGTGCTGAAAAAATTTGATGATTTTTTTGTTTGCAGATTCCAATACAGAGTATGAGTTTTCTGAAAACGCCTATTCTTAAAATAATCAAAATGCTTCAGCCTTCAAAAGTGCATTTATTATTAGGTGAAAAGGCTCTTGTTATTCTTCAGAAAAAATAATCAAATATCCTAAATAACAACCTTGGTTCTGGCTTTTTTTTTTTTTTCTTTTTTACAGATGAAACCACTTAGCATTCCTTAGCTAAACAGAAATGTAGTCAGAGGAAGCTGGATGCAAATATTTGCATTTCTATATGATTTTAGTAGAAAATATTCTAAGCTTTTCCCGGGCAAAGTGGGAGAACTACAGAAGCATAGCAATGGTAATTAATGCATTTTGAATCTTGAAACAGGGATTTATATGATAATGTGGTATATTATCTAGATCTTTGGAAGGCAAATCTCAAAAACCCTCATCAGGGGACTTCTCCGGCGGTCCAGTGGTTAAGACTCTGCCTCCCAATGCAGGAGGCGTGGGCTTGATCCCTGGTCGGAGAACTAAGATCCCACATGGCGTGGGGTGTGGCCAAAAACTTAAAAAAGAAAAACAAAAAAACCCCTCTCATCAGCTACTGTGGTTTCAGTGGCAGGAAACCCTGAATGACATGCTCTGGTGGAGACAGGGAATTTTTTTTGACAGTGTTCTTCCCACCATGTGATATGACTATCATTTTAATGAACTCCATGGTCCTTGAGTCATATCTTAGTAAGAACTTGCTGGCTGAATAGGAAAAAGGAAGCTACGGATCAGAGCTGGACAAAGGTACTTAAAGAATTTCATTATTAAAACCTTCATCTTCCAAAGTATAAAGAAGGTGTGTGAATTCTTCCTGTCATTATTGGGTTGGGACATGGTAGTCTCATGAATATTTCTTTTATAGCTCATGATAGAAAATTTCAGACAATAATATAATGAAATCCCACTTCTGCAGCACCCAGTTTTAACGATTATCAACATTTTGCCAACCATGTTTCATCTACCCTCCCTGGATTAGTTTTTAAATTAAAAAAAAAATTGTTTTTGAGTATTTTAAAGCAAACTCCAGGTAATACAAGTGCTTGTGTGATGATTAATTTTATGTGTCCGTTTGGCTGGGTCACTGTATTAGTCTGCTAGGACTGCCATAAGAAAATACCAGAGTGGCTTAAACAACAAAAGTATATTTCTCACAGTTGTGGGGGCCAAGCCCAAGATCAAGGTGCCAGCGACATGGGTTTGATTCTGAGGGCTCTTCTCTTGGCTTGTAGGCAGCAACCCTCTCGCCTCTGTGCTCATGTGACCTCTATTTCGTATGCACTTACTAAGGTCAATTATCTTATTGATCTGGGCCCACCCTTATGACCTCATTTAACCTTAATTACCTCCTATAAGCACTATCTCCAAATACAGTTGCATTGGGGATTAGAGTTTCAGCATATGAATTTGGGGGTGGAGTGGGGGGGACACAATTCAGTCCATAGCAGCCACTGTGCCCAGCCATTTGGTCAAATATTCTGGATGTTTCTGTGAAGGTGTTTTTCTAGATGAGAATAACATTTAAATCTGCAGACTCAGAGTAAAGGAGATTGCCCTTCATAATGTGGATGGGCCTCATCCAATTAGTTGAAGGCTTTGATAGAACAAAGACCAAGCAAGAGGGAATTCTGCTAGCAGACTGCCTTTGGACTCAAACTGCAGCTCTTCTCCAGATTTCCAGCCTACCATCCAACTCTGCAGATTTTGGACTTAACATCCTCCAAGATCATGTGAGTCAGTATCTTAAAATAAATCTCTCTCTTTCATATCTATATCTCTATCTATATATATCTCCTGTATCTATATCTATATCTATATCTAATCTCCTATTGGCTCTGTTTCTCAGGAGAACCCTGGCTAAAGATCTAGTAAAGACTTCAATATGTACCTATGTATCTCTAACAAGAAGGACCTCAAAAAATTAAAAAAACTCTCAATCACATCGAACAAAATTAACAATTTGTAATATCATTCATCACACATTTCATGGTCCATTTGCTTCAGCTGTCTCAAGAATGGCTTCTTATCATTTGATGCATTTGAATCAGGATTTAACAAGAGCTACACATTGTATGTGGTTGATATATTTCTTGAGTCTCTCTCCCTCTCTCTTTTGCATTAAAAATATTTTCATTATTATGAAAAATTTCAAACATACACAAATGTAGAAAGAATAGAGTAGTAAAGCCCCAACTGCACATGCCCCAATCGCAATAGTTATTGATATATGGGTGATCTTATTTCATCTATACCCCCTTGCCCACCTCCATCCCACCCCTATATATTATTTTAAAACAAGTCTCAGACTTTATATAATTTCAAAGGTAAATACCTCTTGGTATATAGCCAAGAAATCAGGAATATTTTTTTAAAAGTATAACATCTACAAAAATTAACAATGATTTCTTAACATCATCTTGTAACTAATAGGTAATGATAAAATTTCCCTGATTGTCCCATAAATGTCTTTTTATAGTTGGTTTGTTGCAATCAGGATTCAAACAAGGTCCACACATGGTGTAGTGTTGTTGCAATCAGGATTCAGACCAGAACCACCTCTACTGTGCTTACCTTATGTGCTATTGGCTGAATGTGTCTCCCCCCAAAATTCATATGGTGAAGCCCTAACCCTGTGTGGCTGTATTTGGAAATAAGACTTCTCGGAGTAATTAAGGTTAAGTGAGGTCATAAGTGTGGGGATCCTAATCCAATAGGATTGGTGGCCTTATAAGAACAGGAAAAGAGATTTCTCTTTCCATGTGCACACAGTGAGGAAAGGCCGTATGAATACAGAGCAAAAGGGCAGCCATCTGCAAACCAGGAAGAGTGTTCTCCTGAGAACCCTGATCTCAGACTCCTAGCCTCCAGAACTGTGAGAAAATAAATTTCTGTTATTTAAGCTACCCAGTCTATGGTGTTTTGTTATGGCAACCTGAGATGACTCATATAATATACTTCTAAAGTTTCTTACAGTCCCCCGCTATCAGCCTTTTTTATGCAATTCACTTATCAAAAAAACTAAGTCATTTGTCCTGTAGAAATTCTCACATTCCAGATTTCACTGATTGTCTTCTCTTGATGTCATTTAACGTGTTCCTCTATCCCTGTGTTTCTTGTAAACAGGTAGTGAAACCTAGAGTCTTAGATTCAACTTCGTTTGGCTAGAATCCTTTGAAGGAAAGGTAGTTCAGTGTGTATTCCTATTACGTCATATCAGGAAAAATATGATGTCCTGCACTTCCATTTTTCATGATTTTAAGTTGACTGGTGGTTTTAGAAATTGTCAGCCTGACCTATTCATAATACAGATCCCTATGGACCTTTCACCTAATGGTTTTAGCAACCATTGATATCTATGGCCTAGATCCATTAATTCAGTAGGTATTTGAAAGTGATGATTTTCTAAATCTGTCATTTGTTTTACTTTTATTAGCTGGGATCTTGCTATAAAGAAAGAATTTCCCATATCAACAACTAGGTTACCCTGAAATACAATTTATACAGAAAAGGCAAAATAAGATGCTTTTATTTAACATCATGTCAGGGAGTTGGTGCCTTAACAACCTTCAAAGGAGATACTAATTTGTTTTTAAATTATCATTGTATAAGCTATTGGATTTTTATCTATTTGATGTATTTCAACCTTTTATGATTATTACCTTCTTTGGTGTTCAAACTGACTCAACTATGGACGGGAAGAGCCCCTTCAAGTTAGTTTCAATATCCTTTTGCCAGGAGTCTTTGATAGTGGCTTCGCTCTCAGGTATAACAACATGTTCCAGCCTTATCTTGAACAATTCCTGCCCCACATCTTGAATCAGTTGTTTCTCCAAGGAGCCCTGGTTTCTTTTAGTGAGAAATGGTTTTCAGAAACAATATCTGGTGCTAGAATTGCTCATTGCCACTGAATTGTCATTGCTTCCATGTCTGATGAATAATATTATATTGAAACTATCTTCAATAATGGATGAAACTGTAAATATTTCTTAAGTTACTCAAAGGCTTTTTCAGATTTTTTTTTAATTAAGAGAAAAAATAATAATTGAGAAAACTGAATATTAGTAGAAAATAAGTGTTAGTGGAAAATCAAACTATCAACTTGGATAGATAAATGTTTTTTAAAAATGATGACAAATATTGAATTAATATTGGTTGTATTTCTTTTCATGTTCTTTAATTCGTTCTAATAATGGTGGCTTATTCAATATAAAAATATTATTTAATTATATCATTACATAATAACACAACATTAATTATATAATTTTAAAATTATATTACTATATAATATAACATTATACAATTACTTAATCATATCATTATTTAATAATATCATTACTTAATTAGTAAAGTCCAGTAGAGACAGCTAAATAGATGAATGACACTTGTAAGTCAGGTTAGAGTTCTTTGTTAAGCCCTGCATCCTGACTTTGGGCTCAGAATATATGCTCATCTCTAGTGGAGAATGATGCATCCAATGGTCAGCTGCATTATTTGACCAGGAGGCTTTGTTCCAATTCCTTCTCCCCCTTTAACCTGATGGGTATTTGCCCTCCTCTGTGGACCACTTTATAGGGAAGGGAGCGTTCACTGACCAATAGACATGAATATTTCAATTAGCTAGGCAGTTGCATTTCTTATGACAAAATTATATATAGGCATTTTGATTTACACATCTGTTTTCCATGACTTTGGTCAATGTGAGTCAATACCCAGAATCTGATTGACTGGATAAACTGAAAAAACGGAAATGCTGGACATTCTCAGATCAAACTCTGGACTAATAACCCCACCAAGATCCCATCACTGAGGGAAGCCTTGCCTGCAAAGCCAGGCTACCTCTCTTTTTGAAGTAGCATTTTATTTTATTTTATTTTTTGTCCTCTTGGGAAGGGAACCTTTCACCATCAGGAAGATTGAATGGGGCATTAGCCTTATTTTCTTTGATTCTAATCACTTTAACTTTTTTTCCCCCCATTGGACTCAACTGTATGTTCTGTGCCTTGCATTCTTCAACCTCATCCCTCCATGGTCTGCCTCAGAGATACTGCCCTGCTGTTTCTTCAGCCATCTACCCCCTCAACATACACGACCATAATTACCTTCTGTTCATTTTTTAGATCTCAGCTCAATTATCACCTTCTCAGGGAACACTTCCCCAGCCCTCAGACTGGGTGAGATGTCCTTCTGTCATATGTTGTCATGGCACGCAGTGCCCTTCCTTCCCAAGACCTGTCACAGTTTGTAATTAAACATTTATTTGTGTAATAATTAGATTAAGGTTGAGAGACAGAGACCACCTGTACTGTGCTTACCTTCATATCTTCTGGGCCCATCACAGGCCCAGCACAACAGTAGGTGCCAATTACTGACATCAGTGACTAAATGAGTGACCGGCATGTCCCCAGCACACTAGGAATGCAACACACTTGGGCACCCGCGATGGATCAGCTGCCTCAGCTCAGCATCCCTCACACCTGAACCAAGGCCCGATATTTATTCTCAGATTCACCAGTTGGCTTAACCATGGAGCGTAACCCCTCATCCTGGGTTGGTCAGGTGCTGTAGGCTGGTGTCAAGTGTGTTTTGGAGGTACCCATCCCCATGCAGTCTTGTACTCACACAGTATGGGTCCTTGGTTTCTGACCAACTGCCCTCCTTAAACTCCGGTTTTCTTCTGTGATGGGTGCTCTGCCTCAAATGCCAGCCCCCCTGATGCTCTGCTCAGCATCCACTGTTCTGTCCCTCTAGGAGACCAGCCCACTGTCACGTGACTGAGGTTTTAGTCTGTCACTTACTGGCTGTGTGATCTTGAACATGGCTCATTAGCTCTCTGAGCCTTAGTTTCCTTAATGAAAATATTGGGCCTACAGCCCTGTCTGCTTACTCCCACGCCAGGGTGCTGGAGGAAGGAATTAGAGAATACAGATATCAATACCTCCTCACCGAGAGTAAACCAAAAAAGAGAACCCGACAGCAAGTCTAGATGTGGGGAAAGCATCCCTGAAGAGGAGACATTTGAGGTGAGATCTGATGGACAAATGGGAGTTACTCTGAAAGATGTAAGGTGGCTGTAATGACAACTGAATTCATTTCAGTGAGTATTTTGGGGAGCAATTGCTCTGTTTCCAGAATTGGGTTATTAGTTTGGAGAATGCAAAAAGGCATGATATGTTCCTGGCTTCATGTTGCTTACGGCTGTGTTATCAAGACCACATATACACACAGACCAGTGGTTCTCAACTACAGAAGATTTTGTCCCCGTAGGGGGAACAATCTGGAGACATTTTTGCTTGTCATAACTGGGAGAGAGGGGTGTGCTACTGCATCTAGTAGGTAGAGGTCAAGGGTGCTGCTAAATAGCCTACACTGCACAGGACCGCCACCGCAGCAAACGTTCACAGTGCTGAGTTTCTGGTTTGACCCCACCAAAGCCATTATCCAAAACACCGTGCTGAACATCAAGTGCCAAAATGAGGGCTACAGACATTTCCACTTCTTAAAATCCGACTTATTTTTCAAGATTCATCTCACATCTTATCTCATCCTTGAAGCCATCCCCAGGTGCCCCGAGTCAGCCCTACTATAGCCCATCGTTTAAGAGCACGGACTGCAAAGGCAGGTACACCTGAGTTCACAGCCCGCTGCACGCTGATGGGCTGGGTGTCTTGGGGTGAGTGTTCTCACCTCACTAAGCTTTTGCTTTCTCATCTGTAAAACAGAGATAACACCCCTGCCACACAGTATCGAGGTGGCGAACAGACATGTAGAACACAGTACCTGGCGTCTAGCGCACATCCAAGAAGAGGTGACAATTCTGCCTTGTATTCCCACAGTGGTTTTCTTTGTAAGCTGCCCAGGTAACCTGGCTAATTTCACCTTGTACTAGATACGTCTACTTTTACTCTGTACCAGGTATTGCTCTAAGCACTCAATATATTTCAATTCATTTAATTCTCATAACAGCCATTATAGGTTGAATATTAGTGTCCACCCAAATCATATGTTGAAGCCCTAATGCTCAATGTGATGTTATTAGGAGATGTGACCACCGGAAGGTAATTAGGTTCAGAAGAGGTCATGAGGCTAGAGCCACCATGATGGGATTAATGCCCTTATAAGAAGAAGAGACGCCAGAGCTCCCTCTCTTTTCACCAAGTTAGGATGCAGTGAGAAGGTGGCTGGTCATTTGCAAGCCTCACCGGGTTCTGAATCTGCTGGCACCTTGATCTGGGACTTCCAGCCCCCAGAACGGTGAGAAATTAATGTTTCTTGTTTAAGCCACTCAGTCCATATTATAGTAGCCTGAACTGACCAAGAGAACAACCAATTTTTACATTCTTTTAACGAATATGGAAACTGAGAGAAATTGCATGTTCTACCCACAGGCACGCAACTAGTAAGAAGATGAGTTGGGATTTAAACCTGGCTTCTTTGCTTTGACCCCTCTTAACTTCCCTGCCTCTCAATCACAGTTGGTTATTTAACCTCTAGCTACGAGGGATGCAGGATTAGTATGCATTGATTCATCTCTATCAGGCACTTTGCTAAGGAACGGGGATATACAATCCAAAAGCCTCTGCAAGTTCTCTTCAGCGTCTAGTCAGGGAGACATGCAAAGAAGTCATTGATTACGGGAAAGTGTGATAAAGCCAAAGATGCCATCCCACAGGGAGCAATGGGGTAGCAGAGGAGGGCTGTGGGTCAGAGGGGGAGGGGAGGGCTTAGGAGAATTTGAACCCAACTTTGAAGTCCAGCTTGACCTCTTACTACTGTTTTTTTTTGTTGTTTTTTTTTGCGGTACGCGGGCCTCTCACTGTTGTGGCCTCTCCCGTTGCGGAGCACAGGCTCCGGACGCGCAGGCTCAACGGCCATGGCTCACGGGCCCAGCCGCTCCGTGACATGTGGGATCTTCCCGGACCGGGGCACGAACCCGCGTCCCCTGCATCGGCAGGCGGACTCTCAACCACTGCGCCACCGGGGAAGCCCCCTTACTACTGTTTTGACCTTGAGAAAACCACTTGGCTTCTTTAAGCCTTGGTTTCCTCGTTTGAGGAAAGGGGAGAGCACTTACTGGCAACTTATTGTGATGATGAAATTAAACGGTGTGTGTGGAAGGGATTCCCTAAGATGAAAGAGTGAGAGCCTGTGGCCTCGTGTATCTGGGAAGGCTTCATGGAGGAGGAGATGTGTGTGCGTGGTTTGAAGAGGAGTGGCTGCTCCCAGCTGTGATCATGGCAGCTCGGTAGAAGGTTGCGGTTCATCAGGGTTTAATCACTAAAGTGACCCTGAGTTGAATTTACCTCTTGTCTTGGACACTGTCTGATGCGGCCCCTCGTGAGCTCACAGGTGAGCAAGCCTCTACTGCACGGTGTACTCTAATTTTGCCCTAGGCCCTACTTCCTCTGCCCTGCAACAATGGTGAGTCAGGGGGCCTTCCTAAACGGCTGGATGATGAGGAATAAGGTAGCATTCAGATCTGGCCCTGGCACCGACTAGCTGTGTGACCTAGGGAAATGGTTAAACGTCTCTGAACTTTGTTTTCTTATCTGTGCTCTGGGGACAACGTTACCTATTTTGAATGTTTGTTTGAAGGCCTGGAAATAAAGTCTGTACAAGACCTTACACAAAGCTTAATACATAGCTGTTATTCCATACACTGGTAATTATTTCTACTAAAGATTAAAAAATAAAAATTTAAAATTTAAAAATTTAAACAATTACTACTAAAGATTTAGGAAGGCTTTGTGCTCCTGAGCAGGGAGTGGGCTACTTAACATTACCATAAACTGCTGGACTGCTTACAAAAAAAAAAAAAATCACCATTAAGGTCAGCCTACCTTTCCTCTCAACAGCAACTTTATTTTTTAAAAATTCTGAAATACACAAACATAACAAAAAAGTGCACACATCATAAGTACACACCTTGTTAACCTTCTGCGAAATGAACACATCCATGTAACCAATAGTCCAATCAAGAGACAGAACGCGACTAGCACACCAGCAACCCGCCTCGGTCCTCCCCCCATTCAGCCGCTACCACCGTCACGTTATTCTCACCTCTGTCGCCATAAATTAGTTTTGCCCGTTTTTGAACTTTTGTGTCTGACTTCTTCCACTCCACATGAAGTCCGTGAGACTTGCCGGTATTGTTCCGTGTAACTGTAGTCCTTTCGTTCTCATCGCTACATAGTCATCGCTACATAGTATTCCACCGTGTGAATATTCACAACTTACCTGTTTTAATCGCAAACTCGTGAACAATTTTTAGTGCAGGATATCCGGACAATTTTCTTAACTGGCTATTTAGCCTTTATGAACTTGTACACACAAAAATGTTAATTTGTTACACTGGGACCTTGCTGATCTTGGCAAGAAATTGATTAAGAAACCCAGCGGGGGCGCTGGCGAACCCGTTCTCTCAGTCCTGCCAGAGAGAGAATACAAACTTCTTACCTGGAAGAAAGACAGCTCTACACTGAATAATCAAGTTGGCAGAGGACAGCCCAACGGGCATCGCAGTGTCCTTTGAAAAACAACTTCTGTTTCCAGCTACAATCGTTTGTTTCTGCCTGTCTTCCATATCAGGGAGAAGGAAATTTCCAACCTCAGAAACTCGAAAAAAAAAAATCTTCAAAGCTGCCCCACTTCTTGGTGGAGCTATGGCTATATTGAAAATGTTTGCTTATTTGCTTAAGTTCATGGGCTTGATATTGCTTTTATACTGGGGATCCTAGCTTCTATTTTGTTTCTTTTATTGAAAACCCCAGGTTAATATCAAGTCAGAGACTGGCCAGCCCAGCTGTGGACAATTTGAACTGGACAGCTGGAATCACTTTTCAGATATTTTGACAACAAGGAAATCCCAAATGTATTTTTCCCCAAGCACTTCTGCACTTCTTTTAAAAACAATATTTGTAGTGTAGAAATAAATTTAATCTCTGAACCCTTAATTACTTTAAACTTGACTCATTCAAATAGTGTTTATAAAAAGATACTTTGTTCCAAGAAACCTGTAAAACATTAAAAATCCTTCGCACTCTACTTTCTGTTGCCAGAAGTAGAAAAAGAGTGACTGCCAAGAATAAATGAAACTTCACAACCACTTTGGAAAACTCTTTGGCATTATTTCTCAAAATCAAACATTCATATAACCTATGACCCGGCAGTTTCATTCTTGAGTGTATACCCAACAGAAATCCCTGCAGAGATATGCATTAAAAGACACGTACCAGAATGTTCATACCAGCACAATTTCTAGCAACTCCAAATTGTAAGCAAACCCAAATATCCATGAACAGTAGCATGAGTGAATAAATTGTTGTTTAGTCACACGATGGACTATTACATAGCAATCAAATGAAGGAACTACAGCTTTACAGAACACCCTGGGTGACTCTCCAAAACAATATGTTGAAGAAAGGAGGTCATACAAAAAATATATATTATATTACTCCATTTACGTAAAAATGTTAAAACTAGCAAAACTAATCTTTGTTGTTAGAGGGGAGAACCGTGGTTAACTTTGGGGAGTGGGGAGGGGATAGTAATAGAGGGGGTTAGAGGGGCCTTTCTGGGGTGCTGGTAATGTTCTACTTATTGACCTGGCAGGTGTTACGCAGATGTGAGCACCTTGGGATAATTCACTACCCACTTTTGATTAATGAACTTTTTAATAAATGAGTTTTTTAAAGTAAAGAATGCATTATAAACCTCATAAATTTTAATATTTTAGGAGAGCAATCTAAATCTGAGAAAATATATTCTTTTTCCCCAAATCTTATACCCATCGCTTCACCTAATTAGAAGGTAGCCTCCATTATGAAGTACACAGTTGTATATCGAATCATCTGGAATATCCAGAATGGACATCAGTGTAACAGTTTAGGTTAGAAGAAAAATAATCAGTTGGTTTTCTGATTATACAGTAGATAAAGATTCTCATAGCTCTCTTTACAGATAAACTGCAGTTTTCTTATAATTCATTAAAAATGTCCATGTCTCTATTAGCTAAAAAGAAAAAAACAAAAAGGATTCACCTTTCGAGAGCTCAACTCTTTTCTAGTGCAGTATGGCTTTCTGAATCCTGACACAGTCTTGACATGGGATTGGAGCTCAAACATATGAATAGAAAATTTCCAGTCTTCAAATGATAAAAAATGCTTTCTGTGTGTTTCAGTTTGCTTACCGGTGAGCTACATGCTCCTGCTAAGAGTAACTACTTGAGTTCTTTTTTAAAATTTTATTTTATTAAAGTTTGGTTGATTTACAGTGTGGTGTTAATTTGTTTGAGTTCTTGAAGGATTAAAACGAACCACCCAACTTTTCCTTTCAAAGCCCCTGTGTCTTTAACATCTTATGAATGTTAATGGGATTGGCATAGCATCTAGTATGGGCGTATTTGGATATTAGATCTTCA
This sequence comes from Physeter macrocephalus, assembly GCF_002837175.3. NCBI lineage: Eukaryota > Metazoa > Chordata > Mammalia > Artiodactyla > Physeteridae > Physeter > Physeter macrocephalus. Next base: position 98,503,577 of record NC_041231.1, read on the forward strand.
TGAAATGGATATAGTAATAAGTACTTCCATTGTTCTCAGAGAAAAATGTGGTTACTTAGTTTTGGAGCCAGTTTTCAAGGAGTGTTCTACTTTAACCACAAAACCTACCCCCATGTATTATAACGACTATGCTATGGTTAATGAGAGTCACAGGGAAGAAAAGTAAAGGCAGTATTCTGCCTTCTAGATCCAGACTTGGACTGGTCTGTAGTTATACCACAGTCTACTTATTTGTGTGGACGTTGTAAACAAATCTATTGGAGCAGTTATTTTTCAGTTTCTCTTCTCTTTTCCCCTATGGCACAAGTACGTCTAGAATGGTCCAGCGCAGTACCTGACAGGTATGAACAGCTTCATGGAACGAATGGGTACAAGACAATGGACACTAGTTTATGCAAACTGGGTAGGACCTTGGTCACTTACTCACATGGTCCTCTCACTTTTCAGGGAAGGAGGCTTCAGTCCAGCGGAGCCAACAGTGACCGACTGTTGAGGTGGAGAATGGCTGTGGGTCCTTCTTTGTCTTGTCTACTTTCTCTTACCCTCTGGCTGGTAGAATAGGGCTGCTGTCTGCGGCTCTGTGTAGCAGAACTTTGGGTACGGAAGCTGATCTGAGAATCGGAGGCCATAGCAGCAGGTTTCTCAATTCTTGTCACCCTGCTGCCCACTTGTCTATAGTATAGCTGGCATTAGAAACCTGTTACCTCATCCTTCCATCCCAAGGGCTCCACCTGAACCTCTATTTCCAAAGCTTGGCTTTCAAGTTGCCCTCTCAGATGTTGCCATAAAAGCCCCACACTCATATCTCTACTGGGAGTTCTAAATAAACTTTGGGGTTTCCATTTGACTGCTTACTTGTCTCCATTCTAGTGAGGGTTTTCTCCCCAGTGTTGGACAGGTTCTAAGATGCTTCAGTGGCCACTCTGAACTATTCTACTGATTCTCTTTACAACATCAAACAAAAATGTGCCCTCATTTATGTAAGCAAGAAGAGGCAGGTCACCTGCTCAGCACTCAGCCCAAGCAGAGTCCTTTGCAAGTGGAAAATGACTGAAAATGAGCGTTATCCATAGAAGGAAGAAATCCTGAGCAGGTGACTGCCAAATAATTAAAAATGAAACTGGCGCTTCTACCTCTGAGGCTCTTGCGTAACATGGTAATGCCGCCACTGGGACAGGCCCTTGCCTTTAGTTTAGGTGCTCCCTGATTGATGAACCCAGCAGCAGCAGGTCCTGGGAACTTACACAGATGCCACCTTTGATACCTTGCACATCCTGTGACTTCCATGAATGCAGGGTTCATTTCATAAAGGAACCAGAATTTGGTTAGCAATTCTGGGTGCTTTCCAAAAATGTTTGAATTTAAAATACGCGGCTCCCAAAACAAGAGGAAATTCCATTAGGCTAAGGAGAAATGGGACCTGAGGGCAGCCCTAAATATTTATATATAAATATATATAGATGGTATTAACTTGATACATATTCATCCATTCTTGAAATATATATCTATAACTGTAGTTTAGTGTAATGTTTGGCTTACATATACCATCTTTTATTTATTCATTTTATTAATGAATATTTAGGTTGCTTCAAATATTTCTCTACCATAATCAATTCAGTAATAACTACCCTTGTATGGGTCTTCTTGTGCAATGGTGCCAGAAATTCTCTCTGGAAAGTCTACAATTGCTATACGTGGAGTTATCAGATCACAGTGTATGTACGTGTTTAGTTTTACTACAGGCTGCCATATTGTGTCCACAATGGCTCTAACAATTTATAATCCCACCAGCAATGTATGAGAATTCCCGTTTACCCACATCCTGGTCAACCCTTGATAATTTTAGATTTGTTAATTTTTGTCAGGCTGAGGGTTGAGAAATAGAATCTCATCCTGGTTTCAGTTGCATTGTTCTGGTTACCAGTGAGATGGCTTAAAGGTCATTTAGGTTTCCTCTTCCATGAATTACCTATTTATTACTTTTACCTATTTTTCTATTGGGCTGTTTGTCTTTTACTTACTTATTTGATGGGGTTCTCTATTTGTTCTGGATACTAGAGGTTGCAGATATCTTCTCCCTGGTGGTCATTTCTCTTTTAACCTTGGTTATGGTGTTTTTTCCTTTATGGCATGTGTCTGCATGTCTGTGTCTGATTTAAGAAATCTTTTCTATAATCATAGATATTGTCCCATATTATCTTCTAAAAAAATCTAAAGTTTTGTGTGAGGAGGGATCCAATTTTATTTCTTTTTGCGGGTGAGAGATTTTGTCAGTTACCTATTGCTACATCACCAATTACTCCAAAACTTAGCAGCTTAGAGCCACAAACATTTATTACCTCACAGTTTCTGAGGGTCAGGAATCTGGGAGTAGTTTAGCTGGTGGTTCTTGTTCAGGGTCTCTTCAGAAGTTGCAGGTGGGGTGCAGTCATCTGAAGGCTGTGCTTCCAGGATGGCTCAGCCACATGGCTGTTGGCAGGAGGCCTCAGTTCCTCCGCATAGAGATCTCTCCTCGAGGCTGCCTGAGAGTCCTCATGACCTGGTAACTAGCTTCCCCCAGAGCACAAGATCCATTCAAGAAAGAGAGAGAAAGCGTGAGTAAGCAGGAAGCTGCAATGCCTTTTATGACATAATTTCTAAAGCCACACATTGTCACTTCTACTTTATTCATCACAAGTGAGCCCGCTTCTATTCACTAAGTCAAGCCCACACTCCGTGGGAGGGGAATTTATACTCCACATCTTACAGGGAGGCATATCAGAGATTGTGTGGCAGTTGAAACCCACCGTAAGTGTAAAAAGTTGTTTGTCCCATCCCTACTAACTTGTAAAAGCCCTTCTAATCTGTAATGACACTTCTATCATTTATCAGTTTTCCACATAAGTAGACATTTGTTTCTGGGTCCTCTGTTCTAATCCATCGATTTATTTACCTGGTCCTACACCAACACTACACTTTTTAACCTTACAAATCTCGATGCATGATAGGTCTTTTGTGGTATGGTAGCCGATGAACCACACTACCTGTATACAGACCTGTGTAGTCCCCAACTCTTAAATCTATTGATAGATTGGCCTTGTGACTTGCTTTTATCTTAGGATAGGATAGAGGTAATACTATGCCAGTTCCTGGCCTAAACCTTAGTCCTGTAAGCTTTTGTCTTGTGCTCTCGGGAGCCAGACTAGTTACCCGTGTAAGTAGTCTGGCTACCTTGCTGGAGAGACACCACAGGGAGATATCATGCAGAGAGGGAGAAACTCAGAGACTCCCTAGAGAAAGAGAGAAGACTAGTTCTCTTAGCAAGCCAGCTGGGCCCAGTCCTGAGCTGAGCCCCCAGCTGAACGTAGCTGCCTAAGTGACCACCTGCAAGGGCAGCAGAACTGCCCAGCTGAGCTCATCCCAGGCTGCAGTCACGGTAGTTGTTCTAAACCACTAAGTGTTGCAGAGGTTTGTTATAAGTCAGTAGATTAATGATACGGCTCTTTCCCCATCCTTACACTTCTTTTTCCAAATTGCATTATATTGAACTTATAGATTCATTTGGAGAAAGAATATTAAGTCTTTCTTTTTGTCAATGTATTCAGCTTTTCTTTTATTTATTTATTTTTTTTTTGCGGTACACAGGCCTCTCACTGTTGTGGCCTCTCCCGTTGCGGAGCACAGGCTCCGGACGCGCAGGCTCAGCGGCCATGGCTCACGGGCCCAGCCGCTCCGCGGCATGTGGGATCTTCCCAGACCAGGGCTCGAACCCGTGTACCTTGAATTGGCAAATGGATTCCCAACCACTGCGCCACCAGGGAAGCCCTAAACACCTTTTTATACTGAATATTTTCCCTATAAAGTCCTGAATATCATTTGCTTAACTTTTTCTTAGATTTAATATCATTTCTATTGCCATCATGAATGAGAAGTTTTTCTACTACCTTTTCTAATTGGTTATTGAAGGTATAAAGGGCTGCTAATTTTTTTTTTTTTTTTTTTTTTTTCGGTACGCGGGTCTCTCACTGTTGTGGCCTCTCCCGTTGCGGAGCACAGGCTCCGG
>NC_041231.1:98507828-98518830 GCF_002837175.3 Physeter macrocephalus
AACCCGCGTCCCCTGCATTGGCAGGCGGACTCTCAACCACTGCGCCACCAGGGAAGCCCGGGATGCTAATTTTTTATGTTGATCTTGTTTGCAGCAATCTTGCTAAACCCTCTTGTTTTTTCTTATGGTTTGTCTGAAAATTCTCTTGGATTTTCAATGAAGACAAATTGCAAATAATGAGCATTCTATCTCTTTCTCCCTTATTCTTTTGCCTCTTCTTTTCTTGTCTCCTTTCATTGGCAAGGACTTCCTGTCCAATGTTGCAAAGCCAGGGTGAAAATGGGCACCCTGACTTGTACCTGAACTTAAAAAGACTTTGTTTAAAGTTTCATCACTTAGTATATTATTATAGGGTTTTTTGGGGGGAAATATTTTATCAAGTTAAGTTCCTACTGATTTTTAAAAGCTTTATTATTTTTTAAATGAATTTTAACTGAATTTTATTGCTTACATTTTCTATATTTTTCTATATTTGTTGATTATCATATGGTTTTTATCCTTTTTATATCTTTATATTTTATAGTAATATACTTTATATATACTATATATTTTCTAATGTTGAGTCATATATATTTTTACAGGATAAAATCTACTTAGTTATGATTACTTTTATTACTGATAAATTAGATTTGCTAGTTTTTTATGTAAAATTCTTGCATTTATATTGATAAATGATATTGGTCTATACTTTTGTTTCTTTTTCAAAAAATATTGTTCTTTTTACGTATATTAACCTCATAAAATGAATTAGGTAGCTGTTCCCTTTTTCCTACTCTCTGGAACTGTTTGGCTAAGATAGGAATTATCTGTCCCCTGAAGGTCTGCTTAAATTTGCCTGTCAAGTTGATGAACCCGTTGTCTTTTTTGAGAAGAGAGATTTGACTAGCCATTCAATTATTTTAATAGTTATTGGTATATTCAGATTTTCTGTTTCTTCTTGGGTCACTTTTGTAATTTATATTTTTTTTGTAGAGTTGACCATTTCATGAAAGTTTTTTAAATTGTAGGCAAAATTTTGCTATAGTATTTTTTGCCCTAATATTGTTTATTTTGCTTTTTCTCCTTTTTCTAATCACTTTCTGGAAGTGCATTTTATTATTTTAATCTGTGATCTTTTGGTTTTATTGATAATTTTTATATTCTTGGTTTTAGATTCTATTATTTGTGCTTTACATTAATTTTCCTTCGATTCTTTCTTTCTGGATTATTATTTTCTCTTTCTAAATCATTCAGTTGAGTGCTTATTCATTAATTTTCAACTCTTGTTTTCTAAAAAAAAAAAAAATACATTTAAGCTCTCAGTTTTCCCTTGAGTATAATTTTAGCTCTATCTCAAATGTTTTTATGTGCATGTTTTCATTGTGTATTATTTCTAAATATTTTTCATTTTCATTTCAGTTTCTTTTTTCATCCAGAGATTATTTAGAACAGTTTTTTTTTTTTGTCAAATTTATGGGATGGGAGAATACACGTCTACTGTTGGTTTCTATTTTCAGCGCATTGTGGTAAAAGAACATATTCTGTATGATATCATTCCTCTGGAATTTGTTGTGATTTCCTTTGTGGCCCAACCAATAGTCAAATGTGTAAATGCTCTGGGTGGGCTTACAAAGGATGTGTAGTCTTTATTTGTTGGGCGAAGATTCTTTCTAAATAACTATTATTATTTCTAAATATGAGGTATTGTTTTCATAATAAGTAAATACTTTGTTTGGAAAATAGGATTCAAAGAGTCTGTCTTTCAGGAACCTCCTCTCATCAGAAAGGGAGGAAGGGTTCCAGAAGCAGAACCTGACGAAGAGCCTGGGAAACCAAAGGCATCACCTAGTCCTGGAGAAACCAGCCCTGCCACTGCAGGCTGCACCCCACTACAGCCCAGGTCTAGTGTAACGCTCCTGCCCTTGGACATGCCAGAGCACGTTAGGATGGTGTGAATGTCAGCTGTGTCACTGCCTCTGTGACCCGCTCCTAACAACCAGAAAGGTTGATGCAGAAGTGGTCTCTGCTCAGACAGCACAGTTTGGACCCATGGTTAATCGCGCCCTTCCTCTTTCGGATATTTCTCCTTTGCCGATACCTGATAGGGTTCCTTAACTTGGCGTATGATCTGATTAGATCAGAGTGGATTGACATGAATTAAATTAAAGGGAACTGGGGCTTCCCTGGTGGCGCAGGGGTTGAGAATCTGCCTGCCAATGCAGGGGACACGGGTTCGAGCCCCGGTCTGGGAAGATCCCACATGCCGCGGAGCAACTAGGCCCGTGAGCCACAACTCCTGAGCCTGCGCGTCTGGAGCCTGTGCTCCGCAACGAGAGAGGCCGCGACAGTGAGAGGCCCGCGCACCGCGATGAAGAGTGGCCCCCGCTCGCCGCAACTAGCGAAAGCCCTCGCACAGAAACGCAGACCCAACAGAGCCAAAAATAAATAAATAAATTAATAAACTCCTACCCGCACCCCCCCCCCCCAAAATTAAAAGGAATTGTATATTCATTTAGCCTGGCCTGAGGGTTGGTGTTCTAGCTAGGGACGGTCTCTATCCTATAACTGGGCCTTCCTTTAGCTCCGTGTGAGTCCCTGCGGGGCTGGTTCTTTCAGCCGGTGGGTTGTCACCAGAAATTCATCAGCAGGAACAGGACTTCTCTCCGATTTTCTAGGTCTGGACTCTCTTAGCCAGGCTTTTCTCCTTTCCGTGCTCTTCAGTAGCCAGGGGCTCCCTTGCTTTCTCTTCCTGTCATCCCTCTGACTGTGGCCTTGCACATTCACAGGTGCCACTCCACCGCTAGATGACATCCTTCTAGCTGGGGCACAAGCAAGCTTCCCAACCTGCAGGCAGAGGGCCCAGTGACCGCCAGTGAGTTAAATTTCTGCTTGAGAGATGGTCTCTCCTCCCCCAGGGGACCCGAGGGCCCACAGGCAGGTCACCCCCACCCCCACGAGGCCTTCCTTGGTTTACCCCAGTGTGCTGTCAAATACTGTCAATCTGTGTACCACGAAGTGGCAGAGGTAGGCAAGCTCTGTGAGCTGAAGGTAAATATGCTTTAATTTGTAAGCCACATTTTCAAGTTTCATGTTCTACCTGATATGATTTAGCTCCCAGCCCTCTGCAAAGTTTTGTTGAAAAGTTGTAGTCATGTCTTCGCTGTGTGTGAAGAGGAAGGACAAAAGGTGTGTGCGAGCGGCCTGGGGTTCCAGTGGTGGGGAGGTGGGGAAGGAGAGCCGGCTTATTGTGGTGGTAGCAGTAGCTGGTGAGAGACTTCAAAGGCAAAGAGAATTCCAGAAGAATCAGGGCTGCTCCCCCACCCCTGTGTGGACTGTCCCTCCATTGCTCACTACAGAGGCTCTAAATTCATTTTACTGAGGCAAGGAGCATTTCCTATTCCTTTTTCCTAACTTGACCACCACCTCTCCTCTGCCTCTGCCTCCCTCCCCCGTGGTTTGTGTGTGTGTCACAAACTGTAGTTTTATGCTCCTCACATACTACATTGCAAGTGCCTGTTTGCTTGTCTGTCCGATGCCCAAGGCCATGAGCTCCCTGAGGGACACAATGGCATCTTTCAGCTCTGTATTCCCAGCGAGCATCTAGAGGACCCACACAGAGCAGGCAGGAAATGACCCTACATTGAATGTAGCGCCGCTGGTCAGCTGGCACGCACGTACCCAGCCTGGTCGTACGGCTCGTGGAAAAGGTCAGTGGCTGCCCTGAGCTTTGAGTGCTGTCACCCCACAGCCCTGACCTCTCCACCAGGTCTCCCGGGCCTGACCAAGACTCAGCAGCTAACGCGTTGCTGTTCGATCTATCAGGGGGCCTCCGAGCCCCTGCTCCAGGGGTACTGGCGTTTGTTTGGACTGGTTTGTGCCCGTGATATACCAGATATTAAATAGTTTTACTATCATCCCTGGCTGAGTGAATGAATGAATGAATGAATGGCCTTGGTTTCCATCTACTCCCATTGTGCTTGAGTTGCATGCCATGTCCTTTCTGCTATTATTGTCCCAGGCCACAATTTGCTCCTGATTCCCTCTGTGTAAGAACAAGCCCTGTGTCTCTCAGCCCTTTGGACCACGTAACTACAGGGCCACAGTCTACATTATGGTATCTCTGCCCCGATACGTATAGCTCAAGTGATTGACTTTTGGCTTCTGTATATTGCCTTGATGAATAAATAGTGACTTCTTTAAAATGGAGCATATATTGTTTTATGTGCTTACCCTTTAAACCAGAAACTGTTCCTAAAATTTGAATTGCAAAGGCCACATCATTCTCTCCTCAATAGTATTTACTTCCTGCCAGACTGTTACAAGGGGTATTTTTCTAGTGTGCTAATCTGTGTATGTAAGCAGTGTGTTAAGGATTTGGGATGCTGAACAGTTTTCCTATGTACTTATTGATCCGTCAGATAAAAGCACCCTACATACTTTGTTTATTTATGGAGCAGTTCTACCATCTGCCCCCATGCCTTCACATGCTGACGGAAGTAGCAGAAAGTTACACAGAAAAGCATTATTCCAGAGAAATCATGGCCCTGAAGAGGCTAAGTGCCCTGAGGATTTTCACACATCAAGAAGAAAAGTTCTGTATTTTCCACTTAAACTTGCGATGCCCAAGCACCTGCGTACTTACTTTAAACCCATTTCCACCCTCCAAGAGCCACAGATTTGGTGGTGGTGCTTTAAAGGGCATCTGAGTTTCTCTTGGCCTGGTGAGCAACACATAAGAAATCTGTTGTTACACCACCTAGTTGAGTCAACTATTCTTTTTGTATTTCAGAGGACTGGTAACTAGCTAGACGCGTTTAGCCTCCCTCCCTCAATGAGTTCATTTACTCAGAGTTGGACCTGGAGATGAAAGAAATTTCTGAGCATGTGATCAGAACTGTTACTTCATTTATACCTTTACATGTTTTTTTTTCTTTATTTTAAATGTAAGAGAAAAAGGAAAATACAGACATGCAGAAAGAAGCAGCTTTTATTTCATAGGTTATTTCTTCTTAAAAATATGTAGTTGATCATATATATGGAATCCAAAAGAATAAAATGGTTCTGATGAACCTAGGGGCAGGACAGGAATAAAGACACAGACACGGGGGACACGGCGGGGAGGGAGGGGTAAGCTGGGACGAAGTGAGAGAGTGGCATGGACATATATACACACTACCAAATGTAAAACAGATAGCTAGTGGGAAGCAGCTGCATAGCACAGGGAGATCAGCTCCCTGCATAGCACAGGGAGATCAGCATAGCACAGGGAGATCAGTGACCACCTAGAGGGATGGGATAGGGAGGGTAGGAGGGAGACGCAAGAGGGAGGGGATATGGGGATATATGTATGCATATAGCTGATTGACCTTGTTATACAGCAGAAACTAACACAACATTGTAAAGCAATTATACTCCAATAAAGATGTTAAAAAAATATGTAGTTGAATGCACAACAATGCGAATGTACTTAATGCCATTGAACTGTACATTAAAATTATGAAAATGGAAAATTTTATGAATACTTTACCCCAATTAAAAAAATAGAGAGTTGCAATAATATATATATGCAGTGTTGTCTTCTTGGCTTTTTAAACATAACATTATGCTATAATCATTTTTCCATGCCATTGTGTGGTATTAGAACATTTTACTGTCTGTGTGATTAATTTTTCAACAAAGATTTATTATGTATCAGTAAGGTACCAAGTACTGTTTTAGGCCATGGACATATAGCAATAAATGAGGCCAACAAGAGTTTTGGGTGCGAAGAGCTTATATTCCAGCTAGGAGAGACAGGCAGTGGTCAAGGAAGCAAACTCCAGAAGATTGTGTACATGGCTGAATGGAATTGAGAAGGGCGGTGTTGGAAAGCAGTCCAAAGCGGGTTGGAAAGAATCTACTATCATTGAAGTGGGGAGGATGCCACATGTGAGTTGAGCCCAAAAGGCTGAGAATAAGCCAGCAGGTGAATGGAGGGCCAAGGAGCCGCACTGACAGCAGAGGGAACAGAAAGTGCAAAGGTCGTGAGGCAGGAGAGAACCAGGCAAGAATGCAGAATCAAGAGGAGGCGAGTGTGACTGACACTCAGCTGGAGAGTGAGTGGTATCAGACACGGAGGGGAGGGACAGAGCAGAGAGCCCCCCGGGACACATAGAGGGGTTGAGATTGTGCTGCAAGGGCAGGAGGAAAGCAGCAGAGGGTTTGAAACAAGTCAGTGACATGCTTTGCAAAGTTCTCTCTGATTAGTTACAGATCAGAGGTGTCAAGAGTGTAAGGGTCAGTGCTGTTAGGCGGCTACTGCGGGCATCCTGGAGATGACAGTGGACAGTACTGTCCCCGCCCCTGTTCCCTGGTAGCAGCAGCACAGCGGGGCACCTCTCTCCTGACCTGGATGGCAGCTCTAGTGAAGCCCTCCTCTGGGGGTCAGTTGCCCTTTGTTAGGGGAAGGGGACAAAGAAGAGAAAGGCAAGTGTGTGTCCGTCTCCATCTTCTCTAGAGGGCCAAGTGCCCCATTGTCAGGGCAAAATAGGGGCCGTGGTATCTAACCATAGTTAGATATCCACCCATGCTTAGTGGTTCCATGCTGTGATTTTGGAATCAGGTGATTGTAGTCAAATGCTTGCCTTCATGACCACCCTCAGGCAAATTACTTTTTTGTGTAGCAGTTTCTTTATTTGGAATAATGGGGATAATTTTACTTACCTGGAAAAGCTCTGAGGAGTAAAAGCGTACAACGTGCTTAGCTTCTGCCTCATGTATAGCAAGCACCCAATAAATGGTAGCTATTAACAACAACAACAACAACAAAAACCCAGAACTGAAAGTATAATGATAAATAGGTACTTAAAAAAAAACTCTACTGATGGAAACAAATTTGGGTATAAATTTCAGCATGATGCATATTAGAACTGTTTAGTAGAACTGCTCTAGAATCTTCGGCAGTCATAACTATGCTAGGTTTTCAACTTGGCAAAGCTCTATTTCTACAAAGAGCAAAAGGATTTCATTCCACAAATACTAAGATTTATAAGGATTTTGGGTATTTATGGATACTCACCTAAAAATATCCAAAGCCTGTTTCTACTTTATATCAGAGGAATAAACAAATCTAAATAGCCAGACTTTCTCGTTTTCATTAAAATAGTTCCAAAATTGTGGAAGCAAATAAACCAAGTTATTTACAGCAGCTATGTAACGATAGAGAGATTAAGGTAGGAGTCATCTTGTTTTCTGAAATTTCTGTAATATGTACAAGTGACTTTTATAATGAAAAATATTTTAAATTATCATTAAAACTAAATTAATATGGGCTTCCCTGGTGGCGCAGTGGCTGAGAGTCCGCCTGCCGATGCAGGGCACACGGGTTCGTGCCCCAGTCCGGGAAGATCCCACATGCCGCGGAGCGGCTGGGCCCGTGAGCCGTGGCCGCTGAGCCTGCGCGTCCCGAACCTATGCTCTGCAATGGGAGAGGCCACAACAGTGAGAGGCCCGCGTACCGCAAAAAGAAAAAAAATAATAATCCTTTCTATTTTTATGTCTAAAAGAAGGTTTAGAATGTTTTTTGGGGAGTCACATGACAATTATCTGAAATTAAAATGGGGCCTGAAATCTTCACCCAAATGCAAATAGTAGAGGTTGGCAGCTAAGCCATGGATTGAGGGGAAAGAAAATTCTAGGCCTATTTTCAGAGCTGTTTTAAAATATCAAAATGTCAGGTTGTGTTGGGATTCAGGATCCAGGTTAAAGAGGGTTTCACAGGCAGAACGTGAGGAATAACCACAAGATGTGTCGGAGGCTATCGTGTGTATAAGCGCTATGGTTCAGAGGTCTGTGTTATCAGAAGCTCAGAATTGATGTGTAATCCTCCCCAGCTCAGTGCTGATCAAGCAAGACCTGCCGAGCTGGTGAGAAACAAATGTCCACCCAGCTTCTCTGTTAGCCCCAGGCTGGGAAGTTGCCCCAACTTCTACTCACTTACCTCCCAGGTCCAGTGAGCAAGGAGGCCCCCGAGATTTCATCCCCTTGCTGTAGCACAAAGTGCCCTGTTTTATCACAGGCACCTGTGCCCCCATCCTCAGTCCCCTGCCTGCCACCTTTGCTCAGTTTCCTTCCTTCTAGCTCGGGTTACTGCAGTGGTCTCCTTGCGGGGCTGCGATGGGAGCAATCCATCCTCCATAACAGAGCCTGAGCGATGGTTCTAAAATGCCAATCTGATAGTGCACTGTCTGCTTTAAGTCTCTCAGTGATTCCCCATCACATCCTGGCCTCCTTCACACAGACCCTCCCACCTTGAGTTAGCTTGTTTTCAGCCTCCCTCCCCTCTTTCTTCTAGCTAGCTCCAGCAAGTCTTTCAAAGCCTGGGTCCAGCCCACTCCTCTCCCTGAAAGCCTTCAAAGGCTTCCCATTCTGATTTCAAAGCCCTTCTCTGCTCCCAAATCATCCCCTGCAGGCCCCTACTTGGCCTGAGTTGCTGTATTGCCATCATAATTCATGTCCCCAGTCAACAGGCCAGCAGGGGCAAGGGCTCTGCTGTCCTCAACCTTACTTCTCCAGGGCCTAAACCGTTTGGCATGTGGCATGTGGCATGTGGCACAGTTCTAAGGAGTTCATAAATATTAACTCATACAATCCTCATAATAGTACATGGATATTAGAAGAATGTATAAACATTTGTCCAACAAATATATATCATCTAGCAGGTGCCAGATACAATTTGAGGCACTGGGGATTCAGCAATGAACAAGACACACAAACTTCTGATCTCAATAAGTTTATAGTTTATTGAGGCAAATGGATGACAAACAGATAAACAGGTATCTAATACAATGTGAGGCGGTGAGAGGAGCTATAAAGAAAAATAAAGCCAGACAAAGGGATGAAATGTGACAGAGGTCATTTTAGATAGGATGGTCAGGCAAGGAGACCTGAGGAGGGGACACCTGAGCAGAGGCCTGAATAAAGTGAATGGGCCACGTGGATACGTGAGGGGCTGGTGGTGGGAGTGGCAGATGAAACAGTGAGTTCAAAGGCCCAGGCTCAGTCTGCATAGTGCATCGTGAGGAGGCCGGTGTGCTGGGATGTAGGGTGTGGGGAGGAAAGTGGTAGGACATACACGAGGCAGGGGTGGGGTGGGTAGGTCGGGTAGAGCTCTTCAGGCCATCCTGAGGCCTTTGGAGTTTATTCACTGGTAGGTGTCAAGCCCGGTGGGACATGATCTGACTTGTCTTTTAAAAGATCACTCCGGCTGCTGAGTGGAGAATACGGACTATGGTGAGCAAGAATGGAAGCAGGCAGAGCGGTGAGAAGGCCGATGCTGTGGTCCGGGTAGTGATGATGGTGACTCGGGCTCCCCACCACGGCAGAGAAGCAGTCAAACTCTGGATGTACTGTGAAAGCAGGGCAGACAGGACCTGCTGATGCTTGGTTGTAGGGTGTATGAGAGAGAGACGAGTCCTGAACGGTTCCAAGGTTTTTGGCCAACTGGTGGGTTGGTGGTGGTACCATTTGTTGAGATGGGGATAATTGAGGGAGCAATGGTTTTTGGGAGGTGGGTTGGAAATGAAGCGTTCTGTTTTAGACCTGTAAGCTTGAGTTGCTGCCAGGATTCAGTTTTACCTCCTGTGAAATGGGGATCATGTTTATTTTACGCATTTCTTATGCGAATTAAATGTGATCATTTTCTTTTCATATTATGTAGATGGAAGGTTTATTTTTATTCACACTGCAGCTAGGGATAGAGTTCCCTTTAAAAGAACAGAAACAACTCCCTCTTAGTGTCTAGATGTTGCTGCCCTTGTACAATTGTCTCTCCCACTAAGGAAAGATGTTGATAACAGACCCACTCTCCATAATTATTTAACATTTATGTAGAGCTTACTACGTGCCAGACACCATCCCAAGGACTTTATAAAACTAACTCATATAATCCTCCAAAATCCTTGGCGGTATACAGCACTATTACTCCAAATTCACAGATGAAACTGGGCCAGAGGTGAGGTAATTTGCTTAAGAGCCTACAGCTAGTAAGTAGCACAGCCGGGAGTCAAACCCAGGTGCTCCAGCTCTGCTTCCAGCCCCAACGCCACGTTCCACATCCCCTGCTCCGTGTAAGCGGTACCATCATTGACATGTGACCTGGCCTCTGGGAACTGAGAGGGTGCCTCTTGGCTAACCTCATTGCCTGCACCCCTGCCCCCGTGGGCGTTCCTGCCTCAGTTCTTCGAAAACCTCTGCTCTTAAGAAGGCTGTCGGTATTGATGGCAACACCCCTTTGGTCTCAGCCACCCCAGCACTCAGTGTCCTCTGTGCCTTTCCTCTAAGGCCCTGAGGTCAGCCTCATCCCTGTATTGTTATACACATGCTTTTTTGGTAACCTGCTCTCTCCACACGCCCCGCCTCATTGCCAACTGTTACAAGTTGTTTTATTTTACTTATTTGTATTTGTATTTTTTAAACATCTTTATTGGAGTATAATTGCTTTACAGTGGTGTTTTAGTTTCTGCTGTATAACAACGTGAATCAGCTATACATACACATATATCCCCATATCCCCTCCCTCTTGCGTCTCCCTCCCACCCTCCCTATCCCACCCCTCTAGGTGGTCACAAAGCACCGAGCTGATCTCCCTGTGCTATGCAGCTGCTTCCCACTAGCTAGCTATTTTAGATTTGGTAGTCTATATATGTCCATGTCACTCTCTCACTTCATTCCAGCTTACCCTTCCCCCTCCCCGTGTCCTCAAGTCCATTCTCTACATCTGCATCTTTATTCCTGTCCTGCCCCTAGGTTCTTCAGAACCGCTTTTGTTTTTTTAGATTCCATATATATGTGTTAGCATATGGTATTTGTTTCTCTCTTTCTGACTTACTTCACTCTGTATGACAGACTCTAGGTCCATCCACCTCACTACAAATAACTCAATTTGGTTTCTTTTTAGGGCTGAGTAATATTCCATTGTATATATGTGCCACATCTTCTTTATCCATTCATCCTATGATGGACACTTAGGTTGCTTCCATCTCCT
>NC_041231.1:98519144-98543972 GCF_002837175.3 Physeter macrocephalus
CCATTCTGAGGGTTGTCTTTTCGTCTTGTTTATGTTTTCCTTTGCTGTGCAAAAGCTTTTAAGTTTCATTAGGTCCCATTTGTTTACTTTTGTTGTTTTAAAAGCTTCCAAGTATCACACTTTTCACTCTTGTGTTCAGGCCGACCTGAACATGGAGCTGAGTGCTGAAGACGAGAAATGAACATGACAGGACGTCTGACATCTCCAGAGACTTGGGACTAGAGGCCAGGTCCCCTACCTTTCAGCTTGAGTCACCCTTCCCACCACCAAGTGGGGGCAAAATGGGCATTCAGTGAACATCCATTCATTTATTTAGCAAATGTTTATTCAGCGCTTACTACGAGCCAGGCAGGCAGGATGAGAGGTGCCAATGATATGGCGGGAACCCAGACGTGCACAGAGTTCCCACCGCTCCAGGGGCGCCGGGAGAGCCTCGGCCTGGCCCGGCAGCTCTTCCGCCAGGGCTCGGGAAGGGAGCAGATGGTTGAGGTGGGGGGACAGGAGAGTGGAGGCCGCGGAAAGGGGAGGCGAAGGAACCAAAGCCCGAGGCCAGAGGCTGGCGTGGCTTCTGGCCCAGCGACCCCCTCCGTCTCCAAACGCAGACGCGACACACACGTGCCGCAGCCGCTTCGGTGACCCCCTACGCCACTGGGGCCGCCCAGCACAGCAGGGTCTAGGCGCGCGCCCACCTCCGGGGGAAGGAGAGCTTAGCAAGACAAGACCGTCTGGTGTGAAGGCGGCTGGACGGTGCGTGCGCGGCCGGAGAGGGTGGCGCACGATTGGAGGCTCTCTTAGAAGGAGAGGGGAGAACTTCCCCGCTCGCCACCCAAACTCTGGAGCCTGGATTCCGATCCCAGGCCTGTTGCTTACCTGTTACGCGACCTTGCGCAAGTCCCTGAACCTTCCCAGGACTCACTTACATCATCGGTTATATGGGTTTCCTATAACCATAGGGTTGGTGCGACGAGTAAGGGAGAATGCAAGGAAAGCTTCTTTAGCGTGATGCCCGGCACGGAGGAAACGCTCTCGGAGCGGAGGTGGTAATTACCCGCTGCTCACACCTGGCCGCGTGCCCCGGCCTTCTCGGGCCCCGGGCGCCCGCTGCTCTCTTGCAAGGCACAGATGACTAGCCTATTACGGCGCGCCCTGACTCGACAGATGTATTGGCTTGTTTGGGGCGGGGCTTGGAAAGAGGCGAGGGGGAGAAGGAGGTGGTGGACGGCGAAGAAAGGGAAGACGCGAGGGTCAGGAGGCGAGCTAGGTGGGGCGGGGAAGGAGCCGGGCGTGTTCTGGGCCCGGGCGCAGCGCGTACCCCGAGCCCGCGGCGGCGGGGGCGGGGGCGGCGCGCGGCGGCCAATGGCGCGCGGCGCTGCGGCGGGGGCGGGGCAGGAACCCCCGGCCGCTGACAGCCAAACTCGCCAACTCCGCCCTCCCGCGGGATCCCGGAGCCCTAGCCTGCCCCCGGGACCAGGCCGTCCGAGCCGCGCGGCGAGCGAACATGGCAGCAGAATGAGAAGGCTGGCCCCAGGTCGTGGCCGCCGCCGCGCTGCAGCTCCACATCCACGCCCGGCGCCCTCCGAACCTCCAGCTTAGCCGGCCTCCTGCTGGCCGCCGGTGCATTTCATTCGGAGCGGCGGGCGGGGAGGAAGGGGACCCCCGCAGCCCGGCCGGTCCGGGCTCTGGCAGTGTGTCGAGGCTCCTGCGTGCGACTCGCAGGCTGCGGAAGCGACGCGGGGGAGAGCCGGTCCCGGCTGCGGCGGCGCGGGCGCGGGGATGAGCCGGCCATGGAGCGACCTCGGCGGGGCGCACGCAGCCGGCCCGCGCTGCGGCGGGGACGCCGCCTGAGCCCGGGCTCCGCGGGGCTTCGGGGCCTCGGGCGCGCCGGGGGGGGTCCCTGCCGCCGCCTCCGGGAAGGACGGGAGCCCCGCGTGGCGGACACTGCAGCAGTCACCGTACTGAGGCGCCCGAGCCTGCTCCGCCTGCGGCTCGGTGCGCTCTGGGCACCAGGGCGCCTGGCCCGGTGCACGGCGGCTGGCGCACCGCGGCGAGCCGGCTGCGGGACTGGCTAGAGGGCTGTGCGTGCGCGTGTTCGACCGGAGATCCGAGCTAAAAGCAGAACCAGGCGGGCCGGAGCAGCCATGCTTCCCGGGGTGGGCGTGTTCGGCACCAGCCTCACGGCCCGTGTCATCATCCCGCTGCTGAAAGACGAGGGCTTCGCGGTGAAGGCGCTCTGGGGCCGCACGCAGGAGGAAGCGGAGGAGCTGGCCAAGGAGATGAGCGTCCCCTTCTACACCAGCCGCATTGACGAGGTGCTGCTGCATCAGGACGTGGACTTGGTGTGCATCAACCTGCCGCCGCCCCTCACCAGGCAGATCGCAGTCAAGACCCTGGGTGAGCGACCCCTCCCCCTCCGCCACCCCATCCCCGGCCTCGCTCCTTTCATCCCCTGCTGCTTTTCTCCTCTCGCCCTCTCTTCATCCCGGAAGCTTACATGGCATCTACGCCGACCCGGGCACCTGAGAGCCCACATCCCACTCGGAGCTTTCTCCTTCCTCATCCCTGGCCTTCCTCACACCTACGCTTCCCTCCTCCCTCCTGGCACCACCTGGGCGCGCTTTCACTCGCGCGTGGCGCCCAGGCTGCAGGAGGCGGCGTGTGTTGCGGGGAAGTCGACCAGGCTGAGGAAATTCTTAAGATTGGGGACGGGCTGCTCTGAGGGAGACAAAACTAAGTCGCCGGCTGAGTGTGCAGTGCCCGAGTGTGTGCGTGCGTGCGTGCGTGCGCGCCTGCGAGAGGCGAGTGCGCGCCCAGGAACGCCGGGATAAAGGGCCCACACGTGTCTCGGGTTTTCCTGGGGGCGACCGCCTGCCTGACCGTCAGCAGCTGTGGCGCCCTGCTAGGATAGTTTCTTTCTTCCTGCTGGGAGTTAGTTTAGAGGGAGATTATAGAGATGTGACAATTAGCTGGAATTATTTCCTCTTCGCTGAAAGCAAGGATGGTGAGAGTGGTTGGATGGGGGCGGGGGATCTATTAGGACGTCTTCCTGGCGGGGTGGGGGGCGGTGGTCATAGGTTAGTAAAGACTAATTTGGTAAAAGCAGAGGGAGTTAACTTTCGAGTGCGGCAGCCCAAGAATTGTCTTCCGCGCAGATTTGGAGTAGGATCTTAGAATTTTAGGGGATGAGCGCAGTAGTTTCAGAGGCACGGATGCTTTGTGTGGGGAAAGGCCCCATGCTGACAGTTTCACGTGGAAGCATGCAATAGTCCCACCTTAATTCCCTGCAGGAATAGTTCCTGGGCCTGGTGACAGGCAGGTTGGGGGTGAGCTTACCAGCCTTCACCGTCGGGTTCCCCCACCTAACCCAGGCCGACTGGACCATCTCAGAGCAGAGTTTTGGAGTCCCTGCCGTGCCCAGAGGAAGAAGGGCATGTTTTGTCCATCAGCGGTCCTCACACGAACCAGGAAGGCTGCTCACTCCTTAGGTCCCGAGAAAATGTTATTGCCCACCCTTGAAAGTTGGGATTTTTTGTTGGCTAGGGAAGACAAAGCTTAGAAGGCAAAAGAGTTAGAAGGCAAGAACTGGGAAGGAACAGAAACCAAGGGTAATTTATGCAATCTTGGAAAGAATGTTTTATTTTTAAAAACAGGCGTGGATTTAGGGTAGGTGACATGTACATATATTTTATTCTATCTTCCGAGAACGGTGACCAGAATGTAGAACTCTTTCTCCCTAGAAAACCACTTTCATCAGGCCATTCTGTTGTTGACTCAGATGGGACATCTGACAGATTCCTAAGGAGACCGTCCAAGGCTGTCCGTTTTCATGTTAATTTTATTAAGCTTCTGACCTTTGTTGCCTGTTTTCTTTGGCCTTGAATGGAATGTCATTAGGTTCTGGCCAATATTTCTTTTCTGTTTGATGGAATATATACGTTGGGTAGCTTACCTCCGTGCTCACAGTGGATCTGTGCATATTCAGTAGATGATCACCATCTTAGAGCATAAATCTAGGAGGGCAATTCATATAAGACGGGTCCATCTTGAGCCCCGTCTCTGCTAGAGTGCTTACGACCTATCACATCAGAAAGACCTTGTTGTCACATCCCCCCCCCTCACCGCCCTCCCCCTCCCATCCCCACCCCAGCACAGCCCTCCAGGTCAGACCTGCAGAGCAGCCTTAGAGCATGTCTCCTCGAGGGTGGCAATTTGGGAAACAGGGATGTTCCTGTTTTCTTACCATCTCTGGTACTTTAGCCATGAAAGCATTTGGGGGCTCTGGCTTTGGGAAGTGGCACAAATTATACATTTCTGGATACTTCTTCTGTTCTTATTTTCAGAAACCCGTATGATTTTTTTTTTTCCTTGACAAGACTGAGGTGGGTTACCTTTTCAAAACCAAGTGTCAGAGGCGTAAGGAATAGCCTTGGTTTAATCATCATGACTGAGGAATAGGGGTTTGTTCATATTTTCATGCTAGGTCTTGGGCTTTTTACTTTTTTTTAAATTCCTGATTTCACAGGTGATCAGACTACCTGATTCTGATGTAGTCTCTGCTTGTAGGAAATGTGGAGGCTTTGGATTTAGATGTGGCTGGACTGTAGGCTCGTTCCAGGCTTCATCTTCAGTGGAAAATCCCCAGACGTGGCTCTTCTTCCCATTGTACCTGCAAGCACTCGGTGGGGCGGTCATCTTGGTGTGCCGTGCTGTCACAGTTAGAGGTTCAACACATACGACACAGGAAGTGAAAAACCCTGAGCAGTTATTGGGCTGGTCTGGCCGTTGCAGGTTTGTAGATATTAGTGGTTGCCTGGAATTGAAACAAGCCAACCTTGACTAGTCCTGGCCTCGTCATCCTGTCCCTCTTTGAGTTGCTTTCCCGGCAGTGGTGAGAGATCTGTGGCCCTGGATCCATACTGGTCATGGGCCTGTCGAGGTGAGGGGCTGTGACCAGTATGGAGGCATAAAACTTGCAGTCAGTTGAATCACAACATCCTCCTTTGATTTCTAAAAATTTCGTTGAAATCCCTTCCTAAGCGAACTAGGCATTTCTCTGTTGGAGAGACTTTTCTGCAATGTATAATTTCTACTGCTTCCAGGGCTGCCTCTTGTTATGTACCTACTGTGTGCAACGTGGTAAGTGCTCGATATGAAATGTTTCATTTCTTGACTAAAATAATCCTCTAAGCCCTATCCTTCAGCTGGAGGCAATCACGGTTATAAGTTTTTTTGTTTCCTTTTGATGACTTTTCTAAGTATGGACTGGTGAATATGTGTGTTGAGAATTTGGAAAATATTTTTCACACAATTAGTAACATCTTATACTTACTGTTATATACTTTGCTTTCATCATGCAACAATAGGATCTTGAAAATTTGTGTATATATACACATAGATGTATATTTAAAACTCAGAATGTAAAAGTATCCTTGCTCCTATTTTTGGCTGCGTAGTATTTCACTGTATGGGATAAACCAAAATTTACTTAGGCAGTTCCCTATTCAACATTTAGGTTGTTTCCAACCTTTTGTTTTTGTTTTATTTTTTTATACAGCAGGTTCTTATTAGTTATCTATTTTACGCATATTAGTGTTTATATGTCAATCCTAATCTCCCAGTTCATCCCACCACGTCTCCTCCCCCTTTCCCCGCTTGGTGTCCATGCATTTGTTCTCTACATCCGTGTCTCTATTTCTGTCTTGCAAACTGGTTCATCTGTACCATTTTTCTGGATTCCACATATATGTGTTAATATACGGTATTTGTTTCTCTCTTTCTGACTTACTTCACTCTGTATGACAGCCTCTGGGTCCATCCATGTCTCTACAAATGACCCGATTTTGCTCCTTTTTATGGCTGAGTAATATTCCATTGTATACATGTACCACATCTTCTTTATCCATTCATCTGTCGATGGGCATTTAGGTTGCTTCCATGACTTGGCTATTGTAAATAGTGCTGCAATGAACGTTGGGGTGCATGTGTCTTTTTGAATTATGGTTTTCTCTGGGTATATGCCCAGTAGTAGGATTGCTGAGTCACATGGTAATTCTGTTTTTGTTTTTTTAAATAAATTTATTTATTTATTTATTTATTTTTGGCTGTGTTGGGTCTTCGTTTCCGTGCGAGGGCTTTCTCTAGTTGTGGCAAGTGGGGTACACTCTGCATCGCGGTGCGCGGGCCTCTCACTGTCGCGGCCTCTCTTGTTGCAGTGCGCAGGCTCAGTAGTTGTGGCTCACGGGCCCAGTTGCTCTGCGGCCTGTGGGATCTTCCCAGACCAGGGCTCGAACCCGTCCCCTGCATTGGCAGGCAGATTCTCAACCACTGCGCCACCAGGGAAGCACGGTAATTCTGTTTTTTAAGGAACCTCCATACTGTTCTCCATAGGGGCTGTATCAATTTACATTCCCACCAACAATGCAAGAGGGTTCCCTTTTCTCCACGCCCTCTCCAGCATATATTGTTTGTAGATTTTCTGATGATGGCCATTGTAACCGGTGTGAGGTGATACCTCACTGTAGTTTTGATTTGCATTTCTCTAATAATTAGTGATGTTGAGCAGCTTTTCATGTGCCTCTTGGCCATCTGTATGTCTTCTTTGAAGAAATGTCTATTTAGGTCTCCTGCCCATTTTTTGACTGGGTTGTTTGTTTTTTTTTAATATTGAGCTGCATGAGCTGTTTATATATTTTGGAGATTAATCCTTCGTCCGTTGATTCATTTGCAAATATTTTCTCCTGTTTCTAACCTTTTGCTTATACCAACTTGTAATGAATAATTGAGAGCAGATGTCATTTTGCACACATGCCAGCGTGCTCGTAGAATGGCTACGTGAACTCTTTATCACAGTTGGTGATAATCTCTTTCATTTGTTTGCTTGTTCCTCTCTTGGTTATTTGTCTCCGCAGTTAGAAGGTAAGTTCTTTGAGGGGCTAGAGCCTTTGTCTGCTTGGCTCACCCAGTTGCCTTATCTCCCCTAGACAGTGCCAGGCACTGAGTCACCTCATAGGCACACTGTAAATATTTCTTGAATGCCAAATGAATGCTTTTCATCGGATGAATGAATGCTTGGCTTATCAAGAGGATGTGTCGATCAATACAGAACATTTTTGTCCTGCATGCAATAGCACAGTACCTCTCAAACTTTAATTCGCGGTTGCATTACCTGGGGATCTTGTCAAAATGCAGACTCCAGGGTGGGACCTGAGATTCAGAATTTCCATCCAGCACCCAGGTGGTTTGGGTGCTGCCGCAGCCAGACACAGGCGTGGTGGCTCTCTGCCTTTGGGAAAAGAAGACATCCACGCCCTTGAGTCGTTCACCTGGCAGGGGAGCTGTGTTAAAATACCTGTTGCCTTTGTGCGTCATGTGGCGACATCTGTTTTCATGGTCCCTGCCCTGGTTTTTGGAGATAGTAGTGCAGGCTCCCTTGGGAAAGTCTCTCTGGGGGATGGATGGCGCTTTGGGGATAGTGAATAAGGCTGCAGAGTTTCGCTGAGCCTTGATCTTGCTGCACCCTGATCTTGCCCTAACTTGTTTGGCATCATTAGCTGCAGCCTGGGAGTGCTGTGTCCTCTTCTGCCCTACTTCACAGTGTCAGCAAATTGCTCAAGGCTGAGGAGGGCTGCTGGGGCAGGCCTGAGAGAGCGGGAAGGAAACAGGGCCGCACTGGTCACGGTTGCCACACTAGCAGAGACAGGGCTGCAGATAACGAAATGGTGTATTTGGACTTGACAGTCACCATCTGAAACTCCAGCAAACCCTGCATTTCCTGTTCTTCCTTCAAGTCTGTTCTCGATCTATGCCTGTCTGGAGACTGTAGTAAATGTGATTGCATTTTTCTCCAAGTTTCCGCCCCTGAACGTGGAGAGAAATGATTTCGGTCTAGTGATTTGGTTTAGAGTTGAGGAAGCTCTGGGGCATTATGTAAATGAAAGAAATGACTCTATTTACTGTTAGGCAAAGTCAAGCATCACCAGCCTCATTTTATCTAATTGAAATTAGGCTCCGGTGATTGATTATTTTGTTGATGGTGTCTGGGCTTTGCAAAAGTACAATTCTGCAGACGTTTATATTGGAGCAGGGAGAGGCCAAATGAAGAAGTTGGACATTTTGATACCTGAAACTGGGAAAGAACAACAAAAAAAGGTGAAAGTAAATAGCATGTTTTAAGGGTTTCATCGAGAAAGTAATGTACAGGCAATTAGTTCTATATTTTGATTCAAGGAACTCATGGTCCAGCGAAGAGCATCATGATTTAAGATGTGGTGCCACACAAAACTAACTGGGAAAATTTGGTAGTTTACACCTGTGTGGCTTTGGGAGACGTAATGTCCTTCCTGAGCCTCGTGTTTTTCATCAATAAAATGGAGCTAAAATTGAGCCTCATGTTTTTCATCAATAAAATGGAGCTAAAATACTATCATATAGAGTTGATGTGACAATTAAAATGAGGGGGGTAGATAAAGACCTAGTCCATGGCCCCCCCTTAGCTGTCTGCATAGACTCAATAAATGTTAGTTCTCCTTCCCACTGTGGTCAGTTATTTAGTCTATTCCAAATGGTGCTTCTGAAGATTTATTTCCCCTCATTTTTCTTTTCTTTTTTTTTTTTTTTGCGGTACGCGGGCCTCTCGCCGCCGTGGCCTCTCCCGTTGCGGAGCACAGGCTCCGGACGCGCAGGGTCAGCGGCCATGGCTCACGGGCCCAGCCGCTCCGTGGCACATGGGATCTTCCCGGACCGGGGCACGAACCCGCGTCCCCTGCATCGGCAGGCCGACTCTCAACCACTGCGCCACCAGGGAAGCCCCTTCCTTCACTTTTCTGATGAGACGATTCCTTTCTGCTAGACTCAGAAAATACAGTTAAAAGTTTTTTTATTTTAAAAAGGGAATATGCATAAGCCTAGCTTCAGGTGCTGTCTTTGCTGAAGATCCAGTACTTGCTTCACAGATACATGATCTAGAAAGTGCTGACGGTGTTACCAGGAACTCACCATCCTCCTGTGAAGCTTTATCATCACCGTGGGAAGGATGCAGGGCTGTCTCGTGGAACTCGGGGCAGGGATGTAGCTGGGTCTCAGTAGGTACCTGGAAACCATGCACTCCTGGAGTTTTACCATTTTGTGCTCTGCTCCCAGCCTCCTCTGCTTCCCGGGCTCGTGTGTGATGGGCAGAACACTGTCCACATGTAGCTCCCACACGGATATTACTGGTTCAGCCACCTGAAAAGTGCAGTCCTCGCCTTGCTCCCCTCCCCAGGTGTCCCTGCTTGTGCCTGATGCTGTCTCCCGGCTCAGTCTTTTTGGAGATTATCTCGCCATGCGGGGGACCACTCTCCTGGAGGGCAGTGGGGCTGGACGGATTGAGTGGTCATTCTGAGCTGGGCCATGCTCCACAAAGGTGCTGATTATGAGAACATAGACTTGGGTGAAGACCTTACAGATGTAGACATTTCTTGATTACGTAGGTTCTTTATCTACTTTGTGAAATACACTTTTGGCATTTTGCTGCTCTTCTAATGACCGTCGTAAAACAGCAGAGAGAAAAATATATGTCATGATGAGATGATGCCAACCTTGTTAGGATTATTAAATTTAGGGTGTGCATATGTTGAAAGTCGGTGATGGGAGAGCAGATGAACCTGACCGACTCCATGGAGTTTAATGGTCGTCTGTAGGTGTGCAAGCCTTATTGAGTGCCACCTCCTGTGTGGCATGTGCCAGCAGAGGACCGCCAGGAGACAGAGATCCTTTGAGTTCGAGCATTAGCTTAGGACCTCTAAGGAGCCAGGAAAGACTGAGGTCCCGGAGGAAGAAGGATTTCTGCTTTCAGGCTGCTTTCCTGCTGGAAACTGCGACATCAGCTCTTCCCGGGTCTCCAGCCTGCTGGCCTGTCCTGCAGATTTCCGGTCCCCGTCATGGCATGAGCCAGTTCCTTAAAAACAACCCCCCCCACCATGTATACATATCCTATTGGTTCTGTTTCTCTGGAGAATCCTGACGAGTACAGATTTTGGCTGGATCAAGGCCACCTGGCCAGGCAAGCTGGGCCATGACACACCTGGCAGACGTGTCACACAGACGGGGGCTTGGAGAGACTTGGTGGTGGAGAAGCAGCTCTGGGGAGCTCAGTTGATGGGTGTGGGCCCCTAGGAGAGCACTCACTGAACATTGTTCTCTAAGCCAGAAGACCTTGGGGGTGGGGGTTCTTTTTATTTCAGACTCAAGCCAAAGGGAATGTTGGGAAGAGACTTGGCCACACTCACCGCTGAGAGCCACGCTGACCCCTCGCCCTGATGGTTCTACACCTGTCAACAGGGCTTTGGGGGAGCTCGTCTCTCAGGTTTGGGCAGGTCTGGGATGCCTTGGGGTTTAGACTTTCCTTGAGAATTGTTAATGAGTATGAAGAAACGTGGAAAATAGCTTTCCATTAAAATGATATGAATTGTTTTTTAAATTTCTGATTTCCAACTATAACAGCCCTTAGGCTATTGAGATGCTCTTGTAGTTAGCATAATATCCATAAACGGAAACTGTAGTTTTGAAGCCCCAAATTAAGTTGGTTTGCAGCTTTAGCATTGCTTTTTTTAAAAAAAAACAAACAAAAAGCTTAATTGAGATATGCTTTATATATCGTAAATTCACCCACTGTAAGTGATTTCATGATTTTTAGTAAACTTATATAATTGTGAAACTATCACCGCAAAAAGTTTTAGAATTCTTCCACCGTCTCCGAAAGTTTCCTCATGTTTGTTTTGGCCGATCCCTGTTCACCCTCCTAGCCCCAGGCAACCACTGACCTGCTTTCTGTTTCTAACATTTTGCCTTTCCTAGCGATTTCGTATAAATGGAGTCATATACTATGTAGTCTTTTAAGTCTGGCTTCTTTCACCTAGCATGTTTTCGATGTTCGTCTGTGTTGTTGCGTGTGTCAGAAGTTTATTCTTTTTTTTATTGCCAAGTGATATTCCTTTGTATGGATAGAACATATTTGGTTTATCCATTCACCATTCAGTGGGTATTTGTATTGTTTCCAGTTTTTAGCTATCGTGAATAATGCTGCTGTGAACATTTGCATACAAGTCTTTTGTAAACCCATGTTTTCATTTCTTTTGAACAGATATCTAGGAGTGAAATTGATGGGTTATATAGTATGTATATTTAATTTTTTAAGAAACTACCAAACTTTTCCAAAGCAGCTGTACCAGTTTATATTCCTACTGGCTAGGTGGGGAATTCTAATTTCTCTGCATCATCACCCACACTTGAAGACCCACAGTCTTCCTGCTTATGGCCATTATAGATAGTGCATAGGGGTGTCTCATGATTTTGATTTGCATTTCCTAATGACTAATAATGTCGGGCACCTTTTCATGTGCTTATTAGCCAGTCCTATATCTTCCGTGGTGAAATGTCTATTCAAATCTCTTGACCATTTTTAAATGGGGTTGTTTGTCATCTTGTTATTGAGTTAGAAGCAATGGTTTTACGATTTTGTTATGTTGTTAAGTTAGCGGTAGATTTCTGGGGGCTTTTAAAGACTTCTCTCTATTTTTGATTTTGGAACTAGATACAGCTGAACTAATTCTCCAACCCAAGTGAAATTAGTTTTGCCATATATTCGTTGAAATGGTTCACTATTTAAAAGAGCGAGACAATCATGTGAGCGGATGCTGACACTAGCGCTCCCACATTGCCCTGGGCCCTGATGAGATACAGAACACCCTTTGAGGGACATTCCCAATTTGAAGATTTTCAGAAGTGCTCTAGGACCTTTCAATTACTTATTTTGTCCAGTGTCTGGAGAGTGTTTCTCTCTCTTTTTTTTTTTTCATTTATTTTTCTTTAATGGCTTTTAAAGATATGGCCTTTGTTCTTGAGAGAAGATAAGCATACGCAAACACACAGCAATGCAACAAAACGTATGATTAAGTACAGTATGAATCGTTATACTGCAATGGCAGGAAGTGTTTGCTTAAGGCAGTTGAGTAACCCCAAAATATCAGTATTGGATTAAGGGTTGGCTCCCCGGGCAGCTTGACAGTGCCAGTCTGTAAAGGGTGCTAGAACAAAGGGGAAAAGTAGAGAAAACGTTTGAACAGAATTCTCTTCATAAAAAGTGCTGTGTGGATGGAATGGGAGATGCAACAGGGTGAGACTTGGAAATGGCTTCCTCTAAGAGGGAGTGAAGTATTGCCATGTTGTCCTCTAGAAGGGCTGGCCCAGGTTCACTGATGAGCCTTTGTTTTGATGAGGGAGGAGCTTGAGTGTGAGGTTAGAGCTAAAACGCACAGCGCCTGTGAGAGAAGGCCACACTGGTCCCCGGCGCCCGTCCCCTCAGGCAGCCTGGGTCCCTGAGGAGGTGGCCTTGCAGATAATGGATGTTGCCTGAGAGCTGAGGACAGAGGAATTCCTGAGGGCTGAAGGGTTTGGGAAGAACCTTTGGAGGAGGTGGGGCTTATACGGGACCAAGAAGGGGGGCGGGTCGGATTTAAATAACTGAAAGGGAGTTGTAGAAGCCTCTATGATGTAAAATCCTCTCCAGGGAAGCACCTGGCTCTGTGGCAGCGCTCTGAGGAAAAATTATGTTTCCTATAGTCGACCACTGTAGGTCGTGCTCAGTTTCTGGTTTTGTGCTGTGTCGGATGGCGGGCGTCTTTCTGTTACACGGTCGTCGAGGCCCTTGTGGTCCAAGGGGCAAGGCGGGCTGGGGCTGCGAGTCACCGTGTGAGAAGGGATGAAGGACTCTCCTTGGAGAAGGACACTCAGTGCATGAGAGGCGGACACGCTTGGCAGCGTTAGGAGGCGAGAACCCGTGGAGATGATGACCAGGAGGCTACGGCAGAGGAGTCTGCTGCGTGGGCGATGGTTTCAGGGAGCGGCCCCAGTGGTGGGATGTACAGTTAGTTCTTTTTTTTTTTTTTTTTTTTTTTTTTTCTTGAGTGTATTCATTCAATAAATCAAGAAGCATTTATTGAGCACCTAATATGTGCTAAGTAATGATAAATAAAACTTCTTTTTTTTTTTTTTTTTTTTTGCGTACGCGGGCCTCTCACTGTTGCGGCCCCTCCCGTTGTGGAGCACAGGCTCCGGACGCGCAGGCGCAGCGGCCATGGCTCACGGGCCCAGCCGCTCCGCGGCACGTGGGATCCTCCCGGACCGGGGCGCGAACCCGGTTCCCCTGCATCGGCAGGCGGACTCCCAACCACTGCGCCACCAGGGAAGCCCTACAGTTAGTTCTTGACTTGGGACCCAGAGTCAGTTAGCAGGGCCTTGCTAGGTGAGTGCGCTGGCTAGGCTCTCCAAAGATGCCCCCCGCCCCCGTGACACTCTGCCTATTCATTGCTGTATTTCATAAGGAAAAGTTCTCTCCTTTCCAGGTTTCCAAAAAAATGTTGAATGTGGTGTCATCTGTAGAAGGTAAAGTGAGGTATCCAGATGCTTTTGTCATCAGGGGAAAAGTTGAGTAGTTTTAAGAGGCTGCCCCGTCCTATGGCCTGGCATTGAGTCTTGGCCTTGCCGCTTAACTCTTCTGAGCCTCTGTTTCTTTACGTGTAAAACAGAGATGATAAACATACCTAACTCAGAAGGTTGTAGACATAAACAGGGATTTGTTTAAAGTGAGTGCTCAAAAAACATGGGAATCCTGCTTAATCAGGACTTATTATGGTGAGCTACTGTCCATTCATTCTTCCCTTGAACAAATCTTCATTGAGCACCAGCTGTATACCAGGCACTCTCTAGGTCTATGCTTTGCAATACAGTAGTGACTAACTGTACATGGCTCTATGAATTTACATAAATTAAAACTAAATAAAGAATCCGGGTCCTCAGTTGCCCTAGCCACATTTCAAGTGCTGAAAAACCACATGTGGCTAGCTGGAGGCTACCATATTGGACACTGCAGCATAGAACATCTCCATCATTGTAGAAACTTCTATGGGACAGCCCTCATCCCTAGGCTGGGGATTCGGCTGTGAACAAAGCAGCCATTTATGCTTGATGTAAACAGGGATTTTTGAGAAATCCAAACTTCTGGGTGTGTTTCCTTTTTTTCCAGGATTGGGATGCTAGGGAGTCCATAGTGTGGGTTATTGGAGTCTCATAAGTAATTAGTGGGTGTTTAATGACGTGTAGGTACCACTTTCCCTATTTATTAGTAAGGACTTATTAATAAGAAGGAGAAGTGCTGTGGAAAGTCTCCTAAAATCCCCTTTAAATGTCGGGAATGCACAACCAGATAAGTGACACTGTGCCCCACCTTGGGATCCTCCCAGGGGCTTTGGGTAGCAGGTGGCACAGATGAGGCTGAGTGATGCCAGGTCAGGAATGCAGCTTCTCTCGCTAGAGTCGCTTTCTTAGCCTCTCAGCAACCCCCTGAGGTTTTCCCTGCTTTTGGCCAATGTAGAGCCCAAAGCACAGAGAAGCCAAAGGACTTAGAGTCTGCACCTGGGGGTAGTGGGGGAAGGGACTAGATTCAGGCCCCTTAATCCCGAGAGAACCCAAGAGAACACTTCCTGCCGGTTCTGGGGCCTGGGCATGGGGGAGAATACTGCCTTCCTCTCCTCTCCACGGCCAACACTCTGCAGCTCTGGGGGAAATGAACGTTCTGACTCAATTCCTCCTCTCCCGGCTCCCTCCGTCCTCCCTTCCTGCGAGGGGAAAGGCTATACAGGCACTCAAGCATGAAGCCTCAGCGAATAGGTAATTACTATTTTGGTAATTATTATTGCTTCTTTTCCCCTTCAAGTCCCATTAACTTTGTGAAAGCAAAACCCATCTGTGTGAGTGTTCCTTAGGGAATCGGGTCTGTGAAATTCCAGCTAATTGGAGCTTGGAGGGAGCGGTGAGTGCCTTTGTGAGCGTGTGAGCGCACGCGTGCTCCGACAGAATGTATCTTGACTGAAGTCAAGGGCAATGTCAGGATTTTAGAAGACTTGTCATTTAAATTTGTCACTGGCAGCGCTCTCATCTCCTACCAGACTGTGAATAATCGAAAGTGGGTGGTGGAAGATGAGATATTTTTTCCCTGCTCTGTCTCTCCTCCTTTTCCAATAGAGCTGGGGCACCAGAGGAGAAAAAAGCAGCAGGTGTAAATATTTGGGGGAAAAAAAAAACCAATGCCACACGATTCTGCTTGTTTGAACTTTCGTTCCTTCCAGCACCACCCACATGGGACATTTGTTTACACGGCGCAGTGTTGCTCTCAGGGAGTCCTGGGGACAGGTTTAGAGCCCCTGGGGACATAAGCCTGTCTGACTTAATATGCACAGCCGTTCGCACCGAGGGCACAGAGGCAGCCCGGCTTTCCCCGCGAGGCCTGCGGGTACCACAATGCCGCGTTTGTCGGTGGACCTGAGACGTAGCCACGGGTGCTGACCCCGGTGCAGTGGGCCGCCGTCCACAGCCTGCCCATGGGGCGTCCCACGGGGGATGTGCACCCAAGCACCTGGCATTTGCTTTTCTCCTTTCCAGCCCTTGTGACCCAGGATGACGCTGCCAGGTGTGCTCATCACCTCCAGGTGCTGGGGAAGCCAGTGGGATTGCAGGGGTCACACCCTCCAACAGGGGTTCCCTGAGTGGGTATCAGTTTTCAAACTAGTTCAACACTTGTATTCACAATCCATTTATTAAGTGCCTACAATGTGTATGGCATTGTTGTTGGTCGTTGGGGGTGAGAAGAGGTCAAAGACATATAAGATATGATAACTATTCTGAAAAGAGCTTATAATCTATTGAGAACCTACCCATCCGTTTTGGAATGAAAGGGGAACTAACACTTTATCGAGTACTTCGTACCAGGTCCAGAGTGAGGCACAGGTGTCACCTCATTCCCACCTCACAAGCCAGCTTCACGGGGGGCATTTAGCGTCTCCATCTTACACGTGAGAAGTTTAATTGGAGAGAGGTTAAATGTCGCAACCATTGATTCTAAGACACATTTTTTTTCACACTTCAACATCTAAAATAGGGACCTGACTTATAATCGATGTCAGGTCATAGTTTAATTGGCAGTGGCTTTTCTTTCTTGGTAGTAAGTAAAATCATCATAGGTCTTGGCAGTGGTGGCTTAGATTCTGTGAAAACAGGGTATTTTTGTCAGGTTCACCCAGCTAAGGAGAAGTGGAATCAGAATTCGACGTAGGACTGCCTGACTCCAAAGCTTGCGTTTTTTTCCAGCACAATATGCTGCAAAATCCGTGCGCCATATGCACAAAGTCCATAGGGCTTTCGCAGACGTAGTATGAAAAGGGGGAAATGGTGACTAAATTGGAGCTCACGTCATCTATTCCATCACTGTGGGGACAGTAGCTGGGGAACTGCAGGTGTCAAACAGGATGTTGAGAGACTGAGAAAATGTTCTCATTGTCTTCCCTTCTCTACTGATTATAACTCATTGTTGAAAGAGGCCAAAAACAAGTGGCAGACTCTTGTGTGGACAAGGTGGAAACGGGAGTGAGGGAGTCCTCCCTTGGTTCCGTGTGTTCCGGGCTGAGGGCCATGTTTTCACCTGCAGGGACCCATGGGGGATGTGACTAATGGTCGCGGGCACAGCGGCCTCTTTAGTGTCCTGGGGAACCCTGATAGGAGACTCAGGCCAGCTCCCGCCCCTGCATGGCTGAATTCTGGGAAGTCCCCACTTGGGGGCCTGGGTGTGTTTATCGTTTTCACACTGCCCGCTGGTCAGCTCACTCAGGTGTGAAGGGAGGGCTGTTGAATTCCACAGCTGACCTGGATTCAGCAAGCAGTGCCAAGGACCGGGGCAGGGGGAGAAACAGCCAGTGTGGCTGCCGCAGTTTGCAAGTCGTAGGCTTGGCCTGCATGGCCCCGTCTGCTTAAACGGGTCTGGTCTCAAGATGGGCTTCGACCAAGTCATTCTCCTGAGCAGCTGGTGTGAAAAGCAGACGGATAGAAGGGAGACGGGCTGGTGGTTTGGTGTCTCATGGGAGGCTGTGTGGAATGGTGGACAGAGACACCGTGACATGTCTTGGAGGGACCTATCCCCTAACACCCAAGGGAAACCGAGTCTCAGAGGAGTTGGCTGGCTGGTTGGTGTTCACACAGCTAATCGTTGACAGCTGACTCAGGACGGAACCCGGGTCCCTAGAGCCTGTTCTTTTTACCTTATCAGACATTTAATCACCCGGGGCCTGTGTTTCTCCAACAATGAAAGAAATGGGAGGTTGACATCTGGGACCCTCTCCTGAGGAAATAACCTCGAATAATAACGGTGAAAAGACGCACACACACAGTAGTGTTCAGTGAAGTCTTATTTACGTTATGAAACACTAGAAACAAACATAAATGTTCCACAGTAGGGAAGCAGTTAGGTAAATATGGTCAATATAGTTGATTAAATGCTAAATAGCCATTGGAATTATGTATAGGAAGCCTGAAGCAATATGGGGAATTTTTATGATATAATGGTAGGTAAAGAAGAAGGATACAGAAGTCTTTGTATATGATGGTGATAGCCTGGTTTAAAACACACAGGCCCAGAAAATTAAAGTCTGGTAGGTAATCAGCCGAAATCCTAACGATGGTTATCATGGGGCTGTGGGATTATGGATTTTTATTTCTTCTCTAGATTTTCAGTTTTTAAAAATATGGTCTTAATGGAAAAAATACATTGATTTCTTTTTTTTTTTCAACAGAAAGAGACAGTAACATGGGAAAAAATGTTTGGTTGCAATGACCCTCCAGTTCTTATATTCTGAGATCCCTTGACTGTATCTGGGACAACTGTCTCCAGGTACATGCAGACGTTTGTGATGTGTAAAAATTGGTCCAGCCTCGGCTGAAGGGGAAAGGCAGTCTTCCAGGAAGTGGAAGTGGATGTATGAAGGTATAGAAGCTCTGCTGTTGTTGATAATTGGAAGTGACTGAATTTGGGGAGAAGCCGTAGGCTGTTGGTTCTAGGGCTGATTTATTTGTAATTCTAACCTTTGTGCAGCCAAAGGCCAAACGCTGCTGGAAAGAGCTGGGGCAGCCCCATCCTTTTCTGCCGCCTCCTGACTTTGCCCCGGGGTGGGAAGTGAAGCTCTTATTGGCTTCA
The DNA here is from genome assembly GCF_002837175.3 of Physeter macrocephalus. NCBI lineage: Eukaryota > Metazoa > Chordata > Mammalia > Artiodactyla > Physeteridae > Physeter > Physeter macrocephalus. The sequence continues at coordinate 98,537,197 of NC_041231.1, forward strand.
GCCCTCCAAAGAAATAGAGGGATGGTGCAGTGGAAGTATTTCCAGTTTTCACTTACCCTTTTCCCTGCAGGAAGTTTTCGCTTTAGCCAGACCTGTGCTGGTGTAGCCGGTGAGCAGCTTCAGAACCATTGCTGTGGGAGACGCATCACCGTCTTCTGGAACTCCTTCCTGGGCCTTGGTGGGGATGTGGTGCAGCCAGAGGGTGTTGGCCTGGGGGCCGGGACAGGCCACAGCACAATTAATTAGCTGTGACCTTGGGTGAGTGACCTCACCTCTCTAGACTTTTCATTACCGTCACTGTAAAATGCAGGCGCCGGAGTCAAGTTTCTAAGAGTTCCCACCTGGTAGATCTATTCCAACAAGTCGCTTTAAAAGCGTGGCACGGATTGGGCTAAATGATTTGGTTTGGCAAATATTTTTAAGTGCTGTTTCATTACTACCGCTGTCATGGATGATTACTCTGACCTGTTGTTTTTTAATCTGTTACACAGATACCCACAGCTCTCCTTTATACCAGGAAGATAAAGTTTCCCTTTATCTGCAAGGGAGATGTGTTCTGGGGGCCAAGTGGCCCGACTGGTGTGGCTTGGTGGGAAGGCTGTTAGCCGCAGTTGTGCGCGCACCTCTGTGTGTGGGCGCGCGCGCGGGCGCGCGTACACGCGTACACACCCGCCCGTGTGCACTGTGCCCCGGATGGTGTGGGTTTCTTTTTTTTCCTTTAATATCACTGCTGAGAGCACATCTGTAGGGGTAGCTGCTACTCCCAGCTGTCAAGCTAGTAACTCAGCGGGTTTGGTGTGATTTCTGGGCACAAGTGTATCAGCGCAGTAGGTTGGGTTAGCTTTGTCTGCAGGTGCCTCGGGAAGCAGATCGCCCTCTGCAGCCCTAAGGGAAGATGTAGTTTTGCCCAAGAGGAACTACTGCACTGTCAGCAGCAGATCAAAGGCATATTCCCTCCAAGCAACTCCAGGCCAGAGCTTGTTCTGGGGACAGTTTATCGGAGGCGGTTATAGAGAATGTCACCCTGTCATTCGTGAGCGGTCGTCTGGGTGCAGCCACTTTTCACGCTGGTGTCCGCCCAAGATGGGCGCCCTCCGCACCTCAGTCACCCTTCCTAAAAGGTGGAGCACAGGATGGGAATAAACTGGGTGGAAAACCTGGTGTTACTGATCATAACCCTGGCAGAGGAGTTAGTGGGCTTCACCTGGTCGTCGTAGAGATAAGTGCAGAGAGGGTTTGAAAGGAAAATAACTGTTTACTCCTCCCATCTTTTCTTCCTGTTATCTCCCAACTCAGATGAAAAATCCGTGCCATATGGGAACAGTAAGCAGTGCAATAATATCATCTTGTACCTTCCACAGGAATTACGTAAGCCAAGAATCAGGGGAGGGGGGAAGATAAAGGCGCCAACAGAAGCGCAGAATCTGTGTCTACGTAGGACAGTTTTGGGTCACCCTAGACCAGGGTGACTCCATCTTTCCCAGCATTAATTTTACACTTGGTTTCAATGTTTGACAGTCGTTAACAATGGGAAGGGTTCCTGAGGTCCAGCCCAAACGGAATGGTTCTTTGTGTTCATAGAGGATCCTGTTGGCTCCTCTTTACAGCGGAGTTGTTTGGTGTCATGACAGTGTCTTGTGTCCACTGGGCGTTGGATGATCCAGGTTTCGTTTTAAATTTGCTGACAGTGCATATGGATCTTTTTCTCTTTCCTTTACGTTTTTAGGGAGACAGGAAACCTTGCGGGGGGCTGGTTCCTTATGCTAACTCACTTTGCAGCCTGACCGTCTCTTGACTCTTCCGGTCTCAATTCCTCTTATGAAATGAGGGGTTTGTTTTATATGATGGTTCTCAAGCTTGGCTACACAGTAGGAACCCCTGGGAAGGTTTTCAGCATCCTGGGTGCCCAGCCTGCGTCCCAGACCAATTACATCAGAGCCTCTGATGGTAGCAATTGATATTTTTAAAAACTCCTCACAGTTATGGAGCTTTGTTTAAAACAGGGCTTCTCAAACTTTAATGTGATATGAACCACCTGAGCATCTTGTTAAAACGGCAGATTCTGGTTCCCTACGTCTGGGATGGGGATTCTGCATTTCTGACAAGTTTCCAGGGCATGCGGGTGCCACCGGTTCATGGACCAAGCTTTGAATAACAGGATTTAGATTCTAAATCTTAACGATGGTACAAGGCTAGTTAAGAATTATGTTTGCAAAAATGTGCCCAAGGAGTATACTACAGAAATGAGCACGGAAGCAGCAGCAATTATGTTGGCAAAGGAAATCATGGGTTGCTGCACAGAGGAGGTGGCATTTGAGAGAATGCCTTGAGCAATGAGGAGGGTTTTTTCTTTGGGGCAGAATATTGAGTGTGTATTAGTTCGGGAAACTTCTCTTTCTCCAGAGAGGCAGACCAACAGGATGTGTGTTCGTGTGTTTGTGTGTTTGTATGCGGTTGCCCCTTGAACAACGTGAGGGTTAGGGGTGCCAACTGTCCGCAGAGTTGAAAATCTGCGTGTAACATATAGTCGGCCCCCCCCCACCTCCACAGTTCCTCTGTGTCTGCAGCCTGCATGGATTCAACCAACTGTGGATTGCGTAGGACTGTAGTATTTACTATTGAAAAAAATCTGCATGTAAGTGCACCCACACAGTTCAAACCTGTATTGATCAAGGGGTCAGCTGTATGTGTGTATATATGCGTGTGTGCGTGTGTGTGTGTGTGTGTGTGTGTGTATGTATATGAATGAGGGAGAGAGAAAGATTTAAGAAATTGGTTTATGCAGTTGTAGACACTGGCAAATCTGAAACCTGCAGGGCAGGACAGCAGGCTGGAGACCCAGAGAAGATCGAGTTTTGCAGTTCAAGTCTGAAGGCCATCTGCTGGCAAAATTTCCTCTTCTTAATGGGAGATCAGTCTTTTTCTAGTAAGGGTCTTCAACTGATTAGGTGAGGCCCACCCACATTATGGAGAATAATGCACTTAGAGTCTGCTGATTTAAATGTTAATCTCATCTAAAAAATACTTTCACAGAAGCATCTAGAATAATGTTTGCTCAAATATCTGGGTATCATTTCCTAGCCAAGTTGATGCATAAAATTAACCACCTCAACGAGGGAAAGGGTATTCTAGTTTCTCTTGGCCTCTGTGAACACTAGAACTACAGCTGGAGTGGGAGAAGTGTGTGGTCCAAGGGAGCAAGAATGATTTCTGGGCATTTCTTAAGCTTTGCTGTTGATGATCTGACAGCTCTTTGTTCGGCTGTAAATGCAGCAGAGCCGGACTTCACGAGCCACAGAATCGGCGTCGGCTTGGCTGTGGGTCTGTCTGCCCACCCTGCTCTCTGCCCCTGCCCGTGTGTGGGCCCTGGAGCCCAGACAAGTGCCTGGGCCTTCCAGCTTCTTGGCTCGGTGCCCAGGAGAAATGGATTAACAGGGAAGAGCACACAGGGTAAATCAGGTCTGGAGGAAAACTCACGTGTGATGCTCTGGAGCAGACACTCGACCTCACTCTCTCGTGATTTGAGTCATCCAGAAAAGGGGAAGGTGAGTGGGGATAAAAGCACCGAAATATCTACGGACAAGGAGCATACTCTGGTGCAGAGGGTCTAACGTTTTCTGACCCTGGCCACAGGAAGAAATATATTTTACGTCGTAGCCCAGTAGATATAAAACTATAAATATATTGGTATGCAGAACATACATGTGCTTGTGTGTGTATGTAAATAAAATGGAATCAAATTGAAAAAGTTTTATCACCTGGCACTTCCCCTTATGTCATTAGCACATGATATGGACATGATATTTTCTGTTCTCTGCTGTTGCATTAAGAAGCAAAGCTGGTCTGTCCCACTGACCCAGTTTCACAGTGCTTAATGGATGCATACCTGCGATGACAGTGAGACCCAAACCCTGGTGGAGTGGAAAGAACTTGGGGAGTCTCGTGATCGGAAGGGGTGCCGTCCAGTAGAACTTTCCGTGCTGACGGAAACATTCAGCTCTGCGCTGTCCAGTGCGGAAGCCACTGGCCCCATGCGGCTATTGTGTGTACGTGAGATGCAGCCAGTGCAAATGAGGAACTGAATTTTACATTTTATTCCATTTTAATAAATGGAAAAAGTCTCCGCCGGTGGCTGGTGGCTCCAGTGGTGGACAGCCCAGATCTGGGGGACTGCCCTGCCCCTGCTTCTAACTAGCTCTAGGGCAGCGAGCGCCCACCTTCACCACACCCCTGGGACACCCACACCCACAGGCTGGCCAGCTCCACCTCTCTGGAGTCTTGGTGGTCAGGAAAGCCAGGCTAGATGCTTACTTGGGGCATGTAGTTAATTAAGTGCCCTGCAGCGGTGTTATAGATAACGTGCTTTGCATTTTTAAATGGTCCTTAAGAAACCTTTCCCTTCTTCCCTTTCAGTTGCTTAATTGCTTACCTGTGTGACTTGGCAGTTTGAAAAGAGAGATGCTTTCTGCCTAATGAAATCTTAGCAGCCCATCTTCACCGACTTGCTGGGCTCCGGGTGGCATTTGCGACCTGAACACGAGGTGCTTTTCTTCCATTGGTTGCTTTCGTGGCTTTCTTCTCGAGTGGAGGAAACCTCTCCCCGGACAGGTGTAACAGCCCAAAGCAAGAGGACTGTGGGAATTGGGGTGCAGAGGTTAACCCTCAGGCTGCGTTCTTTTTTGTTGTATGTGGTTTGCAAAGCTAGTGATTACAGTTGAGGTTTGGTGGACAGAATTTGTTTAAATTCAAGCAGTTGGCATTGGAAAAGACCCTTTACTTCGCTGACCGCAGGGCACTGCTAGAAAAGATTAAGGGACCTGGGAAAGAATGGGGGAAGGAGTGATGTCTTCCTCACTCTCCAAAAAGTTCCGGTAATTAAGAGTCAACCTTGACTGAGGTGGGGCTTGGCAGGGCACCTGAGTCAGCTTATTTTACTTTGCAGAAAGCGGTTTCTTCTCCCAGGCAGGTCCCCCCACAGATGACCAGACTGAAGGTGAGCTGAGCGAGCAGCTCAAGCCTGTTGCTCTGTGTCGAGCCCGGATTTGAGCTGCGATGTTCTGCCAGTTCATTTCGGCTCCGATGGGAGGATCAAAAGAGGGACAGAAATTCTAGGAAGAGGCCCTAACCCGTGACATTCAGAAACTGGGATCAAAAGAACCAGCCCCTGATTGGAATTACATGGTGCAGGCTGCTAGGAGCATTCATCTTGTTTACTTGTTTTCTCTGTGGATAGGTAATGAGAGGAGTCTTAGAAGGGTGCAGTGACAGCAGTGAAGATGAGCTCTGTCAAATGCCACTACACATAAATGCATCCCTTTTGGTTAAAAGTACAATATTTGTCGTGTACCAGGCATCTCACTTAATTCTTACCACCACATTCTGAGGAAGTGATGGTCTTCATTTATAGATGGAGAAACAGAGAGGTTAAGTAACTTGCCCAATGTTACACAGCTAGGAATTGGCAGACTCAGAACCCACATCTGCTGCTGGGGCTTTAAGCTTCAGGCCCGACAGGCTGAAGGTGGCCTGCTGTGCCCTAGAACATTAATGACTCACCGCACCGTGCACGGTACACGCAGATGGTGCATGAGGCACACGATGGCGTCCTTGGTGAACATCACTCCGGGAGCTGGGAATGCCGGTCCCCCACTGGTGTTGGCTTTCTTGGTGGAGCCTGAGCCTGGCTCGTGTGTTTTCTGGGAAGAGCTGAGTCTGGGGTGATGGGGCAGGAGCCTTCTTTCTCTCTGAAGGTGGAGGGAGGGAGCTCCCGGCGAAGGAGAGAGTGTACCTCATGCATACCAGATAAAGGGGAAAACAACAGCACACCCCTAACAGATTCAGCTGACAGGAAGCAGCTGCTGAAGGAGAAATGGCAATGCGAGGGCAGAGTGGCACCGCCCTGCTCCGGAGGGTGGAAGGTGTGAGCTGACAGTGGATGGAAAAACACCAGGGGGATTTTTGCATCTATGTTCATCAGTGATCTTGGCCTGTCGTTTTCTTTCTTTGTGATATCGTTGTCTGGTTTTGGTATCAGGGTGGTGGTGGACTCGTAGAATGAGTTTGGGAGTGTTCCTCCCTCTGCTATATTTTGGAAGAGTTTGAGAAGGATGGGTGTCAGCTCTTTTCTAAATGTTTGATAGAATTCGCCTGTGAAGCCATCTGGTCCTGGGCTTTTGTTTGTTGGAGGATTTTTAATCACAGTTTCAATTTCAGTGCTTGTGATTGGTCTGTTCATATTTTCTATTTCTTCTCGGCAGGTTGTGCATTTCTAAGAATTTGTCCATTTCTTCCAGGTTGTCCATTTCATTGGCATAGAGTTGCTTGTAGTAATCTCTCATAATCCATACGACCCAGCAATCCCACTACTGGGCATATACCCTGAGAAAACCATAATTCAAAAAGAGTCATGTACCACAATGTTCATTGCAGCTCTATTTACAATAGCCAGGACATGGAAGCAACCTAAGTGTCCATCAACAGATGAATGGATAAAGAAGATGTGGCACATATATACAATAGAAGTCAGAAAGAGAAAAACAAATACCGTATGCTAACACATATATATGGGATCTGAGAAAAAAATTTTAAAAGTCATAAAGAACCTAGGGGTGAGACGGGAATAAAGTCACAGACCTACTAGAGAATGGACTTGAGGACACGGGGAGGGGGAAGGGTAAGCTGTGACAAAGTGAGAGAGTGTCATGGACATATATACACTACCAGACGTAGGGTGGATAGCTAGTGGGAAGCAGCCGCATAGCACAGGGAGATCAGCT
>NC_041231.1:98544084-98552956 GCF_002837175.3 Physeter macrocephalus
CTCCAATAAAGATGTTAAAAAAAAAAAAAAGGAAAAAAAAACCCCAAAAAAACAAAACATGAGGGGTATGCGGCTTTGGGTCTTTAGCCAACCGAGGATGCGGTGGAGGAATCACAGCTGTTGTGGGTGACTCAGGAGACCCGGGACGTTTCAGATGGCATCGTGGTGAGGGTCTGTGCAGGGCTGGGCCTGTGGGTCCAGCTGCTTCCTACCCTCTCTGAACTGGGGCATCCTCCCTCCTCCCAGCTGCTCCGGCTTAGTGACACAAAGAGATGCCAGCCAGGGGGGCAGGGGGCTGCCCGTCATCCTCGCCACGGGAGCAGCATTGATGGGCTGGGGGAGCCACCATGTACAAGACACTCGGCCAGTGGCTGCAGAGGAGACCCAGAACGTGATGAGATGGAGACCCTGCTAACAAAGAATCAAGTTGGGAGATCAAAAATAGACATTATACAACAACAGAACAGAAGAAACCAGAACAAAACAGAAACTGTCAGTCAAAATTTGAACCTGCCATTTGGCCTCTTAGGTTGCTCTGCTGAGCTGTCTCTCAACTTCAAGCATGTCAAGTTCAAGGTGACCCGCTGTGCCTCAGGTGTTTGTGACTCACTGTGTACTTTTGACATCCCTGGAACCTGTAGACATGGGCTTCGCTGGTGCCCACCACCCAGAGGCGGGAAACGGAAACCTAAGGCAGATTCTGGGGCCGGCCAGAGGAGCGATGGAATTCCCTTTTTCTCTCCAAAGACTCTCCATCCAATACCAGCCATCTGTGGCCTCAGGGGAGGCCATCTGTGGCCTCAGGGGAGGCCCCCTGGAATTACTCAAGTTGGGCCCAGCAACGACTCAGCGATGGTTTATTTCGAATCTGTTGGAAGCAGAGTGAGTCGGGGTCCCTGCCCCCAAAGGACTCACAATCCCTCGGCTTGTAGGATGGGATAGGCTGCTGGGAAGGAGTGAAATCATCCCTTTGAACCACTGACCCCCGGTGTGACCTCCAGGAATCGTGTCTGGAGCCTCTGCTGTTGCCGGGATAGAAAATGCTTCCTGCTTTCCACTGAAGGTCTTCATGGAAGGAGCCCAAGCGAATGATGCAAGAGCCCTGAGGACAGAGCCAGTGAAAGCTCTGTGTTCATTTCTCTCGTGAGAACAGGCCAGCGGCCACTTCCAAAGAACATAAGTTACAGAGTCCAGTTTAGAACTATGTCGAGGTTGTCTTGCTTACTCTGAATCACGTCCAGTTGCAGGCATTTGTTACAGATGGTTGCTAACACTTAGTGGGAAATACCTGCTCTCCATCAATAATCAATAATGTTCGTGGCATAGGAGAAGTATCAAGTGTAATGTTATCCAGACACAGGCTCTAGTCCCAGCTCTGTTATTCCCCGGGCATGTGACTTTTGTTTTCTGCATCAGTTTCTCAAAGTGTTTCTGAGGATCCTGGGTTGGGGGTGGACGAGGGGCTTGTTAAAAATGGAGACCCTTGGCCCCTGCCCTGCTGTAATAGGGACTGGTGCGCGGGAGGACTGAGCTCCTTGGTTGGCTCTTTGCCGGCGGCAGGTTCTTAACCATCATCTCCAAACATTGACTGAGCACCTGCTACCTGTCGGGCATAGTTTTACATGCGGTAGAACTTTCTAGAGACCGTCCTCCATTTTAGGCTCGGGAAGATTACGGGAATTCCAGGTCACCTCTCACATCCCTAGCAGGTGCCCATTTGCTTCTGGCAAGTCTGACTCAGGATCCATGGGAGGGAGCATGTTGCGGGAGGTTAAGCCCCCCGTGGTCTTTCCCACTTTCCATTCGGGCAGCTGTGTCTTTGGTCTGCACAGCTGTGTGCTGTAGGCAGTGTTGCCCCTCTGCCTCGTGGTTGTGTTGGAAAGAGCCATCTTTGATTTTGCCATGTGGGTCACTAAAGTCACCTATTAGTCATGGGAACAGGGAGGAGTGGGAAGGTTCCCCCATGTGTCAGCAGGCCGAGTACCCTGCACGGTGCTCCCCAAACTCCTTGGCTCGGGTCCCCCAGGGTGGGGGGCAGGGGCAGAGCTCAGCACCTTCTGCTGGGACAGTCAAGTCTCTTTGAGGTCTCTTGTCCTTAATTGAGAAATTCATGGGAACTTTTCATCCTATTTAGTAGTGTCCTGGTGATTGAGTATGAAAGCTTTTATTCCCAGGAGGCTACCATATGCCTGATGTGTGTGGGGGTTGTGGGGGGGGGTAGGGGAGGGGTGCAGACACGGGACCTCACATTCTGTTCAGGATTCATCATGGGCAGCAAGAGAGCCGTTGCGCTCTTTCTACATATTTATTTCGAGTCTTGTTTGTTCTAGAAAGGATGAGAGGTGGCTGCAGTATGTAGTTTAAAAGTTAATGTGTATTTAAATGGGCAAAAGAAAGTGGAGTAAGCCTCTTCTGTTACGGCGCTATTCATTACAGTTTTTTAAAAGCTACGACATCCTATAAGAAGCCTCGCTTCCTCTTGACCCTTTGGGATCTTGCTGTGAGGCAGGGTGGTTGCACTTTGGGCCACCCCTGACACCCCTGTCTGTTGTGGCATGAGGGCTGAGCCGGGCTGAGCCACGGGAGTGCCCAGCCTTCAGCCCTGCTGTGCCCAAATCTCGCCTGGCACCGCTTTAGGAGTAAGCAGTAGTCAAGCTCGAAGAACGGTCCTATGGGACTCGCGTGGAGTCTGTTTGGCAATGCCGTCCGCAGAGGGCTGCTCAGGCAGACGTTACACCACGGCCAACTGGGGGGCCAGGTGAGGGTGATGGGGGTAGTCAGCCTCCCTTCCCCATTAGAGCAGGTTCCAGCGGGAGGGTGTACAGACAGAGATGCGCAGGAAGGCTATGGGGGCACTTTGACCTTCTGTGTCCTTCCTCATCTAATGTGGCTCTTTGTGTGGGTATCTGTGCTGAATGTGGCTGAGACGTTTCTCTTCTGCACGGGCTTCCTTGGTTCAAACAGGAGGCGAGGCGGCCCGGGCAGAGCACTGCTGACGGGCAGTTAGCAGGGCCTCTGGTTTTGCTCCTGTTTTGGCCTAAGGATAGCCCTTTGCCTGCAATTTCAGAAATCTCCCTGTCGATCTGTGGTGCGGGGTCCTGAGGGTTTTCCCTTTAGAAATAACACGTGTTTGCATCACGGGCGTTTCTACAACCAAATTCAGACCAGAGACAAGGTTGCTTTCCCACACATGGCAGCCCCCCCTGCCTGGGACGATTCCCCACAGCTTCTGTGAGCTGGGCCCGGCTTCCTGCTCAGGAAACAAAACCCTGACAGGCGTCTGGAATTACCAAGGTGATTTAACGATAGGAACTTCTGAAAGAACTAACCCTCAGCGTAAAACTCAGTCCAGATGAGGTCGGAAACCTGACCCCCCGGGCACCTCTCGGGGTGTACCCGCTCGCTGCCAAGCTTCCAGAATGCCTAAGGAGGCGCGTGCTTCGGCTCGGACGCTGGCAGGGGCCTGGGGGGAAGGCGGGGGGGGGGATGCGTGTGTGCAGAACCCCCGTGTGACGGGCACACGTGCACAGAGATTCAGATCAGAGGGCCTCACATGACTAAACCGTAAACTCTAGCGGGAGCCACAGTATCAGATGGTATAAAATCTCACCCAAGTGCATTTATAATCTACTTGCGGTTTTTCATATCGGGGCAGCCGATAGGAGGTTTACCGTGAGTGACAGCCAGAGGATGAAGCCAGGTCCTGAGGTCTGAGGTACCCCTCTCGCTCTTCCCCAACACTGCTCTGGTGTCCTATGTCGGGGGCCACCTCTGTCTCCCTGCAGCCCCCAGAGGGCCTGGGAGGCATTGGCATCCGTCCCCGGCTGTCAGCTGTCACCTCTGAATCACCGCAGGCTGCGGTCTATGGGAGGTGGAGAGCTCAGCAGTGGCCTTGCACAGCGGAGAGGGAAGTGCTGCTTTGCGGGGTTGATGTGGGTGTGACAGCGCCTGTGCTCCTGGAAGGGGGCGCGTGCGCTATTACTCATACCAGGGAGCCAGTGGGTAGCATGGAAATGTCTTCTCTTGGTTTCTTTTTGGTTGGTTTTAAAAGAAGTGGTCACTGGGGCTTCCCTGGTGGCGCAGCGGTTGGGAGTCCGCCTGCCGATGCGGGGGGCGCGGGTTCGTGCCCTGGTCCGGGAGGATCCCGCGTGCCGTGGAGCGGCTGGGCCCGTGAGCCGTGGCCGCTGGGCCTGCGCGTCCGGAGCCTGTGCCCCGCGGCGGGGGAGGCCACAGCAGTGAGAGGCCCGCGTACAGCAAAAAAAAAAAAAATAGTAGTCACCGAAAGGCCAGGAAGTAGGATTAGGGGATGTGCCAGTGAGTAAGAAGCCCCGCTAGCATCCAGCACCTCTCGCTCTCCGGTCCCACAAGCATGCGTCACTGTGTCAGTCACTTTGTTACTGCAGGACTACCCCTGAGAAGGAGACGTCAGCCTTGCTGGCTCCAGCCTCCTCCTTTTATTAGCTTGATGGGTTTCTATTAGTTTCCTGAGCCTGCCCTAATAAGGTACCACCAACTGGGCGGCTTAAACAACAGAAATTAATTTTCTCACAGTCCTGGAGGCAGGAAGGCTGAGATTAAGGTGTCGGCAGGGCTGGTTCCTTTTCGGGCCCGGGAGGGAGAATCCATTCCAGGCCTCTCCCCCAGCTTCCGGGGGGGTCGCTGGCCATCGTTGTCATTCCTTGGCTTGTAGAGCATCCCACGTTCAATGGCGTACTCCCTGCATGTGTGTCTCTGTGTCTAAATGTCCCCCTTTCTACCAGGACACCCGTCATGTTGGACTAGGGCCCATTCAATTACCCCATTTTAACCTGATGGTCTGTGAAGACCTCCTTTCCCAATAAAGTCACCTTCACAGATACAGGGGATTGGGACTTCAACATCTTTTGCAGGGGGAGGGGGGACACAGTTCAACCCATAAGAGGGGTAAAAGGGGTTTTGTGCTCACCTTACGCGAGAGGCCACGGGACTGTGAGTTACGGGGTCTGATGGCCTGGGATTGAAAACTGCCGCTAAGTAGCTGTGTGTCTTTGGGCAAGTTGTTGCCTTGTTTCCATACAGTAAATTGGGCAAATTAGAAAAAGATGGTTGACGGATCAAATAAGTTAATACACATAAAGTTCTTTAAACAACACATGGCACATTTAGCTCTCACTTACGTAAGTTGCTTCTGCTATTACCTCTACTATTCACTTGCTTGTTTAAAGTTATGAGCCTTTTGTGTTACTGAAGATGCTTTCAAAAGGGTGAGTTGAAAGAGTTACGGATGTTAGCCCCTGAATTTCTAGATTCATACATCTTCAAATGACGAAGTAATTGTCTCCTCCAGGGAATTTGCTAGGATCCATTGTGCTTTGAATACTGAAAAAAATTCGTCTTTGAAACTAGGTTTATTCACTTAACAAACATTTATTCAAGCCTTGCTATGCACAGAATACTTTGCTATGTGCTAAGGTGGATTAAAAAAAAAAAATGACTAAGGTGCTGTCTCTGGGTTTTCAGGAGCTTGCAGCCAGTGAGAGAGACATAAAGCAAGGCATTCAGGCAGCAACGGGCGTCCTGCATGGAGCTGCACCCGGATTAACCTGTGTAATCCGTACGGTGACTTGATGAAGTGGATACGGGGCTACTGTGCCCAGTCCTCAGTTCTGAGGGAAAAAGAACAAAACCAAAAACCTCAACTCTGAAAATTGAATTTTTCCTTGCTTTGGTGCAAACTCATTTGATTACAGTACCTGAGCTGAACTGCTGTGAGGCAATTTGTTGTTTAACTATTTTCCCACATCACGTGAACATTCATACATTTCTCTACAGGAAAGCATGGGGGTGATATGTAACATCCAGCAGACGCACCATATTACCTTTTTTTTTTTTTTTTTTTGTGGTACGCGGGCCTCTCACTGCTGCGGCCTCTCCCGCCGCGGAGCGCAGGCTCCGGACGCGCAGGCCCAGCGGCCGTGGCTCACGGGCCCAGCCGCTCCGCGGCACGTGGGATCTTCCTGGACCGGGGCACGAACCCGCGTCCCCTGCATCGGCAGGCGGACCCTCAACCACTGCACCACCAGGGAAGCCCCATATTACCTTTTTAAAACCTGGAATCTGGGGCCAGAGATTTTGGAAAAGGGCTGGTGGGCCTGTACAACTAGACATGTTACGGACAAGGAACGCTGCGGTTAAACTGTGTGGTCAGGTCTCAAGCTTCGAAGGGGTGGAGTCGGCCTGGAGAGCCACACGGCCTGGCTCCAGGGCCCTGAGCTGGCTCACGCGTGATTCTGAACTGGAGGATCAGGACTGGGGAAGCGCTGAGGGCTAACGTCTGACCTGATGGGCCCTGCTGTCCCCGGCCGCCATCTCTAGGCTCCTTTCATCTGGAACATTCCCACAGCCTTTCTTTATCATAGTGAAGAAGTGAACGCTGCAAGCTTGGGTCAGCTGTTGCTACCCATATTCCTTAAGCCTGTGTTGCTTGCAGGTCCCAGAAGCAGCTCCGGGAGCAGGCCTACAGGGGCCAGGCTGGGTGAGGCGTGATTCGGGTCCACGGTGTCTCCCGGAGCCCCAGACGGAGCTGCGGCTCAGCCTTGGGGAGGGGTCCAACCAGGGGCCCAGGAACCAGGGCGCTTTCTTGTTTCCCATCGGAACTGCTTTCTGTACCGTTGACTTTTCCTGTTTCCCGATCTGCATGTTAGAAAGCAGCTACTACCACCCAAACCTGCCTTTATTCCTGGTCCATTTAAGACAGTAGCCGGGCAGAGCTGGTCTCTTCAATCCTACTCACATCCCCACGTGTGAGCTTCCCTTTTGTGTGTGAGAATGAAGAGTGGGGGAGGTGGGGTCTGTTTAAGAAAACACAGCACCCTCCCTCCAGGTGGATTTGATCTGGGATTATTATCAGCGACTTTGGTCCTTACTGCTCGGGTCTGATGCCGTCTGTTCTGTTTTTGATTCGCATTTCTGCTGCTTTGGGATGACAGTCCCACCCGTTTGCTTGGGGCCAGGGGGAGCTGCTTGGCCTTGGCCACCCTTGACCCCCAAGCTCCTGGCTTCAAATTGAACGGCCTCTGGAGCTGTAACACCACCACTGCTTGGAGGGCTTTGCTGATGAAGTCTCAGGACACCTGCGGGCGGGCCCCATGTTGACGTGGGTGCACTGGGCTTGAGCTGCGTGCTCCGTGGCCTCTTGTTCACCAGGACTGAACTGCTAGGCACCCCTCCCGGACCTCACCAGGCCTGGTCACACAACCAGGCCGCTCCCTGGGCTCGGGCCTGTACATTGCCCATCTGTGTCTCACCTTGTAGGCCCATGGGTCATGGCTGAGGGCCATGGATCAGGGCCGGCTCAGTGTCAGAGGCCGGGAGAGTCTGGCAGAGGAAGAAGGGCTTTCAAATGCAGACTTATTCTGGGCAAGTCACTTACCCTCCCTAAGGGTCTCTTTCCTCATCTGTATCCTGAGGGGAATGAACCAGTGTTCTTTCAGGGCCCTTGTTGTTCTGAGAAATTCTGTGATGTCCGTCAGGGACTCTGGCAGGAGTTGCCAAGGGTGCACAAAGAACGGACATCACAGCTGATGGAGAGGAAGGCATGCGCGTGGAAGCGGGCTAGCCCTCAGGTGAGAGCCCTGCTAACGCCAAGGCTGGGAGGAACCTTAACAAGGAGGAGCCCGGGCAGCTGTGGTCTGGGAGTCACATACGTCGGCCTGAGTCTCAGTTTACTCACTACGCAGGCCTGAGCCTGCTCGGCTTAGAAAGGCCGGCTCGCAAGGCTGACCCTTGGCCAGTGTCTGGGAGCTTGCCTGGTAAACAGTTCCCTACGCTGATATAAAACTTCCCCTGAGGAATAATCGTGGCGCGTTGTGCCTGTTTGTGCAAGCAGTATGGTTTATACTGAACACCAGCTTTCCTTCTGGGGGTCTGGAATGTTGGCACGTGCCAGGCAGAGGGTGCCTCTGTGGCCAGCCTCCAGTAAAACCCTGGACACTGAGTCTCTGATGGGTTTCCCTGCCCGTGGTCACCGTTCGCTGCTGGAGGAATTAAGTGCATCCTGTGACACTCCACAGGGAGAGGACTCTTGGAAACTTGTGCCTGGTTCCCCCAAACTTCACCCCATGTGCCTTTTCTTTTTGCTGGTTTTGTTTCGTATTTGTTCACTGTAGATGTGGGTGTAACTCTATGCTGAGTTCTGGGAATCTTCCTACCAATTCACCTCTTTCCAAGCCTGGGGGCGGCCTTGGGGACCCCCATACTCATGGACTTTAAAGTGACTGAAAACAAGTAGAGACAAGCCCGACACTGCAGTGTAGCCCCCCAGTGCTAACTCATGGCACACCGCTTCCGGGTTCCTCTACCTGCTCTAAGAGGAGCTTCAGCTTAGCTACAATCTGTAAATATTGCCTCCTTAGCACTAAGGGCCCCTCCAGCCACACGGAGAATCCAGATGTAGCACTGTCCATTGAGAGGCCAGATCATGCGTGGTCCAGGTGTAAAAAATCAGCCAGGACCTCTTGGCTCAGCCTGACATTCCAGGATAAGGAGGGAATTTTCTGAAACAGGATTTGGCTGGCATGCGGGCTTATCAGGGCAACTCTGGCAGCAAGATTTTTCATCCAATGAGGTTATAGATTCTCTAGAGCCAAGTCAGGAAAGCCAGTTAGTCTGATATGGTAGGGGAAGTTCCTGGATGGGGGAAAGATCATTGGAGAGGAAATGCAAGGTCTTAACCTTAGCATATTTAGACTGTTTATGTGAACTTTGAATAGAAACCACAGCGCTCTTCCTGAACGCTTTAGGAAAGCATTCTGTTTAGAGTAGAGTTCTGTTCTGGGGAAGTCAAGTCTTGCACTCTTTTTTTTTTTTTTTTTTTTTTTTGTGGTATGCGGGC
>NC_041231.1:98553077-98588393 GCF_002837175.3 Physeter macrocephalus
GGCCTCTCCCGTTGCGGAGCACAGGCTCCGGACGCGCAGGCTCAGCGGCCATGGCTCACGGGCCCAGCCGCTCCGCGGCACGTGGGATCCTCCCAGACCGGGGCACGAACCCGCGTCCCCCGCATCGGCAGGCGGACTCTCAACCGCTGCGCCACCAGGGAAGCCCGAGTCTTGCACTCTTAATGGCAAGAACTGTGAGTCTGTAAGCAAATGGAGGAGAGAATGAACTCTTGTGTTTGGCCGTCACATCTTTCATGGACCGTGAGAACCCAAATCACGGATTTTATTCTCTAAGCAGCTCTCTTTTCTGCTTGCAGGTAGCCTGGGTGGTTGAGTATTTGGCCCTCTAAGGGCAGAAGATCACTCGACCGCATCTCATATTCCAGCATTTAAAATTAGCCCCTGCTTCAGGGATGCTTTTGGCCTGGTCTCTAGAGGCAGCCTTGGAAGTTGGCAGCTGTAGGAACAGAGCAGCTCAGGAGGCGCTCCAGGCCTCCACCCACTGGAGCGTGGTGGCTAGAAGCATGGCTGTCAGAAGCAGTACTTAGAGTCTGTAAATCCCCTGGCAGTTCAGTGGGTGAGACACTGACTTTACCCGCATGTGGCGTAAGCACGTTTCTCCTTATCCTTAGAAGAGCGGATTCAAGGCGTTGAATCATGCAAAAAACTGCTGCAAATGACGTGCGAGGAGTAGGCAGATCTGCTCCTCTTGGCTTTGGTGAGGAAGCCTGGGTGTTGCTATGGCATTTGGAAACTTTCATTTTCTTTTCGAAATTGTTCACATGATCCCTATTTGGTGGAAGACCAATAAGAACACCCTTTCCTTGGGGCTAAAATGACAAAATGACAAAAAAAGAAACTGTTGGCCAGTGCTTTTATTTGAGCATCTCCTTTGAGCAGAGAACACGCTATGCCATGTGCCTGACAGGGCTGGGGATGGGCACCGGGGAGACCAGGCTTCTCTCCCTTCCAGGACTTCCATTTGGGCTGGGTAAGGGGGCAGCCCTGCAGCTCCTACCATTACCTGGGAGGAATGATTGATGGGCCCTTGCAAAGCAAAAGTATAAATTAATGGAAAATACCTTGAACATGAGCACATTCCCTTACATAGGATGGCTTGTAGCCAGAGTCAGGCGTGGCCAACTAGAGATGTTATTAAGAAAGAGGTTTTCGAAGGAATCGATAGAGCCAGACATTTATTCAGAACCATCTCCTTTTTCCTGCCAGGCCAGCTGGCTCTAATCCCTTCCCTGGCTCCGTTCAGGGCACCACGAGGCCCCCCAGGCTCACACACCTGAGACTTGGAAGTCTTTCTAGCTGTCCCTCTCCCTCATGCCCACAAATCCTACCAATCTCCCCAGATTTTACCCGCTCTGCTCCTCACTGCTGCCAGTGCTGCCCCAGTTCAGGCCCTCAGCATCATCGTTTTCCCCGAGTTTTTATTTGGAATTAATTTCAAGCTTACAGAAAGGTTGTAAGAATAATAGTGCACGGTAGAGCATCGACCCTTCACCCGGGTTCAGCGACTGTTAACATCCCTTTTGTGTTCTCTTGCTTGTGGTCTCTTTCTCTCTGCACAGACACCCACCCCTCTCATCTTCTTTTTAACCATTTGAGGAGAAGTTGTATACATCATGGCCCTTAACTTCCTAAATATTTCAGTGTGTATTTCCTAAGAACTGGGGTGTTCGCTTATGTAACCACAATACATTTATCAACTTCAGTGACTTTAATTATTGATACATTGCTTTAATCTACCTTCCATATTCCAGTTCTGCCAGCTGACCTGATAATGTCTTCTATGGCAGTTCCTCCTCTAGACAGGATCCGGTCTAGGGTCAGGCGCTGTATTGGGTGGTCATGTCTCTTTAGCCAATGTCAATGCCAATGTCTGGAACATGGTCAGGCCTTTCTTATATGATATTTTAGAAGAATACGGTTTTTCTTTTTTGTTGTTTTTTAAAATAGAATGTCCCTCATTTGAGCTTTGTCTGGGTCTCCTGATGGTTAAATTCAGGTTACACGTTCTCAGCAGGATCACGTCTGGAGACGCCTGATGTCCGTCTGCCCAGCATTGGCGGTGTTAGTTTTGATCCCCTGGGAAAGGCATGCCCGATTTCTCTTCTGTGTGTGACTACTTTTTTCCACTGCAACTGAGAAGTGATCTGGGGGAGATTCTTGAAGACCATTTGGCTCACCATCCACATTTCTCCCGGCATCCCGCATCCATCAATGGTGTGGACCTCATCCGGTCTGTGTGATGATGGCTGCAAAATGATGATTTTCTGACTCCAGCGTTACTGTCATCTTTTGCCTGGATCAATGAAATAGACAGACGCCCTCCTGACGGGCACCCCTGCCTTTATTCTCACTCATTCACCCCTTGTCTGTTCTGGTTCCATCACTCCCATGTGTAAGTGCTTCCAGTGGCTTCTCTTACCCTCAGGGTAATCCTCAAGCCCTCCTTAGCCCTCTGTACCTCTTCCTCTTCACCTCCACCTCACTCGCCTTGTCCTTTATCATCTAGGAGTACTCGGCTTGTGATGTTGCCTCAGATGTGTGCTGGGTTATTACTGTTATTTGCTTTCTTGACCAGAATGCCTTTTTCCTGATGACTTTGACTGGCAAACCCCTATGCACTCTTCAAAACCCAGCTGAGTTTCCCCTCTGGGAGGCCTTCTCTTACACCTTCTCCTTCTCCTCCAAGGCTCAGGTAAGTTTCTCTCCTCTGGGCTCTGTCATAGCACTTATCACAGTGCACTCCATCCACTCCCCATCACCCCCCAAACCTGATTCCTCAGGTCTTATTTATTTTTGGAGTCTCAGAACCATAGTCAGTACCTGACACGGAGGAGGCACTTCATAAATGTGTCTTGTAATAACGAATCTTTAGGGGATAGAGTTGGAGCATTTCTCAAACATACTGGACCAGAGGATTCATCCTTTCTCTTTTTTATATATATATATATATATATATATACACATACATACACACACACACACACATACATAAATGTATCTCCACATATATTAAATATATTTTATCTTTTATTTTTTAAAGCACTTTATTGACTTATGACTAATGTGTAAAAATCTATAATATTTAATGTATACGACTCGATGAGTTTGGGGATAACTATATACCTGTGGAAGGATTCTCTTTTTGCAGAGCATTTTTAAAAGCTGGTGTTCCATAAAACCCCCAATACTTCAGAATGTGACCTTATTTGGAAATAGGGTCACCCAGTTAAAATGAGGTCATTCAGTGGCCCCTAATCTAGTATGACTGGTGTCCTTATAAAAAGAGGAACTTTGGAAACACGTACACGGGGAGAGCATTGTGTGAGATAAAGGCAGAGATCGGCGGGATATATCTACAAGCCGAGGAAGGCCAGCAGTTGCCCACAAACCCCCAGAAGCCCAGGGAGAGTCAGGGGACAGATCCTCCATCACGGCCCTCGGAAGGAACCAGCTTCGTTAATATCTTGGTCTCTGACTTCCAGCCTCCAGAACCGTGAGACAGTACCTTTCTGTCATTTGAGTCACCCCAGTCTGTAGTACTTCGTGGTGGCAACCCTAGCAAACGCATACACCCTCCAACCTGAATCTTTGATCTTTTGCAGTGATGGTGAAAGAGTGGTTTTTTACTTTAACATCCAGGAAGGCATAGAGGTTCCAAAAACATCCCTTAAACACTCCCTTTCTGATTAGCAAATTTTTGCCAAAAAACTTTGGCACCTAGTGTGGATGGACCCGGAATTTGGGGTGCCACCTCTGCTTTGGACCCCTAGGAGGTAGGGGTCTGGTGAGGATAAGGGCTGGTCAAAAGACGAAAAGCTCAAATGTGTGCCTCCAGCCTCTAAAAGCCCTTTTCACCATCAGCAGACCAGTTAGTGGGATCATGTTGGCCTCTTCCTCTTTCTTAGGACCCCCAATCCCTGCAAGGCTTGCTGTAACTGGCTGCCACCTGCATAGCTGTGTTTGGGGGAGTGGATGCAGCCTGCACATGTGATTCACGGCCAATCTCAGGGGCGTGTCTGCTGACACTGCTTGAGACCGTCACTCTGGAATTAACAAGGGGCCACAGCAGGCCTGGTTTGACCGTTGCCTGTCATTCACACCCTCCCAGCTTCCTCCTCCTCCTCTCCTGGGGCTGCGCACCCAGACTCTTCCTTTTGAGTGGTTTTTCCAGAAAGATGGTCCCCTCCCCGCACTGTTGCCTCCAATTTAGAGATCCAGGCTACCAGGTGATATAACTAATCACCCTACCAGTGGTCCTCAGAGTTCTAACAAATACAGCCTCTGTTTTGATGCTTTAGCCTGCTTCTCCTGGGGTGGCCTGGGAGTGTTGGTTTTTAGCGTTCAAGTTTGAGAGTCATAGGTGAATAGATCTGTGTTTGGAGGTTTTGAAGATGATTTGACATAAATCCTCTTTAATGATATGGATACTTCTAAAGCCTGTCCCCTCGTTGTGTCACAGTCCCCAGAGCTGTGGCTTCGTTAATTTTCCGTTCTTGGCCTCATCATTTTGCTAGGAATGGGGCTGTGCTTGGTGGCAAAGTGGGAGGTTCAACCCCAGCGCGGTGGCTTGTGGTCCCCTCCCCCTCTGCTAGCGTTTGTTGGTCTGCCAGCAGTTGAACAGACGTTCTCCAACCTCCCCTCTACCACCCTGTGCATTTCTTTTAATCAAGGCTGCCATACTTGGCTGGGTCCTCGGCGTGATGCTGTATTAAGAGATCAGACCTCACCGTGGTGTCCAGCCCGAGAGGCTTAGGATGGCCACAGGTTGGACGTGCGGACCGTGCAACCCAGCAGGACGGGCTGTGCGACACGCGGCTGAAGGCTGCTGGCCTCTGAAAGATGAGATGTGCGCTTTATTGTGTTGCTGCGTCCTCTGAGCTGCAGCGTTAGGATGTCTCGTATTGAGTACAGCTCTTGATTTCAAAGGAATAAGGGAGAAAGCTTTCTTTTGAAAGCAAGCTTGTTAGGAAGAACAGAGATGGCAGACCCAGCTGTCATTCCTGCTTGTCCTGTGGGCGGAGGAATCTTCTCTCCGCTTCAGACTGTGGTTTTGAGAGGATAGAATCCAGGCATTGCCGAAGGACAAGATCTGCTTGTCTCTGCCTCTGAAAAATGTCAAACCAAGAGTTTGTTTTCCTAAATCGTTTGAATTCTATGGTTAATCTGATAGGAAAGGTGGCTTTGGAGCTGCTGCTTTTAGATGACTGTGATCAAATAGGAGATTATGATCAGGCGGTCTTGGATCTCACTGACATGCCTATTAGCTCCTCAATATTCACATATGAATATAAGAAGTGGTGCTCCATGAACATCAGGAAATCTGGCCCTTTAGAGAGACAGGAGTTATGAAGCATCTGCAGGCTCGGATGGCTGCCAGCCGTCGCCTTTACCAGAATTCTGCTTCCCTCCCGATCTCCCTCCACTTCACCTTCTGCCAGAGGCTGAACTGCCTGTTTGGTGCCCCCGCTGTGTGCGTAAGACAGGATGTCACCGCGTTACTGGTGATAAACATGCTGTTCTGGGAGGACCGTTACTTGTATTATTAATTTAGTTACCTTTTAGGGGGGTTCACTCAATAATCAGAGTGATTTTTGTAGTGGAGCTGAGAGGATTCAAAGATAAATTCTTTGCACAAAGTATGAAATTGAAGAGAACTCCAAATTCAAGTGTTTGCCCCTTTGCCCTCGGGTAAGTGTGTGTCTGTGGAATGTGTCCGTGATGAGGGCTGCATTTCATTTGAAAGAGACCTATCGTTTGCAGTGATCTCAGATTTGTTGTTTCCCAGGAAGCTTTTCACCAAAAGTCCCACCAGTTCAGAAACAAGGGAGGTCAAAACACGTAGGGGTGTGGTGAGCGGACACAGGAGGAGAGCAGATGCCCCGCGCTGGCGCCCGTGGACCTGCGGAGCTGGCGGGAGTCTCGGTACCTAAGGAAATGAGGGCCCCGAGAGTCTCTAGGTCTTAGGTCGCTTGCCTGAGGTCACAGCTGGTTAAAAACCACAATGGGGCTTCCCTGGTGGCGCAGTGGTTGGGAGTCCGCCTGCCGATGCAGGGGACGCGGGTTCGTGCCCCGGTCCGGGAGGATCCCACGTGTCGCGGAGCGGCTGGGCCCGTGAGCCGTGGCCGCTGAGCCTGCGCGTCCGGAGCCTGTGCTCCGCAACGGGAGAGGCCACAACAGTGAGAGGCCCGCTTACCACACACAAAAACAAACAAACAAACAAACAAACAAAACAAACCACAATGGTTGTGAGATAAGCCTCCTGGCTTCTCAGCCC
Source organism: Physeter macrocephalus (assembly GCF_002837175.3). Classification (NCBI taxonomy): domain Eukaryota; kingdom Metazoa; phylum Chordata; class Mammalia; order Artiodactyla; family Physeteridae; genus Physeter; species Physeter macrocephalus. The sequence continues at coordinate 98,559,373 of NC_041231.1, forward strand.
AGTAGAGTCTGTGACACCATGGACTTGGCCGGTTCTCCGTGAACAGGGCACAGCATGTGAACCCAGGGATGTGCAGTATTGGTCTGGGCTACAGACACATGCCTGCTCACCTCTCTGTCCTAGGAGCTGACATCAAACGTGTTGCTCTCTAATGGTGAGGGCGCCACATCGCTGCCCTCGCCTCTGTAGGGAGGGCTCTGGGAGGAGGACTTAATGCTAAATGCTCATCATGTAATGATATCAACATTGGCTGTCGTGGATCGTGGAATGACTTCTTTGCAATGGTCTGTTTACTTTCTGATTAGCTGATGCAGTAATCAGTGTACTGGGCCAAACCGTATTCTTTTTATTCCAGTCCATCTGAAAACCCAAAGGTTTGCAGTGGTTCCCGTCTGTCACGTGGGGAGGAACAGTAGAGAGGAGAAAAGAGGAGAGAGTGTTTCAAGAGCAGGGCAGACATACACCCGGGCCATTTCGACAAAGCTGAAGCTTTTTTGGAAGATAACAACGTAAGCACTTATTTTAAAGTATTTAAAGGGCTCTTTATTTCTTAAAACGAACCAGGGCTGTTTGGATAATAACCCAAGGACTATTTACATAGAAGGCTGTTCTCTGATTTAATAGGAAACAGATCTGGTTTTGATTTTTGAAAACATTTGTTGGTAAAAATTGCTGCCAGGAGACCAAACCAGTCCGGGGATGGGAGGAAGTCTGAGCTCTTGGTTTTCTAGAAATGAGGAGAGCTGCCCAGGGGCAGCTCTGAGAGCAGACATCTAAGACTGATTGAATACAGTCCAGGAAGTGGGCACGGTTCACAGAGAACTCGTGGCTAACCCTTCAGTTGAAAGACCTGAAACGGCATGGAAGACCTGGACAGCCTGGAATGGTGGAGTTGGTCTTGTTTGGATTTCCTGTAACAATTATTACTGATTGCTAGCACCTAATGGTCTTCATTTCACCGTGGAGTGTCGTCTAGGTAAGCAGTTAGCATTGCAGGCTCTGGTATCGGAGAGACTTGCGTTCGTATCCTGCCTCTGCTTATTCACCCTGGTGCTGTGGGTCTCAACCTTGACTGCACGTTAGAATCGCCCAGGGAGCTCTTAAAACTCTGGACGCCCAGGCTGCATCCTAGAGCAGGTGTATAAGCATCTCTGCGAGTGGAAAACAGGCGCGGGTATTTTTTAAAGTATTCACCCTCTCCCCCCATCACGGATAACTGTGTTGAGAACCACGGCTCAAGTAGGACCGTGGAGAAGTTTACTAGCTCAGTAGCTGTGTTTCCTTGCCTGTGAAGTGGGGATAATGTTATCTAACGTATATGGTTCCTGGGAAGATGAAAAGAGAGAACACACACAAGCCAGGTGCTGAGCCCAGCACCCAGGACGTAGTCAGAGCTCAGTAAAGGACAGCCTACATCACTAGCTCAGCTGTTCTCCTTGCAAAGAGAACTCTTGAAATGCAGATGTGACACTTCTCACATCCACAAAGGGAGGCTCGGATGACAGGTCTTGCACTTATTTGAGACAGACAGACAGGCGTGCTCTAAGCTGGCGCCGGCAGCAGAGGACTGTTGAGCGTCGGACCCCCTCCGGGTTAGGCCTGCACAGGGTGGCCGTGCTGCTGTGGTCTCACTTTCTCAGACCTGCAGGCACACCAAATCCATTGGAAATCACAGAAACACGCGTTCTTCTTTTATTCTCAGCTGTTTATGCTCTCCTCTCCTCTGCCTCGGCATCGTGATGGCTGCTTAAAAACCAATCCTGCCATGTGCTTGGCCAGCAGCAGTCTCCAGAAAGCCAAATGTGAGGAAAGTTTGGGTCCTGCATCTCAAATCTTCTGCCTGGCACATCTGGAACAGTTAATTCCCAGGTACTGGGACTGCAGGGATGGATGTCTCTAGAAGTCAAGAATCCAAATCAGCCTCTGTTTCTGTGATGTTGTTCTCACTCACTGATGGAAAATCACATCTACTTATGTGATGTACTTATTTCTACTTCAGTAGAAATTCCATCTACTTATGGAATAAGTACTTATTTCTACTTGAGTAGAAATTCCATCTACTTATGGAATATTAATCTGTGTCTTTATCACCTCCATAAGTAGTAATTATAAAATTAATACATCATGTCTGGGTTAATTCTGCTCTCAGAACATGACCAGCTCCTGCCTTCACCTTCGTACTGGCTCTGACACAGATTCACTGGTTCAGGGGGTTTGACTGGCACCTGCGTGGTACCGGGGTGTGTATGGGATGCTGCAGAGCCGAGGGCTCCCTCCTCAAGTGAAATAGAGTGGGCAACACGTCAGTGAGGCCATGAGGAGTATGGAGAGCGTGGGCTTCGGGCCTCAGGAAGTCTGGTTAAGGATCCTAGGTCAGAACTGGGCCACCGAGACGCGGTTTCATCTGTAAAGTGGTGACCGTGGTGCCCATATTGCAGGACGGCAGGTGATACACATTAGAAACTATATGAATTATATATGTCAGGTCCATAATAAATGCTCAGTAGTGTAGGCAAATCTATTAATATATATAATAAATATATTTTTCATATATTTTTTTCTAATATATTATAATTAATATATTACTCATTGCAACAAGTCATACATGTTTTTACATTTAAATTTATTATTTCCTATTCATTTTTGAGAAGATGTAATTTTATATTCATAGGCGGCACTGAATTTTCTCAGAGGCTTGTGAACGGGTCTCGGATGGTTGCAAGATACGGTAAAAGTCCACGTGTGATTGCAAGCGGTTTTCCTTGGGAAGAAGGTTATTGCATCCTAGTTTCTCAACATTTTCGCTGCCTCGCCGTCGTGTTGAAATGAACTTTCTTTTCTGCCCCTTCTTATGTGAACACTGTGTGTGCAGTTTCTTTATCCTGGGCTTTAATGGAAGAGGCACAACGTTGGACAGGGGTGGGGAGGTGCAGGGGTGTCCAGCACTGGGAGGTCAGTACTACCTCTATAAAATTCCACTTTGGATGGAGGTGAAAGCTCAACTCATGCCCTTTGAGTGGATAGCTCATTAATATTTGCCTGATTTACAGATGGAGAAAATAAAGCCACAGAATGGTGACGTGCCCAGCAATTCAGCAATGGTAATCAAAGTTAAGAACATGCCCACCCTTCACCCCTACAATTCCACTTCTGGGAATTTATTTAGCTATGTTAGCATAATTCTTTATTGCAGCACTATAAGACTGAATAACTAGAAACACCCTAGAAAGTTACTTTAAGGAACTTTTTTTGTACCTGCTAATAACTCAAGAAGTGAGGATGGGGGGAGGGGAGCGACCAGCATTCCAGGCAGATGGAGCAGCATGTGCAAAGGTAACTTTCTCATGATGCAAGGAGAAGATTTATAGCACCCTTAGCACGGCCATCATTTTACAAATCAAAATTACATTCTCCAAGGGCCATCTGTTCCTCTACGTTCAAGTTTAGTCTTTGGTTTTCTTTACCAGCACTGTCCTCCCAGGTAGGTAAATAGAGATTGTAGCCCAAGGCTGCAGGCCCCCAGCCCCTTAGATGAACGGGGGGAGGGTGGTCATGAGTGTAGCACAGCATGTGCTTTGAGGTGCCCCAGAGAGAAAGCCCTAGAAAGGGGCAGCTCTGAGGTTGCCCCGGGGGGTGTTTGGTTGGAGACATGTGCCCCTCCCCCAGGATGTGTGCATTTATACAGTGACCTTTGGCTGTTACGAGGGGCCTGTTGAAGTGAATCAGATGCTGGTGAACGGGCGGCAAATCCTCCGGGCCTCTGGATTTCCGGCCACACTTTGCCTTGTTTGTTTGCTTCTGGTGCTTCTGATGTGCACTAGCCTCCAGCTTGCTCTTCCGAGAACCCAGTGCACTTCCCTCCGCCCTGTCTTAAGGAATCCCGTCCCGCTCCATCTGCCTAGCTGATTCCCACTGGTCTTTTAAGGTTTGACTTGAACTTCGCCTCTCTGGGGGATGCTGACCTCCTCCCTTTTCTCCCCCAAGCTGAGTTGGGCATTTGTCTCCTGTGTTTCCATGGTGCCCTGCACTTGCCCTGCGCGATTCTGTGAGGCCGGCTGCCTGTGACTTCCATGCTCTCCCAGGACGTGGTACTTCTCAGGGCCGCACATGCTTCCTCTTGGCGTTCAAGGCCTGGAGTGGCCATACAAGAAGGCTCCAAGGATGCTTGTTGAGTGAATGGTCCGCAGACAAGCAGCTTTAGGAACCAGAGCAGGTGATGCTCTGTGGACTGGAGGGACCCGTACGACTCTAAGGGAGGCATCTGTTCTCTGCTGACCCTCGAGGGAGGGTGAGAAGGAAGCCACAGGCACCTGGGTGAAGGTGGTGGAAACGCACTGAAGAGAGAGAGAGAAGGTGACGTTCAGTAGAACTGCGGGGGAGAGAAGTGTAGGCACGGTGTGAAAACTCCCCTGTGGGCTTTCCCCCGTGGAGGCCCTCCAGCAGCTCAGCCCAGGTCTCCGACTGGGGGAGATTTCATCCCCAGGGAACATTTGGCAGTGTCTGGGGACAGTTGTGTTTGTCCCAGCTGGGCTGGTTGACTAGCCGAGTGGACCATGGCTTAGCCACATGTTGATTACGTGGACTCGGGCCAGGTGAGTAAGTGTTAAATGTTTCTAGTTAACTTGTCCATCTGACCAGTGCTGTTGTACAGGGAGTGTTATATGACCAGAGATCCTGAGAGGAAGTGGGTTTGGGGGCACATGGCCGCTTTGTTCATTGAAGCTTTCTGCTCTCTCATTATGAGGACCCAAGTTTGGTGGGATAAGTGGTCAGAGGGTGGGATGATGGAGATGCATAGGAGGCACAGCCCGCAAATCCTCTGTGCTGCCCACTCCCGAAACAACCGTGGCGGCTCGGTCCCATCGTGCACAGGCCTTTGACAGGAGTGGCTGCACAGGGGGAACCGTGTAGGAGGGTGTCCTGATAAGAGGAAGGCGCTATGGACAGCCTGTTGTGCCCCACCTGAATTCTTATGTTGAAGCCCTAACCGCCATTGTGATGGTATTTGGAGGTGGGCCCTTTGGGAGGTAATCAGGTTGAGATAGGCCATTAGGGTGGGGCCCCATGATGGCATTAGTGCCCTTCAAAGAAGAGACAGGAGAGGGATGATCTCTCTCCCCTATGTGAGGATGTAGGGCGAAGGCAGCCATCTGCAAACCAGGAAGAGGGGCCTCACCAGGAACCCGACCATGCTGGCACCCTAATCTCAGACTTTCAGCCTCCAGAACTGTGAGAAAATAAATGTTTGTCATTTAAGCTACCCAGTGTGTGGTTTCTTGTAGTAGCAGCCCAAACTGACAGAAGGTGAAAGGACTGGATGGGGACACTTTATGACCCTGCCTTCCCTGAGTTTCCCTTTGGCAGAAGTGTCATTGTGGACATGGAAATAGGAGTTCTGCCTTGTCTCCCTCATCTGTTTTCTTCCCGAGATTCTTATTTCTTTTGGACAACATTCAGCCAGGATGAAACCTGGTTACCACCCGTTGTGTGGCGCTGACTGTCTTCTGGTTTTGGACTGATCGTTGTGGTTGCATCTGTAGCTTGCTGTTTTGACACTGGCTGCTCAGGGTGGGTTCTGAAGCCATCGGGTGTGCAGGAGGGCTTGGCTGGGGCTGAGTCATTGAGGGGCGAGGAGCCTCTCTTCCTTAAGCTATGTTAAGAGAGCAGAGAGAGGATGCCACTGGGGGAAACAACTTTTGTCTTGGTGATTGTGAATATTGAGTGTGGAGAGAGCTGCTCTTTCCATGAAATCTGCTATTAGAAGCACAGATTCTGAATGATCAACTGTTTCTGGCAAGCTCTGGGTTTTGAAGGCGGGCAAAAGGGAGGCGGAACCTGGGGGAAAGGAGTTTAATTAGAGGTTCTTAGCTGGCAACGTTCCATACTTGGTGGCAACCTCGGAACGAAATACAAATGGTCATTCAAGTTTGTATTGAGATGCTGGGTTATTGCTTGGGGATGTTGCCCATTATTAACGATATGCTTTATTCTTAAGATGCAGTTTGCCTATTGCTACTTAGAGTAGGGTCGTATGGAGAAAAGAGTGACTGCAGGGTCTTCTGGTACCACCAGAAAAGTGCCACCAAGCTTTGTGGTTAAAAGGCATGTGGCCCTATTGGTGTGGGTGAGAATCGCCTGAAAGGAGGGCTCTTTCTGTGTAGGACTGGGATTCAGGAAGTCTGGAGTTGAGGCCGGGCAGGTCCATTCGCCATGTGGTTTAGAGGTCTGGCAGCCCACGAGAAGGCAGGAGATGAGGTTAGGACATGTGACTTTAAAGAAAGAGCACAGAGGACATGAAAGTCTGAACAAGCAACGTGAAAGTGCAGCTGCTCAAGGTGGGGTCGGACCGTGCTCTTCTTGAGTCATAGGAGGTGGTGAGCAGAAATGTGGAAAGGAAAGGAGGTCGGCTAAGGGAACTTGGAAAAACTGCTTCAAGTTTCTGAGCCTCAGTTTCCTCTTCCTTGGCTAGACTGGTGAAGATTGGAAACCATGACCAGATAGCCTCACCACAGAGTTTGGTCCTCTCACCATCGTCACCCCCGTCACCACCCCTGGAAACTAAAGGTGTCAGTTCCCTTCTCCAGCTCGCTTTCCTTCGTGCAGTAGTTTTTCACACAGTGATTCAAAACAAGCAATGCAAAACCCAACTGCCCCAGTTCAGTCCCAACTCCGTCACTTAGCGGTTTGACCTTAGGCGAATGTCTTAACCTCTTTCTCTATGCTTCAGCTTCCTTAAGTATATACGTTGGGTTGTGAATATTAAACAGGTGAAGCGTATACAAGGTTTTAGCACAATGACCAGGAGTAAAGGGTTTGAAAAAGTTGGAAATTGAGACTCCTTAGGGTGGGGGTATCCTGATGGGAGGGAGGGGTCCTGCTGGAGAGGCAGGAGAAGGTGGGAGGGTGGCGTGTGGTAGCCATCCTGGAAGGAGGAGGTGGAGGTGGGGCGAGCTCTCCTGAGACTGGCACGTGCCCCTGGTTTCCGCCGTCCCGAGGTTGTGCTGGAGGCTGCAAGGCTGATGGGCTCCAGGACCACTCCTTCCCCACCTGCTGCCCCACCAGTCCTGCAGCAGGTGGGCTCCACGAGCTCCTTTCATTTCCTCTCATTACTGGTGTCCTCTCTGTTGTTCACCGTTCGCCAGTCTCCCTGGGAGCCCTGTATAGGAGCATCGGGAATACGGATAACAATGCAGATAACAACTCGGCAAATGCCTTCCCTCTGCTTGTTCTTGAAGGTCACCATCCCATACTGTGGTTCCCATTCCTTTCAGAAGAAACTTAATTTGTTCTGTTACCAAATCCCAGACAGGGCTGTTGGAGTGTGGCGGGCTGGAAAGAGGACCAGGCTGCTGATTGGGGTTTTGGGATTTTGGTCCCAACTTGGCTATGTATTAGCTCCATAAATTTGTGTTTTCTGGAATCCGATTTCTCATCTGTAGAAGGAGGGTTTGGGTTGGATGATTTTTCAAGCCAACTCTAAACTCTAATAAGTCACATGAGTTCTTGAAAGCTTGCCTTTTATGACAGAGCTTCTCCAGGAAGCAGCCTTCTCTGTTGCATCTCCCCATGGAAAGGTCAGCTCTTCTTCCTTGTCTCCCCTTGCCTTACTGTTGCCCTGAGCAGGATTGAGAAGTCACCTGTTGTCTGGGGTCAGGGGCCTCACTTGTTCTCTCTCTGTTCAATAGGAATGATAATGAGGTGGGCTCTCCCAGCGTCGCTGGGAAGACTGAACGAATAGCATGTAATACGTCCAGCATCGTACCAGGCTCCGTAAATATTTGTAGAGTAAATAAGTGAAGGAATGAATATAAAGTGAGTGATGGTCTAGTTCAGTGTTTCCCAAACTTTTTTGATGTGAGATAGATGTAGGAGCTACATTTTATATTGCAGCTCAATGATTCTGCTTCTCTGTTGCTGCATAATGAGTCACCCCAAAATCTAGCAGCTTGAAACTATAGCAGTCATGTAGCTCCTGAATCTGTAATTTGGGCAGGGTTGGTAGGGAAGCTCATCCCTGCTCTACGCTGATCGTCTGGGTGGCTCTAAAGATGGAGAGAGGCTAGAATCAGCTGAAGGCTCATTTACTCATTCGTCTGGTAACTGACGTGGCTGTTCACTGGGGTCTCAGCTGGGCCGTTGGCACAAACACCTGTGTGCGGCTTGGGCTTCCTCACAGCATGGTGGCTGAATTCCAAAAGTGAGCCTCCAGAGAGAGCGTGAGTCATCTGGAAGCCTTATCGCCTTTTGTAATTGACCCTTGGAAGTCGCATAGCGTCACTTCCACTGCATTTTTTTTTCTTCTCACTGCGCCAGTTACAAAAACTAACCCAAATCTAAGGGGAGGGTCATAGATTCTACCTCTTCATCAGGAAGTGACAAGATTCTAGAGGAATATGTGAGATCATAAATACTGCAATCACGTTTGAAAAATACAATTTGCCACACCAATATATACAGGGATGTGTATATCTAATATAGGTATAATAGCATATTCATAGTAACGTGTATATTACATACATATAATATGTGACTATATAAAATGAATGAACTTATTACACAGGACAGCACTCTATTTTCTGTTCTGTTCTTTTAAGAAAGATGCTCTTTACCAACCCACTCAGTCAGTTTCACGGCACACTATTGTGTTGTGCCCTGGTCTGGTTCTTCCAGAAACTCCTGGGCAGAGAGCTGTTTCTAAGAAGCCCCGTGTCTGAATTATGCCCAGGGTGCCCACGCACCACACCAAAGTTTCTGGCCAAGCTTTTTGTATCAGCAGTACCTGAGTGACTCCAAGACCTTGACCAGCAGGAAACACATACTTTTCTGCCTGCAAGGACCATGGAACTCACCTCTCATAGTCTCTGAAATCTCCCTCCTTTGAATCAAATAGGCAGTCAGGCAGTTTTTGAAACAGCAGCAACTGGCGGAATGTCCTGGCTGATGGTATGTGAAGGGACCAGCTCCCGAACGTAGCCACCCTTTCGTGTTGGGGCCACTCAGCCCTTTGACAGTGCCGTGCCTGGCGCTCGGGGACCAGCTCTGCCCGGCAGCCTGTTGTGTCGCTTCCCGGCCCGGGCAGCCGAGGCCGGTGACTGGGAGGTGGGGTGTGTCTGGCCGGAGCCTTGCATCCTGCATGGGAGGTACCTCTGCCTTGCTTGCTTTTCTGGAATGAACAGATCCCCCACCCGCCTTGATTTCTTCTGGGTCTTTCTCTGCGTTTCATCTGTGAGGCGCCCGGGAGCACACCTTTGTAGGTTCACGGCTGGGCTCATGTTCTTAGGATCTTGCCTGGGTTTCTAGCGAGCTAGCATCCCATGTTCAGGCACTTTGGTACTAATTAAGAGACTTATTTCCACTTTCTGGATGATCAAAAAGATGGATGTCTCACAAGGTACTTGTGAACCAGGTCAAAGACAAAGCAGGCAGTAAGCTGGACATGGTGGGGTCCCTGGTGGACCTTCTTTAGTAACTGAGTAATCGGAAAGTCCTCCGCTCCCGATGGGAGACGGCGGGCGCACTGTCAGCTTAGAGCTGGGCTGTGGTGTCACAAGAGGCAGGCATCAAAGAGCAGGTAATGGAGAGTAGGAGGAGGCCTGGGGGTTCTGTCACAGAAGGTTCTCGGTGCTTCAGGTGGACGTAAAGAGAGAACTCTCTACCGGCTCCTGAGCGCCATGATTTAAGCAGTTGAGCCTTTCTTTGTTTTCTTTTGCTTGAAGCCGTCTTTAACGTGCCAGGCGTGAAAGGCGGGGGGAAGTAAAAAGCTGGCACCGTCTCCCTGGGTGCTGGAGATGAGAGGGTGACAGGAAAACGGCAACGTCAAGTTTGCGTCTCCACTGCTGGCCGTGGGCTTCTGCGGCACCTCCTCCCCCTCTGCTTTCACACGCTCCCCACTTCCTCCCCAGCCCCCGGTTTTCACACCGCTCGGTGACGAGTGTCGCCCTGGACCAGGGCTCACGTTGTGTCACAAGAGGCACCAAGACCAGAGCAAGGACGTTCAGCCCGGCTTGCGAGCCAGAGAAGGGACCAGCCGTCTACAGACGCCGGAAGTGGGCTGCTTTCCTCTTTCTAACACCAAGAAGAAAAGGGAGTTCAGCGCTGACACGTGGTTGACAGCAAGGGCAGTTTGTTCCCACCTGGATCTCCTGTCGGTATGGTGCCCGGGAGTCCCAGGCCCGCGTGTGTCTGAACGTTGATCGTGTTGCTGTAGGTTTGTACCCTTACAGGCTTCCGTGATCTGGCCGGCCGGGAGCTGGCATCAGCTTCCCATCAGGGACTGGTCATTGCTCTCTTTTGGCAGGGTTGACCTCAAAGTTTAGTGGTCCCTTCCCACGCTTAGGGGCTGCAGTGTCCTGAGGCTCATCTGGTGTCCAGTGACCTGCCGAAGATGGCGAGGTGCCCATCGGGGCCCCCGGCATGCCCGAGGTGCACCATCCAAGGGCACTCCCGGCCCAGCACAGGTGGTGGCATCAACCCTCCTTTATTATCGGACATGATGGTGGCGTCTGTGAAATGCAGGAGCTCAGACCTGTGTCATCTGGTGTCCCAAAGACATCAGAGGAGTTGGCTGAGAAGCAGTTCTTTTAAAAATTGTGTTTTTAATTCTTGCTAGTTCCCTCAGGTCTGTTCTCTCCCTTGAGTCTCCCAGTTGGTAATTTGGATTTTTGCACAGTTATTGGATCTTCTGACGGCCAACGGCCCTCTCCGCCCCGCCCCCGGCACGCAGGCCCATTTTCTCTTCCAAGGCTTGAGGTGAAGACCCACGGCCTGGGTCCTGGGCGGACTCTGCAAAATGTAATGTCAAGATGATTAAGGCAAACTGGAAAAACTCAGTGTGCTGTGAACCCCCGCTTACTGTGAGTTTGGTCTGTGGGTTCCCACAACACACGATGTCAGGGCCATTTCCAGCTTGCTGGTGGTTTCAGACACTGCTTTCCCAGGGTTTTGCTCATCACAAACACACAAAGTAAATATTGTTCTCGTCCTGCTTTGCAGAGGAGAAACCTGAGGCCCAGAGACAGTAAATAACGTGCCCCAAGACACAGGGAATAAAAGAAATCGCTGAAGTTGAACGCCAGCCTCTGGCACCCGAGCCATGTTCTCTCCCAGCGGACTCGGCTGCCATCCCCAGAGCAGGAGAAAGCTGTGGAGAACTTGCCGCCTCCGGTAGGGGGCTCTCTGCCCTCTGCTCTAGCTTAGTCCCAGTCCCATCTGGCTCGTAAGGTGTTGAGTTGTCCCTTGCCCGGGGTCTGCCGTGTCCATCTACCCAGAGTTCTGGGGAGCTGCTCTCCTGCCTGCTCCAGGCTCTTGTGACGTGCCCTCCTTGGGTGCCTGTAGGACACCAGCAAGATGCTCATTCAGCATCCCAGGGGCAGAAGGCAACTTCCCAGGCTTTGAAGGGGCAGGCAGTGCCCCTGGGACCTTGGCAGCTTCAGGAGGCCGGAGGAGAGGTGGCAGTCATTTTACTGGGAGTTGGCAGGTCTGTGTCTCACCCCCAGTTAGAGCTCCCATCCCACCTTGTCACCCAGAGGACACAGTAGGGGCTGGGGGAGGATGGACCCGAGGTTGTTTGTGGGACATCGAGCCCCATCCTTGGCTGTTTCTGTGGCTTGCTGCTGCTTGTGTCTTCTGACGTGTAGGAGCAGGCAGGCTGGACCTGAGGCTTGCCTTGTTGTATGTGGCCTTCTCGGCCCAGAACCCTCACCTAGGAGGCGCAGCGGAGGCAGGTAAGAGGGAGAGAGCTGGAGACCCAGCCTCAGCCTGACTCACCTGCTTCCCCCATCGGATGGCGCCCATCAAACTTGGTGACAGCTGCCTGTGCCCACAGCTATGTGAGCGGGACGGCTCAGACCCTTTTCCTCCTTTCTGGGAAGAAGTGGTGAACATGGCTGTCATTTTCAGCTTAGTTTCTAGAAGAACCACATGGAGCCTACTTCTGGTTGGCTTTGTCTTGGCAGGGGCCAGGGTGGCAGTGCTCAGGCCATGTGTACTGGTCAGGAAGATGCATGGAGTGGAGACCTGGAAGCTTTCAGACCTGAATGAGGACTGTGACCCTAGTTTCTGTCTCTGAGTAGCCCCACAAGCTCACAATCTTCAGGTGGTTTTTATTCATTTTGAACTTTTCTCCCAGAATTTTTTTGTGGTGAAATATACATAACATGAAAGTTACCATCTCAACCATTTTAAGTGTATAGTTCAGTGGTATGTATGTATGTATTTATTTTTTTGGCTGCGTTGGGTCTTTGTTGCTGTGCACGGGCTTTCTCTAGTTGCGGCGAGTGGGGGCTACTCTTCGTGGCGGTGCGCGGGCTTCTCATTGCGGTGGCTTCTCTTGTTGCAGACCATGGGCTCTAGCTGCGTGGGCATCAGTAGTTGCAGCACGCAGACTCAGTAGTTGCGGCTTGCAGGCTCAGTAGTTGTGGCGCACGGGCTTAGCTGCTCCGCAGCACGTGGGATCTTCCCGGACCAGGGCTCGAACCCGTGTCCCCTGCATTGGCAGGCGGCTTCTTAACCACTGTGCCACCGGGGAAGTCCTCAGTGGTATTTAATACGGTCATAATGTTGCACAACCATCACCACCATCTGTCTCCAGAACTCCTATCTCGTAAAACTGAAACTCTGCCCCTATTAAACAAAAACTCTCCATCTCCCTCTCCCTCCAGCCCTTGGCAACTACCAGTCTACTTTATGATTTGGACTACTCTAAGTACCGCGTGTAAGTGGAATTATATAATGTCTGTCCTTTTGTGACTGGCTTATTTCACTTAGCATGATGCCCTCCAGGTTCCTCCATGAGGACAACTCATGTGGTAGCATGTGTCAGAATTCCATCTCTTTTTAAGGCTGAATAATAGTTCGTGTGTGTGTGTGTGTGTGTATGTGTATGTATCACATTTTCTTTATCCATTCATCCGTTAATGGGTATTTAGGTTGCTTTGCCCCTCTTGGCTATTGTGAATAAGGCTGCAATGAACATGGGTGTGCAGATATCTCTTCAAGACCTGGTTTTCAGTAATTTGGGATATACACCCAGAAGTGGATCGGGCGGGTTTTTGAGCCATTTTCTGCTTCTGGCTCTGCCTCTTACTAGTTCTGGGGCCTTTGACAGGTGACTTAATCTTTCCGACCTCATTTTTCTCATCTGTAAAACAGTGACAACGGTAGTATCTAACTCAGAGGGTTGTGGTGAGGATTGAATGTGTTAATATGTATGAAGTCCCAAGAATGCTGCTTGGTTTGGGGTAAATAATATAAGTTTTAGAGCTGCTACAGTTACTATTATCATTACTACTGTTATTAATATTGTAATCTTTATATGAATGTGCTTACAGGTGGTTCCCTAGATTGGATGGTTAAGTCCAAGACATTTAAGAAAGAAAAAAAAAATTGTAAAATTTCAAAATGATGCAGAAATACAAAAGGAAGACATTTTTTAAAGCCCTCTGCATTAATCAAGGGTGACCACCATTTTTTTTGGTATTTCCTTCTATACATTTTTCTGTTTACAGTTTTATTTTTGTTTGTTTTTTTATAAAACTCTGATTATACTACTTTTATAATGTTCTCATTAACCGTATGTGGTGGGCATTTTCTTATGGTTTGGAGTGTCCTTTGAAACCTGATTTTAATGGTATTATGATATTCCACCATTCAGGTGACATAATGTATTAAGCTTTCTCTTTTTTTCACATCGAAGTATATCCCATATGTACTGGACAGGGTGTTAGGCTGGAAAGGGAACCCCTTGACACCTGGCTTCTCCGTGTGACGAGGATTTAAGATGAACATTGATGCCATCGCCCTCATAATCATTGTCAACATCATCTTCCTGATGTTTGCAAAATCTGTTACAGAAAATCTGTTACAGAATTGAGTACGCTCAGGACCAATGGATCCGAGTTATGTGAGGGCAGCTTTCAGCCCAGTGCAGAGACAGAATTTTTTTTTTTTTTTTTTTTTTTTTTTTTTTTGCGGTACGCGGGCCTGTCGCTGTCGCGGCCTCTCCCGTCGCGGAGCACAGGCTCCGGACGCACAGGCCAGGCGACCATGGCCCACGGGCCCAGCCGCTCCGCGGCACGCGGGATCCACCCGGACCGGGGCACGAACCCGCGTCGCCTGCATCGGCAGGCGGAGTCTCAACCACTGCGCCACCAGGGAAGCCCGAGACAGAACTTTTGACAGTTGGTTCACAACTCAGCCATGGAGTGGCAACTCTCTGAGCCCATTGTCACTGTAGTTATTTAAGCAAAGGGTGAATGACCGTCTGCTGGGGACATTGCTGCTTTGGGTGGGAGGTAGGTCATAAAGGATCTCCAAGGAAGGAGCCTTCTCTGAGATACTTTCAGAAGGTCCTTCACGTGAGGCAGCGGAACGGAGCGGGAAGAGAGTGCCTCCTGGATCCAAGCGGTTCCAGTGCCAGCTCTGCTACTTCCTTGTTGAATAACATTGGCACCTTCAGCATCCTCCTCTGTATGGTAAAGTGGGTCTGACTGCCTTGTCAGGGAGACACGCGACACTTACAGGGAGGAGCTGGACTGGCGCTTTGCCCATAACAGGTTCTCAGTAAAGGAACCTGTCCTCTTAGGAGTGTCCCTGTCACCGTGTGTGAATTTCAGGTGTTGATGGGAATATGTTCTCAACGAAAGACTGAGATTTATGTCGCTTTCTGTCTGCCAGGTACTATGCTGGGCTCTTTAGATTTATTCTCAGATATGATGCTGTCTGGGGTTTCCTTCCATTATTTTCTTTTGGAAGTGAAACCGACTTTCACAGGCATTCTCTTGGTTGGTTTTCAAGACTGGTTCAGTAGATGAGCTGTGACGGGTATCGTGGCCCCTCTGACACCACTTCTGCGTGAGAATCACATCTGTTCCCAACGCATGTGCTTCATCTGGGAGGAAATGCATTTAAAAGGATCTGCATTCGATGTACAGGAAATAGCCAGCTAAAGCAAGCTGGACGCAAGCTAGTTCCTTGGGTAAAACCGCTAGTCACACACATTCACACAATTTACCCAGCTGGCTGAATGTCCAGAATTGTCAAACCAGGGTAAGGCGTTCCCACCAGAGCACCTCCTGCTTTCACTAAGAGAAAAATTCTTGCTAAGACTCCTCGGCCTCTGGTTCCCTGTAGCTTTCAGGAAAGCCTTTGTTTAAACAAAGGAACCAGCCCGCTGGTATCTGGGTGAACACATGCTTCCTACTGAGATGGAAATGATCTGAATCAAAAGGAAGGTGGATTTCTTTCTTCTGTCTTTTTCTGTGTTCACATCCACCTGAAACAGCTAGTGACTTACTTGCGAAGGGTCACAGTGTAGATGTGGAAACACGTCTGCTTTTTGGGAAGTGTCTTTTGTCCAATGGAGGCATTATTTAAACCAAGTCCCGAGCAAGTGGGAAAGCGGGAGGATGAAGGAGGGGTTTTATTGGGTGGTGACTGGGGTTGGAGCTGGGGAGGGCACGGCATGGGGACACTAAGCATCACGTGGTAAGCCTCAGCATCCTCCTCTGTGGGCGGCGGGGGGCGGATCTCTTAAGTCCCTTCCAGCTGTGGCGTTCTCAGCACCTGCTGTCTTTTACTCTTCGGAGCACCTAGCTGGGTGGTATGAGTTCCATGGGCCTCTGGTTCCACCTGAGGTTTTCACAGCATCACAAACCATAAAAGTGAACTTCCTGTTCTTTTTGTTGTCATTAGAACCTAAGGACTGAATCGCAGCCTTAACTGCAGAAGGGTATGATTAGAGGAAAGGGAGATCACGTGCGTGTGTATACGTGTGCATATATGTGTGCATTGTGTAGTCACATGTGTCTGTGTGTATGTTTGCAAGTGCGTGGTTGCCATGTAGGTGAGTAGGTCTGTGTGTGTGAGTGTGTATGTTCCTGTATTGTGCGTATATAGAGAGGTGAAGGAGAGGGGTCCCAACCAGGCCCTAGTTTTCTGAAAGCCTGCTGAGTTGTGCTCTTCCTTCCTTAGAACTATTTCTCCTCGAAGGAAGTATAGCTTATCATTTCAGATTTTGCCCCTTGTTGCTCCCCAGAGGAAGAAACCAGTCATTGACGTATCCATCACAGGTTTCTCTGTCTGTTTGATTGACAGCCGTGGAGAAAGGCCATACTTGCCCAGCAAACCTTCTGGACTCTCACTGGAGAACCTCCTTAGACAGGAAGGGCTTCTGACCCAATAACCTACATAGTCCCTCTTGTGACAGTTATCTCAGTGAAAGCACAAAACGTGGTAGATGCTAAAAATGCTGATTGAATTGCAGAATGGTGGGGCTTTTTTTCCCCCCATCTGCCTCTCAGAGGGAAGGCTGAAAACGACTGATAAAGCAGCAGTTCAGGTAGAAGGAACAGAGCTTGTGGGTGGCATAGCCTTTTGTGCAGTTGTCAGATACAGGGCTTGGGGTGGTAGGAAAAGATAGATGGGGCTTTTCTGAAAATACAGGTGGATAGACAGTCTCCTGCTGAAGGGTAATTGTCTATTTTTCTTTTCCTTAAATTTTTATAGGCATGTGACTATACAACAGGGGGAAAAAAAGCTTAAAAAAGTATCCATCCTACAGTGTACCACACTTTTTCTTTAATTACTCACAATAAAATGTCATATCTACCCCTTACGGAGCACTCACTGTGTGACAGGTACTGGGCTAAGAATTCTTGGTTTTGTTTTTAAAAAAAAAATTTATTTTATATCGGAGTATCGTTGATTAACAGTGTTGTGTTAGTTTCAGGTACAGCAGAGTAATTCAGTTGTACATAAACATGTATCTATTCTTTTTCAAATTCTTTTCCCGTTAGGTTATTACAGAATATTGAGCAGAGTTCCCTGTTGGGCTAAGAATTTTACATGCATAATCAGTCTTATTTTGAGATATTTAGGTTGTTTCCAGCTTTTTTCTATTATCGTGCTGAGATGAATATCTTTGCAAGTAACTTTTTGCCTGATTTGTGACATCCTGTTTAGAGTGAATTCTTCTAAACACAATTACTGAGCGTGGAATTTAAAACAAGCACTCTTAAAACACATTGCAGCGTAGCTTTAGTGCCATGTCACGCTCCCACACAGAGGAGGGCGGCCCCTGCCTACTTCTTCCTAGACTTGGAAAATCAGCCCTTTGTTGAAGTAGAGGCATCAGCCAGCTGCATAAATAGAAGCCCCAGAAGTTAAGATAGACACCTGACCAAGTTTATTCCGGAGACTTAGAGAAAAAGACAGCAGCTCTTTTATTGCGTTTCCACGTGATGCAAATTAGAGGCATCGTATTGGAAAGAGAAAACACAGACCTTTGTTCTCACAGAGTTGGGATGTTTGCAGGAGGGCTCTGGGGTCGTCTTGGTTTATGGCAGCTTCTGGCTGTCCTCTGCTCTTCTCTGCCGCTCTTAACTTCCTCTGCTTTCCACACATAAGTTAGCTGTGTCTCAGAACGAGATGGGATGGGATCTTCCACGGAGAGATGCCTCAGTGTCACCGGGGCTGTGCTTGAGATCTGAGCCCCGGGTGGCCCTGTCCCTCTGGGAATTTGTCCGCTGATCCTGCTTCCTCGGCCTCCCTGCCAGGCCTCCCTGTAGCGTTCCCTGAGGCTTGGTTGTCACTCTTCAAAAGCAGGGCTACGGGGACAGATGGGAGGGTATATATTCAGAAACAAATCTATGTATACAAAGAAACCAGAGGGTCCCACCGGCCTTGGGTTTTCCAGCGGAAGTGGTGTTTTCTCCATCCAGACCAAGTTTAAAGGCGTGGGTTCAGTTCCATGCAAGCCAACAGGTATGTATTAAGTTCCTTCTGTGTGCCTGCTGTTGACCCAGACAGGAAAGCAAACAGACAGACCAAGGCCTGCTCACATGGTGCTCAGAGCTTCCAGCGCGGGGAAGAGAAACACCGAAGGAGTGATTGCAGCCCCGCAGCTGGGACGTGCGCATTGTCCGGGAGCAGAGAGTCGGGAGGGGACAGAGAGTGATGGGGCAGGAGGCGGGAGGGGCTGGCTCCCCTCAGGGGGCCAGAGAAGCGTCCTCTGACGTTTGAGTAGAGATTTTTAGGAAGCGAGACTGGTGACTCTGGGGACATTCACAGGTTGGATGCTCCGGGTGGAGGGAAAGCCGGCACAAAGGGGTTCGAGCGAGTTTGACGTGTTCTGTGATGGGGGAGGCCAGGGGACCATGAAGGGGTGAGCAGGGGTAGAGTCAGGGGCGGGAGGCACCGAGGACGCTCAGGAAGCCACAGCAAGGACTCAGACTCTGTGTTAGATGTACTGCAAAGCCACCGGAGTGTTGGTAGCAGGATGACGATGTGACCTGATGTTCTGCTTCCCACGGCTGGCTCTGGCTCTGGTTTAGCAGGAGACAGGGGCGGGAAGAAAGGAGAGCAGCAGCTCCTGCCACAGTCCGGGGGGCAGGAGATGGTGGCAGAGTGGGGTGTGAGGAGTGGTACCCAGGAGCACACAGGGTAGGGAGGTCAGCCATCGTTTGCCTTCACTCCATTCCTTGGAGTAGGGCTCTGAAAGCTCTCCCTCCCCCAGGGAAGAGCAGGAACTTCTAAAACAGTCTGTTCCTCATTGAAATCGTGCTCTCCAAGCCTCCATCACATCCATCTCTTTTTGGAAAGACGCTTTCCTCTCAAATGGGCACGAATCTTTCTTTCCAAGTTTTCTTCCACAGGAAATGCAGTAGAAGTCCAACATGGCAGCCCACACTTGGGCCAGAGCCATCTGTTTCTTTCCGTCCATGCCAAGCCTTCTGCTGGATGGGAACTTAAGAAAAAACCTCGCAAAACCAGGAACCACCTGCCAGAGCTCTGCAACTATACAATCCAGCCAGGAAGCACTGGACAGACAATCGTCAGGATGCATTTTGAATGTCCCACCAGCTTCAGCACCTGTTGGACTTCCTTCTAGGGCTTTGCGTTATTGATAAGTTTAGTAAAAAGGGCTGAGAAACATTTCCCAGTATACCAGGAAGGCGCTCACTAGACCAGGGCTCAGGAGACCTTACTTTTCCTTCTAGCTCTACTAGATGTGTGCCTGCAAGCATCATCCTTGCTAGGTCTGTTGCTTAATCTTTTTTTTTTTTTTTTTTTTTGGTTATGTTGGGTCTTCGTTGCAGCGAGCTGGGGCTGCTCTTCGTTGCGGTACGTGGGCTTCTCACTGTGGTGGCTTCTCTTCTTGCGGACCATGGGCTCAAGTGCACAGGCTACAGTAGTTGCATCACGCGGGCTTGGTAGTTGTGGCTTGTGGGCTCCAGAGAGCAGGCTCAGTAGTTGTGGCGCACGGGCTTAGTTGCTCCGTGGCATGTGGGGTCTTCCCGGACCAGGGTGCCAACCCGTGTCTCCGGCACCGGCAGGCGGATTCTTAACCACTGTGCCACCGGGGAAGTCCCCTGTTGCTTAATCTTGAACGTGAGCCCTAGACAGCTTGGTTTCTAAGATGCCTTTCAGCTTTAACATCTTACAGTTCCAAGGAAGAGTTGAATAAGAAATAAGGAAAAAAAAAAAAAGAAAAGAAATAAGGAGCAGCAGTGACTGATGAAACCAATACTCTGGGCTTCTAGAGAGAAATTCCAAGTGGTGGTCTGGGTTTGAATTTAGGGCAGACTTCTCTGTGCCACTTTTTATGGCCTCCACATTCATAATTTTCAAGATGTCAGGGGCTGCATGACTTGCCTTGTTCTGTTAAAGGAAAGGATGAACAAACTGAAGGCTGGAATACAAACATAAAACTTCTCCCATGCCAGGGGAATCATCCAGAGGGCTGCACGTTCTGCGGCAGACTCTAGTTTGATCAGCTGTGTGTCAGTCGGACTGTGCGTCTGGGTTGGACTTTTGCATCTCAGGAGAGAAATTAACAAGGGAGGGACAATTACCCACCCGAGAGATGACTGTTTACTGCAATTCCAGCGTTCATTTTTTGGAAGGCGCGTTCCGTATTTTGTTATGATTTATAGTCTTGCCTGTCCCCCGCAGTGGCTTTGGTTTAGACTTTAGAGTGGGGGAGTGGCTGGCTTCTAACAATGACAGCCTTAGTCCAGGTGTGGGGTGGAAGCCAGGTCAAGTAAGTCTGATTGATGCCTTTCTCTCTCCTTACCTACAAGTTAACCCATCCTCCCAGGCTCGGGCATTCACCCAAGGCATTCCCCTTTAGAAAGTCCCTTTCTCTTCTCACTTTGTTTTTGTTTCCTCAGTACACCTGCTGCATATTGTGGTGTAATTCATCTGTACGTTGATGAACGTGGTCCATGTCTTCCCAAATGCAGTCTTACTAAAATGAGCGTGTGTGATCCCCGCTGAGGGTGGATTCGACTCTTTCAGCTTCATCACTTCCCAGCAGGTTCCCAGTCCAGACATGCATTATTGTTTCAGTGATGACGTGGCAGCTGATGGCGTTATTCATGCTGTGGTTGAAAGAACCCCGTGTCCCAGCGATTCTTTACTGCTGCCTTTTTGAGAAGCTGTCCCTGGGCTGAGGGCTTTGTTGCTGTTTTGAGCTGACATTGTTCCGGGTCTTTGTCTGACAGGCTGCTTGACGCAAGAAGAAGCCCTTCACGCTAAGTGACGCCATCTGTACTAGCGGCACCGTTGCATTGGTAACAGCACTGGTACTTCGTGTCTTTAGGTTTGTCCCCTGGCTTTGCTCTTGGAGCTGACTTAAATCAACTGGACCATTGAGCAGTTGTCAGGTTGTTTTGGAAGTTATTTCTAGACTCAGCCATTGGCAGTAAGTAAAGCACGGAGTACCAGAGTACGCCAGAGTGCAGGAGAACCTAGCACGTGCTTCTTATTGAGCACACTGCCCTTCAGCATGCCATGTTTATAGTTGGTGCTCTATAAATAAGTTGACTGAGTTAATCTTGTCCTTTGGTTAGACGATAATCGTGCCTGGGAGATGATAATGATGATGATGCCGTAGTTGGAGAAGCCAGTGGCCGTGTCTGAGCTAGTTTCTTCCCTGAGCCCCATTCATCCTACCAGCAAAGCCTAGCTGCTCTCTTTGCTCTATGTACGTCTCAGATCTGTCCACTTCTCTGTCCCTGTCTCCACCACCCTAGTATCCATCACTGCTATGTTGCTTAGATAACGCAAGTAAAATTCCTATCACAGAGGCTGGCACATACTGAGTGCTAAATAATGGACAGATATAAGTGTTTGCTGTGAATAAGTGAAGAAAGTGTAATACATCTACTAACAGCTTTCAGAGACTCCCGGCCCCTTAGGATAGAAATCAGACGTCCTTCCGAGGCCGACGGCTCTAGCCCCTGCCCAGCTCTCCCACCTCACCCGGCGACACTTTCCCTTGTGGTGGCGTGCCAGCCATACTGACTTTCTGCCATTTTTTGGACCTGCCAAGCTTCCGCCCACCCCAGGGCCATCATGTGTGCTATCCCCTCCACTCAGACTGCTTGGTTTCTCCTCTCTTGCTTTTTCTCATCCTTAAGATTTTAGCTTAAGCGTCACTTCGTGGAGGCCTTCCCTGGTGACACCATCGACAGCAAGTTCCCTCCTGTTATGCCCTGTCACCGACTCCATTTGAGTCCTTCCGAGCCCTTCCACGACCTGAAATGATGTCTCTCTCTGTTTACTTGTTTATTGGCTGTCTCCCCAACTAGATTCTAAATTCCAGGCGGGCTGGGACCATGTGTGCCTGGCACATGGTTGATGCTAAAAAAACATGGTCCATGTTTGTTGAATGAATGAGTAGAAAACTGAACACTAATCATAATAAACGGACAGATAATAACGCTAATGACCGGGTAGGCGAGTGGCTATCGTGTGCCAAGCGCTAAGCTGCGTGCTTTGCGTTCATTATCTCATTTAGCCCTCTCCATGGTCCAAAACAGATCTTCGTGAGCCATCACACAAGTCAGCTTTTGCCCAGATATTGAAGCCAGACCCACACAGGTTCCGGTCTATTACTTGATGCCCTGCAGAGGTGAAGCCAGATCCTCACCACCCCCCGTCCGCCCTGGTCCAGGACTTGGACAGATGCCTCACCCTGAGGAAACATGAGGGTAGGAAGGCATCCCAGGTCTGTAGCTACCTTCGGGGCTGCACCATGCCCAGCAGCATCCACGTGCTGAGAGCCGTGTTTGGTGTTCTGAGCTTGGGTGGCCAAGACAAGGTGGGGAGGGGGGAGGGGGTGACTCAATCATACTGCGTTCATTTCAGGAGAGAGAACGCCCTCCCTCAGAGGGGATGTCGGTGTTGAAGGGGCTCAGTGGACGGAAGGGCAGGGCAGACTGGCTGGCAAAGAAAGGTCATGTTTCCTGTGATCAGGCATGTTCTAGAATGATCTCATGAGGAGATTTGTATGTTCAAGTTCTGGAAAAGGTGGAGGAGGGGAGGGCACTGACTTTTAAGAGGACATGAGAAAGGGACGGTGTCTGGGTCCAGCCTCTGAGGAATATTCTATGTGTTCTCACCGAGGTGGGTGACGGCGCCGGGGGGTGACCTGGATCCAGGCAGTGAAGAGTGAGTCCTTGCAGCAGGCGGCTGGGCTCATTCCCTGCCGCTAGGTGTTCTGGGACACCCTTGCCTTCAGGGTTGACTTCAGTTCCCTGCTTTGACGCCTGCAGCTGCTGGTCACCCGCAGGAACAGCAGGCAGCCTTCTGTTCCTAACCACGAGCTGGGGTGACAGTGGCCTTCACTCTGACTTACAGCCTCTTCTGACTAACGCCATATTCATGGCACTCTAGGGCCTCTCCCTCCCCCCCCCTTTTTTTTTTTTTCATTGAAGTATAGTTGACTTACAATATTATGTTAGTTTCAGGTGTACAGCAAAGTGATTCAGTTATATATATGTGTGTGTGTGTGTGTGCATTTTTAAAAATTCTTTTCCGTTGTAGGTTATTGTAAGAGACTGAATATGGTTCCCTGTGCTCTACAGTAAATCCTTGCTGTTTATTTTATACATAGTGGTGTGTATCTGTTAATCCCAAGCTCTTAATTTATCCCTCCCCCCTCCCTTTCCCCTTGGGTTACCATAGCTTATTTTCTTGTCTTCGTTTTCTATGACTGTGAGTCTGTTTCAGTTTTGTAAACAATCTCCCTCGTCTTGTTTAAAATTAAAATCGCTTTCTGTTAACGAATCTGTCTTTTACCTTAGACTGAATATCCTGACTCCTGCCATTAGCTGGAGGGAAGCCCTTTAGAAGTCCAGACCCACGGTAGTGACACCTGACACTTATCAGGCGCTTCCTGTGTGCCAGGCACTGTGCAGAAGCTCTTTCTCTGACCACCCAGTGATGTGAGTCCTGTTTATCAGTCTCCACTTACAGCTGGAGCTGTGGAGGCCCAGGGGGATCCTGCGAGGGGCCCAAGGTCATGCATGTAGCAAGTGGTGGTGCCAGAAGTTGCCCTCAGACTCACTCTCTCCGACTCTGTGCTGGGCAGTGTGTCCGGCCAGAGACGGCCCTGACGACCCTGAGCCACCACATACACCACCTGCCCCATTTCAGACCCAGGAGCTCGGCCCTTCGGCCTCTCCAGCCTTTGCTGACTAGTTTTGTTTAGTTGGTTGGATGTGCGGTAGGGCTGGGTGACTCTGGCGCTCTCCAAATTCTTAAGCACTGATACCTGTGTCACGCGATCTGGCCCTCCATCCTGTGTGACCGCACTGCCATCTCCAGTCATTTCCAAACATGCACATCTTTTCTCCCCATCCAGATGGCAAGATGCTAATGAACAGGGGCCGCGCTTTGTTTTTCTCCTGTGGTCTCCCCAGAGCACGTGGCCTATCAGTGGGTGCTTAGAAGTGGTTTAATGACACTTAGCCTGACTGGGGGACAGAGTAACCTCCTCTTAAGTGGCAGCCTTCTACAGGTGGATAAAACTTGCATGGGACTGGTATTAACAAGCCCTTCTCTGTATAACAAACGTGGTTTGCTTTGGCAACTGTAAAGCAGAGGAAAAACATCACCTGTAAACTCCAGAACCTGATTTCTGTGATGGTTTTAGGGGCTTAGCCATCTCATGCGTTTTCTGTTGGCCTCTTTACAGCGAACATCTTTGTGCTGTATAATTCCCGAAGGCATTGCTGCTCTCTGTAATCTGTTCAAGAGACGGAACCAAATTGAACTATGAGATTGAACCCTGTTCGCTCAGCAGAGTCTTGGGGGCTGCTCTGCCAGGTTGTTTGTTTGCTTTTGCTGTGGGTTGGTTCACACACGTGCTAGTTTGAGGGAAGCACAGGCTGCTTGACGTGCCAGCCAGTGGTAGCTGGTGTGGCCCTGGTGGGAGGGGGCAATGCATGCTTCAGAGCAGTGCTTCCTCCCCCTCCCAATTTGGCCAAAGAATGCTCAGACATTCTTTTCATGTTTCCTCACCCTTGGCTTACTTTAGATGAGGAGAATAAAGAGCTAAATTCCAGCCATGTGGGAGCTCCCTGCCCTTCTGGACTGAATGCCCCTGTGGGTACCTTCGATTAGAAAAAGATTGTATTCGTTTTTCTTGGACCAGACCTCTTCTTTTGATTACCTTGGCTGAGGAATGCATGCTTGTTCCTCTTCATCGTCCTTTGCCGACTCTGCCTGGGCTCACGTACCGTGGTGGCAGGACAGAGTGGAGGCCAGTAACAGCTAAACAGTCCCTAGCAGTTGGTGACCTGCTCACCACGCTGCCTCTCCCCAGACAGATTTGTGAGACTGGAAGTTCACCTCTGCTCCTTTCTCCTGCTGCCTGAGAGAGTGTGAAAGGGTCAGGGCACTGTGGGCAAATGCTCCACCAATTCGTGTGGCCAGCAACCTTACAAGAGAAAGCGAATGCCAGGTGACAGCAGAACATAGTCTCAGGTGCAGACCTTCTGGGGGACGTGATGGCCAAGGCTAACTTGGTGACAGAGCAAGGGGGGCCATCAGCCAGGGTGTACTCAGTGCTCTGGTACAACTTCTTTCCCGTTCAGATTTCCCTGGGCTTCTTGCGTGTACAGTGGGTGGCACCGAGACTGCCTGGGAGACTGAACGGTGCTGAGCAAACAGCGTGCGTGCTTGTTGTCATAGCAACCCTGTCACATCCCTCAGATGCTACACTCTCTGAAGCAGACAGGAACCCAGGGGCTCCTCAGATGAGGATTTGGTGATGGCCTTGCTCAGAGGAGCCCCCTTCACCCCTTCACTGCTGCAACTTTCATGCTTCAAAGAAGGGAGGCAGAGATGCTGAGAGGATGCAGGGCCCTGGACTGTGTGAGCCCAGAAGGGGAGGCCAGATGAGGGGGTAGAAAGCAGACCCATTCTCACTGATTCTGTAGCAAAAGGCTGATTCTCTCACACAAGGGTGAGCAAGCACCTCTGGGATAAGACTAACAGGAGGTGGGGAGGGGGCAGTTGTTAAAAATATTTAATAACTGATCACCAATCAGATGTGACACTGGCTCTACTTCCACATGGGTTCACACTGGCTGAATGTCAGTTCTGCTAAAATAATAGTCAACCTGTATGTGTTTTAGTTTGCTGGGGGTGCCGTAACAAAGTACCATGGACCAGGTGGCTTCAACAACAAAATTTATTTCCTCGCGTTCGGGAGGCTAGAAGTCTGAGATCAAGGTGTTGGCAGGGTTGGTTTCTTCTGAGGCCTCTCCCTGGGCTTGTAGACGGCCGCCTTTTCCCTGTGTCTTCACGTGGTCTTCCTTCTATACACGTCTGTGTCCTAATCTCTCCTTCTTATAAGGACACCAGTCGTACTGGATTAGGGCCCACCCTCGTGACTTCCTTTGCCTTAATGACCTCTTGAAAGACCCTCTCTCCAAGTGCAGTCACATTCTGAGGTACTGGGGGTACGGACTTCAACATATGAATTTCCAGGGACGCAATTTAGCCCCTGGCACTTATTAAGGGCTCAGAGGTAGTAATGGCCCTCACGGCCCTTCCGGTGTCCTGGAACTGTGCTCAGCACTCTGCATGGGCCAACTCCTCTAATCCCTGCAGTAGCTCTAAGGTAGCTACGAATATTCCTCCCATTTTACAGATGAGGAGACAGAGGCACAAAGAACTTGAGAAAGCAGCAGAGCCAGAACTGGGCATCCTGGTTCCAAAGCCCATGCGCTGAGCCTGTGTACGCAGCCTCGGAAGCAAAGGCTTAGCCCAGGTCTCTCACCGGAGACCGTGCTAGTGTCAGGTGAGGAGACGTCTAATCTCAATTTGTTGAGAGAAGAAAATGCCCGTGTGCTCTTTTACCCGCAGGCCTGGTTCCTGTCACAGGCTGGGAGGACAGGCCTTCATCTTGGGGGCCAACCGCTGACCTCCGTGTGGGGGGCAGGATGTCTCCCAGGTGACGCTCTGTCCCTGCATCTGAGGAGAACAGGCTGCCCGTTGCAGCTGGATAAGAACGGACAGCTGGAATCTCTCTGGGTCCTCCCCTCGTAGTGGAGGAGGCTGGCCGACAGCCAGAGGTTTGACTCCTTCAGGGCCTGGAGCCGCTGTTTTCACAGCTGGAGTCTCTGACTTAAGGTGTCCCCTTGCCTGGAACCTTCCTTCTGTTGTTCCTCCTCCCTTCTGGCAGTGCTGGGGGACAAGGACAGTGGCCGACAGGGCTACACGTGAACTTGGCTCTTGGTAGGGCCCTGGCTCTTCCTGAGCTTGAGGCTTTATCATACACCTGGCTACGAGGCCCTGGTTACTTTGAAAGCATTTCCCACTGTCTCCTTGAGGTTAAACTGCTTCGCTGTGTGAGTAATGACGTGCCCTCCGCTGCCCAGACAGCGTAAGGGGTGGGGTTAGGGGTAGATAAGGTTTTGGGTTTCAGCGTCAGGGTTGCCAGCTGTGTCTTTTTCTCCCACCCCCCTCTCCCTCCCTCACTCTTTCCCTTCTCTTTTTCATCTTTCATCCAAACTGGTCAGACCTCCGTCGGTCTATCCTGGGAGTCCCCTGATACGAATTCTGAGCTTTCACATTGTGCCCTGCTTTTCTGCTGCCAGCATACTCAGTGACTAGCAACCTCCTTTCCACCTTCATTGTTACTGTCAGAATTTACCAGCCACTAGGTAGATGCTCCCTTCTGAAGAGGTCAGATAATCTACGCAAATGCAGCGTGAGCCAGCTGCGGTGTTAAAGCCAGGCCCTGGGCTTCCAGAAAACTGAGTCCAGAGCAGGCCACCCTATCTCAACTGATGGCATCTCTCCAGAGGGCCAAGGAAAACAGTTCAAATCTCTTAGGGCTTGGGGTTTTATTTCCCCGTGCTACCTGCCTTTCTGACGTCATTTACCTCAGTTGGCCTTGGACGTTCACCCTGCCTTCAGAATCCTGCCAGGCTTGAAATCTGTATCTTTTCAGAAATTCGGCGGATTCTGTTTCATTTCAGTTTCTTTCTTATCTGTCAAGTTCAAATACTGAAAGGATAGCGTGTGGTAAAGTCCCTTTTAAATTATTTCTTACCTATAAATCTACCCATCTTCCTAACCGTACGTGTACATAAAGATATAACTGGATCGCGGTCACCTAATTTAAGGATGGTTGCTTGATGGCTGGTGGTATTTAGAAGTTACATTTTGCTCTTTAGAGTTTTCTGAGTTAAGTAAAAAAGCAAAAAAAAGGATATGTGTCATTTCTCCAAAAGACAATAAAGTCACCCCCAAATAAATGAACATTTAAATAAACAAGTGTATCACCCCAACTGAGACGGCCATTGCACACCGATGGCCAGGAACACACTGAAAGTAGGGGGCCCAAGGCCTGTGCCAGCGCCACACCGTCTCCTGCTTATTAAATCTTTTGCTTGCTTGTAGCAGGATTTTATTTCCACCCACTGGCCTACTTTTCTCCAGGTCCTAAGTTGTTCACCTGAGCTCCTTTTCATGGCTGCTTTCTATTTTCTCCCTGCCAGGTCACATGGGGAGGTTCTCACAAGCAAATGTACATTTTTACTGGAGGAAAAAGTACCGGTAGAAAAAGTACTTTTTCCTCACAATTAACAGTGTTTTGTTTTGTTTTGTTTTAAAGTGAAATGTGCCCCTTATCAAACTTCTACTTCAAACCATAGGGAGGAACCAGGGGAAGCTTTGGCCTGGCTGCCTGCTGCCCGAGATAAGGTGCATGCTGTATTGTGCAGAAAATGTAATTAGGCACCAGAAGACAATCAACCCTGGGTCCTGCGGAGGAGGAAAGGAAATTAACCTCTGCCTGCCACAGCTGGGGCCCAAGGTCAGGTTCAATTGTGTTCTGACCAGGCAGCTATTTCCTGAGCTGGAGAGCGAATGTGTCCGTTCATAAACATTCTCCACATGGAGACAAACAGTCCCGTGACAGGCCCCGGGCCACTCTCCCTTCTGCAGTGTCGCGTAGGGAAGGGCACGCTTCTCACATACCTTCACCAGATCACAGGTTTTCCTGGGAGCAAAGGCAAGTGCTCCCATACTCTGGGAGCTGACCCAAGAGAAGAGATTCTTTGAACTTCTGCTCTTTGTTTGGGCAATCTCGGAAAGTCAGTTGGAAGGGTGTGACGAGGGGAGGGGGTCGGGTCGGAGTCACCCTATTTATTTCATCACCAGCTACGTTAAACAAAGGGTTTGTGTTCGAAGTTCTCTCCTGATGAAATTCAGTGACTCAGGAAAAGCCATCTGACTAAATCCGTTTGCAACAGTTTATTCTCTGAGCCCCATTTGATCGTGATTTCCCCCCAAATTAATTTCCCCCCAATTTTCCACTTTCATTTCACTACATAGAACATCATGGCTACACAGAAGGTGTTTATACACAAACCCAGTCTCTGCTTTGAAGAAGGTTTTGATGCTAAGATAAGCCATTTGAACTTGGCCATCTTGGACAGTTTTCTTGGCCATTGTAACGGGGTGTTTCAAAAGCACTCCAAAGAGACAAGACAAAGGGCTTTTTTTTTTTTTTAATTAATTAGTTTATTTTTGGCTGCATTGTGTCTTCATTGCTGCCCGCGGGCTTTCTCTAGTTGCGGCGAGCGGGGGCTACTCTTCGTTGCGGTGCGCGGGCTTCTCATTGCAGTGGCTTCTCTTGTTGTGGAGCACGGGCTCTAGGCACACAGGCTTCAGTAGTTGTGGCACGTGGGTTCAGTAGTTGTGGCTCACGGGCTTCATTG
>NC_041231.1:98588403-98601114 GCF_002837175.3 Physeter macrocephalus
ACCAGGGCTCGAACCCGTGTCCCCTGCATTGGCAGGCAGATTCTTAACCACTGCGCCACCAGGGAAGTCCCCAAGGGCTTTGTTTTTAATATCATCCTTTATTCAAGTGTCTAAGTCATCCTTTATTTCAAGTGTCTGGTCATGGAGTGCTGCTCTGTTCCAGCCTAGAGTAGGCAGCATATAGAGGGAGGTGGAGACAAAAGAAGGTGATGAGAAAGATGAATCTCTGTAGCCCAGGAGCATGTCATCTAGTCAGGGCTGTAAGATTCTTCATCAGTAAGAGAGGTAGGAAGAACCAGAGGTTGGCTGTCCAGAAGGAGAGCCAAAGAGTGAGTGTATTAGTTCAGGGCTCTCTGGAGAAACAGAACCAATTGGAGATATATCTATGTCTATATCTGTCTCTCTATAGCTCACAGTATGGTGTAATTAGACAACGCCTTGTCTGTCTCCCCATTGACCGCTGGCAGGATCGCATCTTCTACAGCACTTTACCTCCAGCGCCTAGCACGGGTCTCAGCAAATTATAGATGTAGCACAGACCCCCCGCTGCCCCTCTCCTCCCCCAAATCAGTTCTCCTCTTCTCTAGTAACAGAACCATTAACTTTCAGCTGAACCCATGTTTGCCAAGAATAAAGAAACAGATTTATCATAAGGGAATAGGTCATACAGTGATGGAGGCCGAGAAGTCCCAAAGCTGTAGTCGGTTAGCTGGAAACCCACTAGAGCCAATGGTATATGTAGTTCCAGTCCAAGTCCAAAGGCCTGAGAACCAGGGAAGCCAATGGTAAGTTCTAGTCTGAAAGCAACAGCCTTGAGACTCAAGAAGAGCTGATGTTTCAGTTTTAGTTCAAAGGCAGGAAAAGACTGATAGCTCAGACGTTTGGGCAGCAGGAGGTCCCTCTTATCTCAGCCTTCAGACCCAGGTCTTCAGTTAATTGGATGAGGCCCACCCACATGAGGGAGGGCAATCTGCTTACTCAGTCTACCAGTTCAAATGTTAATCTCATCCAGAAACACCCTTCCAGATACTGCAGAATAAAGTTTGACCTAATGTCAGGGCGCCCTGTGGCCCAGTCACATAAAATAACCATCACAGTGGGGTGCTCTGTTATAGGGGTATCATCCTTTCTTTTCTTCAACAAATAAATCCTAAGCATGTAATTTCAGCTACCGTAACCCAGTTCCAAAATAAGTTTCGTTCTCACACAGCAGCCCCTCCAAAAGCAGTCTGACACTCCACACTGTCTAGGCTCCAGGAACCTGTCTTATCACACCACCAACCCTAGGGTGTTGTCCTTGACTACATGACCCAAGATGACCTCACCCTGGTCAGTATTCACACAGGAAGAAGGGAGATGGAGAATTGCACCATGGGAACTTTATATTATATATATTATATATGTATAAAATCACTTCTCATATCCTGTTAGCTAGAACTTAGTCACATGGCCACACTTAACTGCAAGGGAGACTGGGAAATGTAGTTTTTATTCTTAGCAACTGTGGGTCCAGCTAAAAATGAATGGTTCTGTTACTAGAATCTTTGGGGAGAGGGGAGGGACGGCCAGGGCTCTGAGCTACACCTGTGCTTTGCCGAGACCCATGCTCGGCGTTGAAGATAGAGGGGTGTGTAAGATGCTGTCCTGCCAACGGTCAGTGGCGAGACAGACCGTGTTGTGTAATAAGTCCTACCACAGTGGTAAACACAGGCAGCCCAGCTAGAACAGGACTGTCAAAGATGGCTTCCCAGTGAGCTGCCGTAAATCATTTTAAAGGGCCCCAGCGGGTTGAGAGTCCGTTTGCGTAAACCCCAGTTTCAGCTGGACTTGTATTTTTCCCTTCTTTGGCAGTCAGAAGTCTGAATTCAGAAGTTGAGGTTCAGATCTTGGTACTTCATGTCAAATAAAGAGATCCAAAATATCCCAGGAAGCTTGAATTAAAAGCAAGTAGGATTCCTTCCCTTTTCTCTCTCTCTCCTTTCTGCCTCCCCCAACACCCCACATCTGTTCAGTCTAGGATTAGGGAGTTCTGCAGCCCTAGCAGGAACGCAGGCGTCCTTTCTGTGCATGTGAGGCTCCTGCCAGCTTTGCGCAAGATGCCCTTTCAAGGGTTTCAGGCTGGGGGCCCGGGGAGGAGAGAGCTCTTACGTAACGAGGTAAACAAACAGCAAGCGGGCGTCCCTCCGTCTCCCATTAGCCGGAGAGGCATTTTATTTCCACTAGAAATGGGAGCAGATGTGAAAGCAATTAGTGTTAGTGGGTTTACAGTGATGTCCCTGGAGCCAGCAAAATCCTGAGGCCAGGTGGCTGTACTTTCCTGGTTTCTTGTTCAGAGAACATTCGTGAGTTATTTCCACCCCTGCCCGTCCCACCTCGTGCCAAAAAGACCCAAAATATCACAGTTGGGAGAACATAATATTCCTTGAAGAGCAGAGGCGGAACGCCTGTTCTTTGGAGACAGAGAAGCTGCCTCAGAAGCTGGGGAGGGGAGGTCAGGAGTGGCTGGAAAGTCCTCGCCCCAGGACCCTTTGGGCCACCGCTGAGTGGGGGCCTGAGCTTGAAGCAGATTTAAATATTAGTAGTGGTGCTCTCTCAACCCCACCTACTCTTCTTTGCTTTTTCTTCAACCCTGTCCTATCCCACCCCCAGTATGCCTGGAGTAGGGAGGATGGAAGTAGAAACCACAGCAGAAAAGGAAGCCCTGAATATCTTCTCCTCCCACTGCTGCACTGGAATCACATGATCTCAGTTTCACTCCATCTCAAACTTCAACATGACCATTGTCACCACCGTGACCGCCAAAGCCCCAGAATCTGCCACTTAAATAGTTTGTAACGTCAATGCTCTTTTCCTGTAGACCCCCACCTCTTCCTCTAAGGTCTTACAGCGCATGGTTTGTCATTGGTTTTCTATATCTGCGCCGTCCAGTTCGCTGGCCAACCGTGGCTATGGAGCACTTGAAATGTAGCCGTTCCAAATTGAGATGTACTCTAAATGTAAAATACACACCAGATTTCTAGCACTTAGTTTGAAAGAAGAATATAAAATATGTTTTTTTTTTTACTTTTTTCATGTGACTATTAGAAAATTTAAAATTATGCAAGGGACTTGCATTTGTAGCTTGCGTGATACTTCTCTTGGGACAGTGTGGTCTATGTTACCTTTTAAAATATTTTAGGGGCTTCCCTGGTGGCGCAGTGGTTGAGAGTCCGCCTGCCGATGCAGGGGACGCGGGTTCGCGCCCCGGTCCGGGAGGATCCCACGTGCCGCGGAGCGGAAAAAAAAAAAAAAAAAAAAAAAAAGAAGAGGCTCTCCAAACATTTGTAAGAAGAAAGTTGGATAGCCAACAAAGATTTCACAGCCTTTGAGATAGAGGGTAGAAACAGTCATCTTCAGGTACCAGACTATGATGTAAACAAGTGAGATATGCCTGAGGTTATACAATAAGGAATGGATGGGCTTGTGGGTCACTGGAAGGAGGTGCCCCGTGTAAAGGCATCCAAATTCAAAACTTTAAAATGCTGGTTCCTCCATAAGCAATGTCTTCAGGTGGAATTTGACCCAGAGGACTCCAGCATGCTACTCTTGGGACCTTTGAAACAAACTGTTTTACACTACAGATCCCATGAAAATTACCCATTGTAGAGAATTCACACCAGGCCTTGTAAATTGGAATTTCTTTTTTTTAAATCTGGAAATGGCATTTTACATTTTGCACCCAAGTCCATACATAGGCTTCACTCTGTAGCTTACATGTTCTTTTACTAAGAACATGGCTAACAATGAACTCACATAGACTGAGTTCATGTTCTGGGAGATGCCAGTGTTGGCTCATATAGTTCTTGTAATAGCCTCATGAGGCTGATTGTATCTTCATTTTCGCTGCAACTAAGCGAAATTAAGCCGCCCACTTGGCCATAACAAGGAAGTGGCAGACTGAGGGTTCACGTCCATGGAGTTTGGATGCCACGCTTCGTAACCTACTAACACAAGGTCTCAAAGTTTTACTCCTATGTTTTCTTCTAAAAGTTTTATAATTTTAGCTTTTACACTTAGGGCTTTGATTCATTTTGAGTTAATTTTTGTATATGGCATGAAGTAAAGGTCCAACTTCATTCTTTTGCATATGGATATCCAGTTTCAGACATCACTTGTTGAAAAGACTATTCTTTCCCCATTGAATGGTCTTGGCACCATTGTTGAAAACCATTTAGCCATAAGTGTGAGGGTTTATTTCTGAGTTCTCAGTTCTAAATATTTCATTGATCTATTTGTCTATCCTCATGCCAGTACCACACCATCTTGATTACTGTAGCCTTAAGTTTGAAATCATGAGGTGTTCGTCTTCTAACTTTGTTTTCTTTCAAGATTGTTTTTGCTATTCTGGGTGCATTTCCATATGAATTTTAGGATCAGCTTATCAATTTGTAAAAAAACAAAAAGGGGGCGTGGGCAGCTGGAATTTTGATAGAAATTGTGTTGAATCTGTAGATCAACAGATTGGGTAGTATCACATCTTAACAATATTAGATCTTCTGATCCATGAACATAGGATATCTTTCCAATTATGTAAGTCTTCTCTAATTTCTTTCAGCAATTCTTTTGAGTTTTCAGAGTACAAGTTTTGCACTTCTTAAATATATTTCTAAGTATCGGGTTGGCCAAAAAGTCCGTTCAGGTTTTCCCATAAGTGCTTACGAAAAACCCAAATGACTTTCTGGCCAACCTAATATTTTATCCTTTTTGGTGCTGTTATTAATGGACTTGTTTTCCTAACTTAATTTTCATATCATTCATTTTTCTGCAAAACTTTAAATATTTAAATGCCATCCAGAATACTGATATGACATTCCATGTGTTGTAAATACCTAAGTTAGCATGTGTTAGCTCCCTTCCTTTCTCCCTTCCTTCCTCCCTCCCTCTCTTTCCAATTAGCCACCAGGCCACTATTGGACCCATAACAATTAACAAGAATTCCTTGCTCTCATTCACTACACAACCCAGATTCACATCTCTTTGATTGTCTCTAGAGTGTCTTCTCATGGTTGGCCTTCTCAAATCAGGATCCAGAGGAGCCCTCCCCTTAAACCTGGCAATGATATCTTTCAAGTCCCCTTCGTTTTCTAATGGCTCCATTTTTCTCTTGTTCGTGCATTGAGGATTTAAATTTATATAATTCAGGCACAGTGAGTCTCTGACCTCATACAAAGCTAACATCTACAGTCAGGTAATCCTCCTTAACTGGAATCAGAATCCTCCTGCTTCATTTCAGATAAAAAAACTTGAAACATAGAATTATTTCCTCTGGCAGTAGGTCCACTGGTCTACACAGTGTATGATGCTGTAGTTAACTCTCCAAGCACCTGCTGAGGAGAAATAATCTCTGCTGAAGATACTGGACACAACACCATTGTTTCCTATCCCCACCGCCCCATACTTGAGCAACAAAGACTAATTGTTCTAAGGAGTGACAAAGAAGGCTCTCACTCGTCTCAGTTTATTTAATAGGGTGGAGAACTAGATTCCCCCAGCCCTGCGGAAGAGTTTCTCACTCAGGGCCCCTTGTGTTCCCATTTTTCACCCCTGACCTCCAGTCATCAGATGTGGTTTTCTCTCTGTTCTTCCAAGATTCTTCCCTCTTCTCATAATTTAAAATGTTTATCTGGAAGCGAGACACAAGTCTGCAATTAGGGTCAAAGCCAGGCTTACAAGTGGAAAAACCCCTTAAGAGTTTTTACATGGCGTGTGCTTAAAAAAAAAAAAATCCCACTTTTGTGTTTTTTCCATTGGCAGCAATTCATTCTGACAAAGTGTGCTCTTTTAATCACTATATGCTTGCGGATTACTCTTAACTCATATTGCTCTTGCAGGGGAGGCATTAAAAACAATTCCCCTCCAGGGTGGCCAGGCACAAGCCCATCGGCCCAGAAGCCACCTTACAACTGGAATAGGGTCTTGTCTGTGTAGCTGCCAACCTTCAAGTTGCTGGACCTTGGGGAGGTGGGAAGGCGTCCTGGATGACGGGGAGATGCTCCGAAATCTCAGGGCAGAGGCTATTGACCAACTGATAAACACATGTTTTAATTTGTTTCCACCTCTAATTGGTTGTGTACCGGCTAAACCTTGGCCCCAGCATTGTGCATGTTTCTGCGTAATAGCCTGTGCTGTGTCCCTTCTAGAGCTTCCGCCTTCCATCAAATCTTTACTCTCTCCCCAATATATCAGAAGACCAGAGGTCTCTCCCTTTAAAAACAAAAATCAGCATTCTCATGGTTTCATAGATAATAATCCCTTTAGGGTGAAACTCAGCTTCTTAGTGATGACGTGATTTACTGTGGAGGATTTTAGGAGAAAGAGAAACAATGCATTGGCTCCTCAAAGGGGAACATGCCATCCAAGACATCAGACACCTCTCTCTCTCTCTCTCTCTCTCTCTCTCTCATGCATTGGCTCCTCAAAGGGGAACATGCCATCCAAGACATCAGACACCTCCCTCTCTCTCTCTCTCTCTCTATCTCTCTCTCTCTCTCTCTCTCTCTCTCTGTCCCTTTCTGTTTCTCTCTCTCTTTACTTCATGGAGGTATACTTTATGTACAATAAAATGCATTCGTTTTACGTGTATAGTTTGATGAGTTTTAATAAATGTACATACCTATGTAACACCACCCCAGTCTCAGGATGTAGAATAGTTCCATCATTCCAGAAAGTTTCCTGAGTTTACCTTGGGGTCCATACTCTACCCTCCCAGCCTCAGCCCGGTACCCACTGCTGTGCTTTCTGTCATGATAGCTTATTTTGCCTGTTGAACAAATCTCATAGAAATAGAGTCATAGAGTATGGGCCTTTTTCCATCTGGCTTCTTGCACTCAGTGTAGCATGTCTCAGATTTCTCCACATTGCTGCATGTCTCAGCACCTCATTTGTTTTTCTTGCTGAGTAGACTCCATTTTATGGATGTACCACAATTCCTTTATCCATTCAGCTGCTAATGAACATTTGGGTTGTTTCCAGTTTGGGGCTTTCATAAATAAAGCTGCTATGAACGTTCATGTTCGGGGTGTTTTTGTTTTTTTTTTTAAGCAGAGGTCTTCTTAGAAGCCCATATGATTTTAAATTTTTATTTATTTATGGCTGTGCTGGGTCTTCGTTTCCGTGCGAGGGCTTTCTCTAGTTGTGGCAAGTGGGGGCCACTCGCTATCACGGCCTCTTGTTGCGGAGCACAGGCTCCAGATGCGCAGGCTCAGTAACTGTGGCTCACGGGCCCAGTTGCTCCGCGGCATGTGGGATCCTCCCAGACCAGGGCTCGAACCCGTGTCCCCTGGTTGGCAGGCAGATTCTCAACCACTGCGCCACCAGGGAAGCCCCATGTTCAGGTTTTTTATGTTGACGAATGTTTTTATTTCTCTTCAGTATATTTCTAGGAATGGAGTTGCTGGGCTTTAGGGTCGATATATGTGTGTTTTTTAAAAATATATATTTTAAAAATTTATTTTATTTATATTTATTATTCTTGGCTGCACTGAGTCTTCGTTGCTGCGTGCGGGCTTTCTCCAGTTGCAGCGAGCGGGAGCCACTCTTCATTGCGGTGTGCAAGCTTCTCATTGTGGCTGCTTCTCCCATTGCAGAGCGCAGGCTCGGTAGTTGTGGCACGCGGGCTCAGTAGTTGTGGCACTCAGCCTTGGCAGCTGTGGCGCACGGGGTTAGTTGCTCCGCGCCATGTGGGATCCTCCTGGACCAGGGCTCGAACCCGTGTACCGTGCACTGGCAGGTGGATTCTTAACCACTGTGCCACCAGGGAAGCCCTCGATATATGTTTTACATTCTTAAAAATCTGCCTGTTTTCCAAAGTGCCTGTATAGCCCTTTTCTTTTAAATGCCCAACATCGTTATTAACTAGCTCGTGTTTTGTGCTAGAAGAAATAAAGAGAATGAGTAGAGTCGACTGGTGTCCATCGCATTTTTGTCAATAGAGAGGCTTTTTAAAAAGACCCTGAGCCCCTGAATGGCCCTCGATGGTTCCTGTTCTGGGGTGCTGCTCTGAACCCTGGCTGGCCTGAACCCTGGCTGGCAGGAAGGAGAGAAGGTGCCATTGATTGAGAAGCACAGGAGGGCTAAGTTTTATATATAAATAGATAGATAGATACGTGTGTGTGTATGTATATGTATATATGTGTATATATATATATACACATACACACACACATAACATTATATAATATATAATAGTATATAACTTATATTACATATACTGTATATTATATAATACATAATATTATATAACGTGTTATATATACTGTATATGATATACGGTGTTATATAACATCATATATGTTATATATACTATATATAATATGTATAATAAATATTATATCACATAATTTATCACAATACAGTAACTAACATGATACAGCTAGTGGCTAGCTGTGCCAGGAGTCAAACACAGCTATGAAGGCTCCAGTGTTGGCACTTTTCCCTAAGCCCAGATTCTCAGACTTTCTTCTGAGTTATTTGTTAAGAAAAGGGAGTACAGACTTAAGGAGACAGAGTATCTGGGGACATGGCCTATAGTCGGAAATTTCTTCTTCTAAAAATTAATGCAGAATTTGTATTTGGTTCCACATGTGTCTGTGTTTATTTTAATATAAAATATACTTAATATAAAAATGTTCACCCCTTGGGACTTCCCTGGTGGTGCAGTGGTTAGGAATCTGCCTGCCAATGCAGGGGATGCGGGTTCGAGCCCTGGTCCGGGAAGATCCCACATGCCGCGGAGCAACTAAGCCTGTGCGCCACAACTACTGAGCCTGCTCTCTAGAGCCCGTGAGCCACAACTACTGAGCCCGTGTGCCACAACTACTGAGCCGATGTGCCACAACTACTGAGCCTGTGCTCTAGAGCCTGCGAGCCACAACTACTGAGCCCGTGTGCCACAACTACTGAAGCCCACACACCTAGAGCCCATGCTCTGCAACAAGAGAAGCCACTGCAATGAGAAGCCCACGCACCACAAAGAAGAGTAGCTCCCGCTCTCCACAACTAGGGAAAGCCTGTGCACAGCAACAAAGACCCAACACAGCCAAAAATAAAATAAATAAATAAATTTTAAAAAGATGCCCTGTATATAAAAAAAAAAATGTTCACCCCCCCCCCGCCCCAATGGTCAAATCAAAACACTCCAGGGGGATGCACGTGGGCCGGTGTGTCCTGACACGCCCACTGCAGGACACCACAGTCTTCTCACGCCTGCTAGGGCTGAATTGCTATCTGGCCAAGTATATTTCCTGTTCCCCACCTGCTCTCCTGTTTTGCGTTGGCTTCTGACCTGGCGGATGGAGACAAACGTTTGCCCTGCCAGGTGCCCTCGGTCTCTCCCATGGTCCCTCTCTGGGTTTTATGATATGTTCTGTCTCCCATCCTTCTGGGTGTGGCAGGGGCTGCCCCCGAGATAAGGGAGGGCCTGGGAAGTGAGGAAGTGAAAGTAGGTGGTGACAGTGCAGAAGAATTTCTCACAGCAGGCTGGCTGTCCCCCAGTGGAGAGTGGAGGGACCTGAAGCCAGACGCCCCTTTTCCCTCTGAGGCCAGCTTCCGTGGGGCTCCACAGCCCCCAGTCACTGCTGGATTCTCCCCTGAGGAATTCTCCCCAGTCACTGCTGTGAGCTCGCGAAGTGACGGTCACGGGTGCCCTTGTCCTTCCCTGAGCACTTTCCTCACCAGGCCTCTCTGTGCTCGGAAGGTGGGTCTTCCAGTAGATCACTGCACACCTGTGATCACTGCCACTCCAGAACTTTTTCCCTCCTTCTGGGAGGTAAATATCCCTCCCTCTGACATGAAACATCTGGTGTGTGAGTTTCCTATGGCTGCTGTAATAAATGATGACAGTCCTAGTGGCTTAAAATAATACAGAGTTATTCTCAGAGGTGAGAAATGTGAATTCAAGGTGCTGGCAGGGCTGTGCTCCTTCTAGAAGCTTCAGGGGAGAATCCTTTTCCTTATGTTTTCCGGCTTCTAGAAGCTGCCTTGGCTGTGTTTCTTTTCTTTTTTTTTTTTTCCAATTTTTTTTCCAATTTTATTTATTTATTTATTTATTTATTTTTGGCTGTGTTGGGTCTTTGTTTCTGTGCGTGGGCTTTCGCTAGTTGCGGCGAGCGGGGGCCACTCTTCATCGCGGTGCGCGGGCCTCTCGCTGTCGCGGCCTCTCTTGTTGCGGAGCACAGGCTCCAGTCGCGCAGGCTCAGTAGTTGTGGCTCGCGGGCCTAGTTGCTCTGCGGCATGTGGGATCTTCCCAGACCAGGGCTCGAACCCGTGTCCCCTGCATTGGCAGGCAGATTCTCAACCACTGCGCCACCAGGGAAGCCCCTTGGCTGTGTTTCTTGATGATGATGTTCTCACATCACTCCAACCTCTTGCTTTTGTGACAGGTCCCCTACCACCCATTCTGATCTCTTTCTTCCTTCTGATAAGGACCCTGTGATTACATCAGGCCCACCTGGATAATCCAAGCTAATCTCCCACCTCTAGATCCTTAACTTCGTCATATCTGCCAAGTCCCTTTTGCCATCATGTAAGAGAACGTTCACAGATTCTGGGGATTGGGATGTTGACCTTCAACCTACCACCACAGGGGACATGGAATCTTTAGCATCCACTCTTGGGAAAGGCCACCTGTCCTGTAGGGGACAGCGCTGCTGGTACAGCTAGCAGACACTCAGCGTGGCACTCATGTTGAGAGGCGCGTTTGAAAGAGGGTGGCCACCCAGACCAGAGTTCCAATTCTGACCCTCTTGTTGTTGTACTGAAGTTGTGACCTCTGGCAGGTGAAATATACTACCTCTGAGGCTCCATTTCCTCATCTGTAAAATGCAGGCGGTAACCTAACTGTGCAGGAAAGATCAAAGATAAAGCATCTGGCACTGTGGCTGCAAAGAGTAGGTGCTCAATAAATGATACCTATAATTATGTGGAGAATTTCTAGTGAACTACCTAGAAGTGGGACTGATACAGTTCCCCAGCTTAGTTCGCATGTCGGGTCTGTGGTTGTGAAAAACATACTAAACACACAAATGCTCTTCCCCAGGCTCCCAAATTCTAAACCCTCTTCTGCAAGTTTGAAAAGGGCGGGCAATGGTGACCTCCTAGGATTACCTTCCTGCGTTCCCTCCGCCTGCCCTTCTCACCCCAGGCTCAGTGACGAGCACGTTTAGTCCCAGGATCAGATCTTTTTGGAATGAATGAACCCCAAGCTGGGCCTGGAATTGTGCCGGCCCCCCAGACCAGGGATAACACAAGCCAGAGTGGGCCCTCCCAGGGGAAGGCCCCCAGCTTCCCCTGCTCATGGCTGAGGACTCACTCGGGTGGGAGTGATGCTGGCTGGTATTTATGCCCGAGAAATTTCTTTTTAGTGGGGAGCAAAGACCAGGGAGCTCAGGAAGGCTATCGCAGTGACAGTGGCTTCTGGCCCCTTTATTGCTCATTTGTGAGTGAGGACTGACAGCTGGGCACTTTACATAAGTTATCTTTATTTGCTCCTCAGGATGTTACTGCCTGCATTTTGCTGATGAGGAAGCTAAACCCCTGAGAGGCTCACGCTCTTATCTGAGTTCGCACAGCAACTAAAGGGCAGGCCTGGCTTCTGCCCAACTTCTAAGGCGACCAGCCCGTGACACCGCAATCTCTGAATTTCTGGATAACTCATGAATCTCTTGTATTACAGGAAAGGAAAAACAAGATTCCCCTTTCAGAGACCAGCCATGATATGAGTTTTATCGAGTGATTTATAGGCTCGTTACCGTGTACCCAGTGCCTCTTGGTAGAGGGCCCTGTCCAAGGCCCAGCTGTCACACTGCTGGATGTGCCCATGACCCTCCCTCCTGAAGCTTAGGCCCCTACCTCCATCCAAAGGACATTGTAAGGGTTTTTTTTTTTTTTCCTTTTCAAGCAAAAATTATAATTTTATCTATTCATTTTAAAATTTGTAATGCACTCACTGGGTTTAAAATTCAAAGAGAACAAAAGCAGACATGCTGAAAAGCCCCCCTTCCATTTCTTGGAGCCACCCATTTCCTACCCAGAGGCACCCAGCGTTACTGGTTATCAGCGTTCCCTTCCAGAGATATTTTACATAAATACAAGCAAATATACATTTATTCTTTGCCTTCTATACAGATGGTAATATAGCAGGCACGTTTTTCTGCCCCTTGCCGTTTTTGTATAACTTTCCATATCATATATGAAGAGCTTTCTCATTTTTATGTGAAATACAGAATTTACATAGAATCATGAAAAAGATCATGTTTAATGATAAAGTAAATCTTTTAAAAACAGTTTATATACTTATTTATCAGTTAGCTAGCTAGCAAAATACCTATACATTATTCCTCTAAGAAACTGTCCAAGGAAAATAATGTACTATCTTGTAGAGTCTAAATTAATTGAATAAGTAATGATGCCTACACACACAAAAAAGTTGTTTTGAATCAATTTTTTAAAAAATTTTGAAACTCAAGCAGCACGAGTTGGCATTATTAGAAAGAAATGTTGGGCTTCCCTGGTGGCGCAGTGGTTGAGAGTCTGCCTGCCGATGCGGGGGACACGGGTTCGTGCCCCGGTCCGGGAAGATCCCACGTGCCGCGGAGCGGCTGGGCCCGTGAGCCATGGCCGCTGAGCCTGCGCTCCACAACGGGAGAGGCCACAACAGTGAGAGGCCCGCATACC
>NC_041231.1:98601174-98601261 GCF_002837175.3 Physeter macrocephalus
AGAGGCCCGCATACCGCAAAAAAAAAAAAAAAAAAAAAAAAGAAATGCTTCAGTAAGTTTTGGTGTCACCAGATTGCAGAGAAACGA
>NC_041231.1:98601761-98626761 GCF_002837175.3 Physeter macrocephalus
ACGCGGACGGGGCACTTAGTCCAAGCCCTTTCGGTTCCAGCAGAGGCCGCAGTGCTCTGTGGCCCTCGGGGCACCAAGGTGGGCACCTCTAATGGAAGCGCTGAAAGGCGCGTCAGTGCCTGTACCCGAGCTGCTCACATCAGCATCGGCCACTGCGGCCAGTTGGTCTTTGCATCCTCCCATCATCCTGAGACCCAGCCCTCACCCAACGCCGGCAGAGTGAGTTCTGCACCTCGCACCATGTTGGACTCTGTCACCCATCGCCCCCATTTTACGGGGGTGGGGACTGAGGTTAAAGGAATAGGATCATACCACTAGGAAATGGCAAAGCTGAGCTGAGCGCCCCGGGCTTCTGACCCTCAGTCCAGGTCCCCTGCCTCTACCTGACTAGGGGATCCCACAAAGGGTGCTCAGCAGGATGACGGTTTTAGACACAGATTTAAACCCGTGTCTGCCCTGCTAAACTGCACCTGCTCTGGTGGGGTCAGTTACCACTGGGTTTAGCATCCTTCGCGTAATAGGAAACCTGTCAAATACTGGCTGAAACAACTGGATTTTTTGTTTGTTTGTTTGTCTTAATGTAAAGGAAGTCTGGAGTTAAGTAGGGCAGGGCTTGTGGTACCATCAATGTGCCACAGCTCTGTTTTTCTGCCCCACCATCCTCACCATGTGACTTCCATCCCTGAGGTCGCCTCATGTCCCAAGATGGCTCCTGGAGTTCCAGTCATTCTGTATGTGTTCCAGGCAGGAAGTAAGAGGAAAGGTTACCTGACCGTCGAGTAAATCCTCTGTGAATAAAAACCTTTTCTGTAAGCCCTACCTAATGACTTTGCTTCTATCTCATTGTCCATTCCTCTGCATCGAGACTGGGAAATAAAGTTTTGTTAACACACTCCTGCCTCAAATAAAATTGACGTCTGGTTAGTAAGGAAGGGGAGGATAGATACGGTTGGTTGGCTGCAACAGAGCTACCCTCAGTAACGAGCTGACTTGTGATAAGGTGAGAGTGAAACCACCTCCAGTGACCCAACGAGGAGAGCAAATAATTCATAGGACATCTGTGTCTCACTACTGAGATTATAAGGTACTTCATCAAAACCTGAATATAAACTTTTAGCAATATCCCCAACATCACCTAGAAACGAAGCCAGACTAATTTAAAAATGAGAAAGTGGCACAGGCAGGTAGCATTCTCTGTAGCTTCTTTCTTTAGCGATCCGGATTAAAGCTCTGGCAAGGTACAATGTGAAATCTACAGTCCCTAGCTCCTTGCTATTCAAACTCTGGTCCCCAAGGACCAACATCATCAGGGACCATATTAGAAATGCAGAACGCCAGGCCCCACCCCCTGGCTACTAAATCAGAATCCGAATTTTAACAGGGGCCCTAGGGGATTCCCATGTACGTAAACTTTACAAACGCAAGACTTAAAGAACCTGCAATGGGCCTCTGATCTCCTAGAACACTTCTCAGGAAGCATCCTCTCTAAGATGTTTAGTGAGACTGTAAGTCACAGTGTCACCTCTCTGAAGAGAGCACACATTTTACCCGTTATCGCTTGTGACTCAGTAACACCTAATGTTTACCGAGCGCTTACCATGCGCCAGGCACTGACACGAGGGTACTGTGTGTCCTTCTGCATTTAACACTCCTAACAATCCTGTAAGGTGGCTACCATCACTATCATGTTACACAGGAGGACACCGTGCCAAGGTACCCAGCCAGCAAGCTCCTCAGGGGTGTTAAGGCTCAGAGGACAGATAAGGGCAGTGTTTCAGGATGAGGGAGAAGCTTGGTGTGGTGAAGCATGCGCTAGACAGGGATGGGAGCCAGGATGCCTGCGTTCTAAAGGCTTCTCAGCTACCAGTGGTGGCCTGGTATAACCCCCGTCACCACCCAGAACCTCGCTTTCCTTATCTGAGTATTGGGGAGGGGAGTGTCGGCCAGGTGGCTGGCGCGCTTTCCTCCAGCGGACGCTCCAGCCCAGGCGTGCCTCCCTTCTGATCTTGGAGTCAGTCAGCCTCAGCAGCTGCCGGCCCTGACTTTACCCAGACTCACCCGACTGCCACCAGGTCTGGCCAGAGCCCAACCCAGTCTACACATGCAGATGTTGGACACCCCAGGGGACGCATGCATCTTTCCAACCAATCAGAGGCAAATAAACACAGCTGCTGCCGGCCGACCCTGCCCCCACCCCCAGCCTTCTCACTGGACTCAGGTGCAGGGGAAGGAGCCAGGCAAAGCCCACTTCCCGTAAACTTCCAGAATTAGACTTGATCGGAAACGTTCCCAAGGAAACGCCTGGCCATGCCAGACACTGCTTGCCAAAGCTGCCAGTGGGGTATTCCCACCCTGCCCACCTCATCTGAAAGGGCTGGCCATACCACCCTCAGACTGGTTGGCAGAAACCAGAAATAAGCAGTGAAGGAAGACCACTCAGATGTAGCTCATGGTGGAAGGCGCCTGGTACCCCTCCTGGCACCTCTGCAGGGCATATCCAGTCAACAGATTT
Organism: Physeter macrocephalus; assembly: GCF_002837175.3. NCBI lineage: Eukaryota > Metazoa > Chordata > Mammalia > Artiodactyla > Physeteridae > Physeter > Physeter macrocephalus. Next base: position 98,604,274 of record NC_041231.1, read on the forward strand.
GTCAAATGGAGTGGGAGCTTCTGATAGTGTCTCCCCGTTCACAGCGGCCCCTGTACAGTGTCCCTTGCTCACCGGCCCTGCACTGCCATGGACACAGGGAGGCTCCTGGAGGCCATGAGTCTGTCTCCATGGGGATGGATGATCCATCCACAGGCAGCACCAGACCCAAGATGGACCACAGGCCCTATTCCCATGGATTTAGGAAACGGGGCCAAGAGACTGTCTCAGAGGCTGAACCTGTACCAGATAATCTTAGGACCTCAGGGTAAGGCATCTTCCACCAGAGCAACCCGGAGAGCAGAGAGAGAAAGAGCAGACACACAGAGCAGGTCAAAGATAAAGGGGGCCAGAGTCTCTTTAGTCCTGTCCCAGATTCTAGTCCTACCCCCGGTGGGTTCTGAACCTCACCCCTGTATCCTGTGATCAAGTCTCCTTGAGCAAGCCAGCTCCAGAACAATTCTGTTACTTGTCACCAGAGGAGTCAGGCATTCATGTATTCACCTAATCCTCAGGGAGAGCCCAGGCAGGCTGAGATGTCCTTGGCACCGAGGGAAAAGAAAAGAACAAGACATGATCTATACCCTCGAGGGGCTCACAGGCTAGTGTTCGATATAAACAGGTCATTCTAAACCAATGTATTAAATGCGGTAAAAAGGACACAGAGTACCATGGAAGGAAACAAGCCTAGGGCAGAAGCCAAGGGGCAGAGAGCTGGGAGGGCTTCCTGGAGGAGGGGATGCCTGAGCTGAATCATAGAGATAGGAGGATGTAGCCCCACAGTGGGGAGACAGTGTTCCTGACCAAGATGATACCAGCATGCCCAAAGATGGGTGGGGGACAGCACGGTTTCAGGGAGAAAACACATATGAGGAACTATACTAGGTAAAGCAGAAGTGTGCAAAAGGGACCAAGACACAGCCCGAACGCAAGAAGCCTGCTTTTTAGACGGAAACCACATGGAGTTTAATTAAAGTTTGAGACCACCAAACCAAAGACTCCTGAACCATTATGCATGAAACATTACAAAAGCTCAGAAGCAGGAGGAGGCACGTGCAGCTTGGAAATTAACAAGGGGAAGTTTCAGATAGGCCTTGAAGCACAGGGCAGATTCAAACAGAGGCAGAGCCTGGCCACACGCTTGCAAACCCCGCTATTCAGAATGTTCAACATTCCTCAGAGCTCTGTACTTCTTAAGGTGCTTTCACATTAAGCTCACCTGATGGTGAGCAAGTTGAGGAGTAAGCAATTCTAGTACCTTCCTGAAGGTGATGGGGAAACTGAGCCGCAGACTGAGTGATCTCGGGTTACAGAACTAACGAGCCAGCGCAGAGGCTCAGACCCTCCCCAGCACCCACCCCTTCCAAGGCTCTTTGTCACTCTTCCATGAATAAGAGAAGGGGACAAAGACCCATGCATTGCAGAGTAACTCTAACTTTCCTCCAGAGCTTCTGGGCAAGCCCAGGTCACCTCCACCCTTGTGTGGCAGCTCAGGAGTGAGAGGTCCTCTTAAAGACTGAAAAAACAAAATACATACTAGTTGAGTATCTGTCTTCCCTGCATGATTACAAGCTCCAACAGGGCAAATACAACTTAGCAATTAAACTCAGTACCTGGGCCATTAATGGGAGTGTGTTCAAATCTATTTCATGATTGAATGAGAATGAAGAAGAGAACAAGTGAACCACACAGAATGAAAGGGGAGAGAGAGGAGGTGGAGATGCAGGCCCGCCGGGGCGTGGACACAGCCTGCTGCTAGGAGTGAACCATCCAAAGCTCTCCTCCTCACTGCCACCCTCAAAAGCCTTCATGGCATTAAGCCCAGAGGGCGGGAGGGGGGGGTGGCCAGGGAAGAGATGCCAACATTTCCAACAAGTACCCGGTTGCTACTTGGTAAAGCTCTAGGGAAAGAAGGGTGACGGGAGATGAGCAAAAAGAGACCAAACAGGAGGGTCAGAGGTTAGCGTGAGCTCCAGGAGGCCTGAGCACCTCTGTATGAGGTCCTGGTAAACTACAAAAGTAATCCCTACACTTTAGGTGTGATTTTGAGGTCTGAACCCCGATCGCCTGCTGTGCTATTCTACTGGGAGTTCTGCTCCGGGACAAGCTTCTTGAAGGATCTTTTCCTTGTCCTCTGATCATGTTCTCCAAACCCGCTTCGGGTGGTGGCCCTACAGTGAGATGGTCACCTCACCTAGCAAGGCTAGCAAGGAGCTGCCCACTCACTTTTTAACCTCCATAAGGCAAGGCTGGCAGACCAAAAAGGAAAGGGAGCGACTGGTGAGGAAGGCAGTGAGGGGCCGGCACCCCACCCTGCCCCGCAGGCCTCAGGGAGAGTTCCTCCCCGCTCTGTTCACATCGCTCCCTTCCTCCACCCACCCCTTCCCGGCCTCTTCAACCTGGCCTCCTGCCAGGAGCCATGAGCTGTTTCACTTGGCACAGATTCTAAAGGAGAAACAGCTCTTTGTTCCATCCACCAGAGGGAAAGGTCCCCAACTCCTGCTACAAAGACAACTTTTCACCTGTCAAGGCAAAGAAAAGCGGCCTCTAGACCTTCCAAACCCAGAACACCCAGCTGAAGACAAAAGCTGCTTCTTGGGCTTCCCTGGTGGCGCAGTGGTTGAGAGTCCGCCTGCCGATGCAGGGGACGCGGGTTCGTGCCCCGGTCCGGGAAGATCCCACGTGCCGCGGAGCGGCTGGGCCCGTGAGCCACGGCCGCTGAGCCTGCGCGTCCGGAGCCTGCGCTCCGCAACGGGAGAGGCCGCAACAGTGAGAGGCCCGCGTAACGAGAAAAAAAAAAAAAAAAAAAAGCTGCTTCTCCTCTGGGACCACTGGACGATGCAGAAGGCAGAGCCAGAGGCCCCGCCAGCCATCCACACCCCTAACCCCTCCCAGAGGCTGCCTTGGGCTGAAGAACGCCGCCCCCCTCCTGCTCAAATCTCACGGCGCTGCTCAGAGGCTGTCACTTCGGGCAGGAGATTGGTCTTTGGACCTAGTCCTGGGCACACATGCTCTATTTTTACCCTCCCCATCCTCACAGGCTTCACTCCACATTCTGCACTTTGAGGGAGGAAAGCTAAACCCCCAGTCACAGTGGGAGCTGATGACCACAAGACAGGGCCCAGGGTGATGCTTCGGCAATTCAAGACGAGGCCGGCTTGTCTCACACCCAGAACAGAAGAGGATGGAGGCCCTTAGAGCTCTTTCCACACATCATGGAATTTGAGGGTTGCCCCCAGTTTTCAGGCAAACTTTCCGTTAACAACCACCACCAGAAAAAGCACTTCATTCTAATGAACCCTGACCTCACTTCCTGAAGTGGCCTCAGACACGCACACACAAGCCTGCGTATGTACAATCTGTCAGTGTGCTCTGTCACCAGGCAAAAGCCACACACAACCACCCCAACCTTCCCTGCCCTCAGATCTAGGGCTTCCCTCATCTATGTTTAAGGAGACACCGTAAGAAGAAGAACTAGAAACTCAACTTGGTAACGTTAAATCCCAGTTTTCCAAGGCAGGGGGAGAACCCCACGTATTAGCCGCCATAGTTTTGGCCACAACCGAAACCCTGGGTTTCTGCAGTATCCGGACAAAATGTCTGGAGTTGAGGGAACGTGGGGCTATTTTCATCAGGAGCTTCTCGCAGCAGGCAGCGAGCAGAAACATCTTCAAAATACTGCACTCTCAGTAAAATAAAATTCTGATATTGAACGGGAATCGGATCCTCACCTCATCCTCTGTGTCCCTACAGTGGGCCTTAAATTCCGCCCAGATGGAGCCGTGTAGTCATCTGATACGGAAAACGCGTGATGATCAGATTGACAAAGCAGAACACGAAGACCCAAGACCCACACCCTATAGCAGGCAAGGATTTGCCAAACAGGGTTTGACAGAATATACTGTACTTGCAGAATATTTAATTTTCTATCCCGCAGCAGCAGGGCCATAGTCTTCCGTTTTGGCTCATCTGGACCCTCACCAGACTTTTAAGCGGAACTCCAGCCCCTTCGGCCCCCTCCCCACCGGTGCACTCCCTCCCTCTCCCCGCTGCTCTGTGAGGCCTGCCCCTGCTTCCCCCGGTGCCGAGGCGGGAGCCGGCGGGAGCACTGACCTCCGGGCCACCTTCCTGCCGACAGATGGCTCACTGTTTGCTTCTTTCTGGAGTTGGGATTCACTAACATCACTTGACCTCATAATCTTTACCAAAAATTCGTGCAAACTTTTATGGTTTGTAACGGTATGTGGCTCGTAAATTAGACAGAAGTAAAGCACTCATGGCTTCTGTGAATTTCACGTAAACCCCACGTTCACTCACTAGGTAGCGGACAAGTGCAGCAGGAACTCCTCCTCGCGCGCTTTTGCTCACATCCACTACTGGATTCAAAGTTCTTCGGGGCAGAGGCGATCACTGGATAAAGGTAAAGTATTAACCGTAAGCACAGTTTGCTTGAAGAAGTTTTCTTATGAGTGTTTTTTTTTGCGGTACGCGGGCCTCTCACCGCCGCGGCCCCTCCCGTTGCGGAGCACAGGCTCCGGACGCGCAGGCTCGGCGGCCACGGCTCACGGGCCCAGCCGCTCCGCGGCACGTGGGATCCTCCCGGACCGGGGCGCGAGCCCGCGTCCCCTGCATCGGCAGGCGGACTCTCGACCACCGCGCCACCAGGGAAGCCCTGAGTGTATTTTTGATTAAAAAAAAATTAAATACTCTTGGATATGTTACTTTACACATGGGCCAGCTGGTTTCAACAACTCCGTGTGCCCTGAACTCTCTCTACAGCTATTTTACACATTAGGCAGGGACTGAACTCTCAGAGTGACAGCTCCATAATTCCACGTCTCCTCTGTTTTGGGCGGGGGGCATGGGGGCGTGGAGAATCCAACTCACCAGTCGGGCTCCTGCAGGTCTGACAGCTGCATGAATCAGTTTCAAACAAAGGGCCCCGTCTCACTCGCCCAGCTCAAAGCCTGCAACTGTCCAACCAACAGTTACCATCAGGGGATGACACGGCCGGGGTGCGGGTGGGGGGGTGGGCATTAGCTATTAACCTGAACCTGCCCTTTCACCCATTCCTATTCCGGGTGGCAGAATCCTCCCCTGATGCTCACCCAACATTTAAGGGCCCATCAAGAAAAAGCATGAGTCCAGCAAAACATCAACAAATCCTCTCTTAGCAGGTAAATTCAGACACATTTTGTTCGGTAATATTTCACTCCAACTGGCACAAAGGGAAAAAAAAAATGTAAGGCCTTTATTTAAACCTATTTAGCAAGACAAAGTCTCAGAAAGCAGATTTAGATTTCAGAAGATTAGAAAGTCAGCTTAGATTTCAACAGGTACTGTATCAACAAAAGCCGAATCCGAGTTGTCAGCATAGGGAAGTTGTTTGTCATTCCAGAAATAGACCTCAGAAAGGAACTAGCTTGGTGCTAAGTAGAGAGGCGCAGGGCAAGCTTGGTTACACCCTGCTTACTGAGGCACCCACCCAGCCTGACTCAACTGCTTTACAAGCTGGGAGCTATTTTCAAGCAACGCTCTTTTAAAATGCTATTCAGAACAAGTTCCTATTGTATAAGCACAGGGGACTATATTCAATACCCTGTGATAAACCATAACGGAAAGGAATATGAGAAAGAACGTCTATATATGTTTAACTGAATCATTTTGCCGTACGGCAGAAATTAACACAGTGTGAATCACCTATATACGTCAATAAAATAAATATTTTTTTAAATGCTATTCAGAATTGAACTCTGTAGTTCTACGTAATCAGAAGATGCCATTCCACAACCCAGCGACTCCAGGTATCTTAAATAAATTTTGCTGGGAAAACAATTACACTTTGAGCACCAAAGTGAGAACCCTATTATCAGTTTAGTAGATCATGTCCCAAAAAAGCCTTCTGGGCAGGCCTGGCAGACTGTCCACAATGTCAGGAATGTTCAGGCGGAGTGGACCGGGGTCCCGCAGTGTTTGTGCCATAAGTCGATGGCCTTGCTCACAATCGCATCCGAGCTGTCCTGGGGGATCTGTGAACAAGCAAACCAGTCTCTGAAATGTGTGTTTCCGACTTCAGTATCTCCCTCATTTTCGCTCTGGTACAAATCTCATTTCCACTGGAGTTTTCCCCATTTTTCAGAAAGTGATCGCACAGGAGGCTACTGCCAGGATCTGTTTCACGTACCACCTGAGGCCACAGTAAGGAGCAGTCGTGTCATACTGCCTAGGGTCGAATCCTGCACTGCCCACTACTTGCGGACTCCTGGGCGGGTTATCTGAGCTCCCTGGGTTCAGATCCCCGTCTCTAAAATGGGGCAAACGATAGCCGCAATTCACAGGGCTCTTCACCGGCTTACATGAGGTAATTCACAAAAAATACTTAGCAGTGGCCCTGGCACTGTGAGCCACTAATTATTACAACGATGATGGTTCTTTGATCCAACATACATTCACTTAGTACTTATTTACCGGGCCACTGTTCAAGTGTTAACACTGACTGATTAAGATATATAGATTTGGGGTCCAGTGAAATTCACTCACACCTAAGTCTCTCTTACTTCCACCTCTTCTTGCCTGGTTAAGGGTATTCTAAGATACAAAGACAGGGAAAAACAGATTCATTTAGACCCTTTTCAACATGCTCTAAGTTTACATTTCAGCACATTAACAAATCCAACTGGGATTCTACCAGAGATATAGCAACAGAAATGAAAGGACTTACAAAATCCCTCAAAACATCAGGTTTCCTTTTCCAGCAACAAAGATCAGTCACCTCTTCCTTTTCTTGACAAGCTTCCTAGTGGTCACATCAGGGGAAGAGACTCCAGTCCCAGGTGCATACACTCATGGAGACTCGCTGCTCAGACCACTGACCCCAAAGGACTGGTCTACAATCCACAGACCAACTTGAAACTTTTTCAGGGGAAAATTGTTTCTTATGATGTAAATATATACTATGTCTCTGAAATAATTTAATGCAATAGAAAAATGTGGCTTGCTAAACTGACTTCCTTTCTAGATTCAAAATTAAAATAAAACAAAGTACACTTACGTTTTCCAGAAACTTTGTTATCTTCTCTGCACTGTTCAGTGCCATTACTTTTATTTTAAAGGTTAAGAGAATTTCCACAGCTACAAAAACTAGTATCTTACAGGATCCACTTATAACTTTATCCCAAACCCTGCAAAATAAAGATATAATCAAATTACGAGTTTGAAGTTTATGTTTATTTAAATAGCTCAAATTTCAAAATTAAATCAAATTACATTTTAAGTACCATCATCCCTCAGTATCCCCAGGGAATTGGTTCCAGGACTCACTTGCTGTGGATACCAAGATCCGTGGAGGCTCAAGTCCCTTGTGTAAAATGAGGTGGTACAGTCAGCCTTCTATATCTGCAGATTCCACATCCAAGGATTCAACCAACCACAAATTATAAACACAGCACAGGATCAGCTGAATCCGCAGATACGCATCTGCGGATACAGAGGGCTGAGTGCATGAGCTTCAGAGAAGAGCTATGAAGAAATCATCATCAAGGAAAACAACACAGATCAGCCATTTGAAATCTATTTCAGACATAATCAGCAGTGGAAGGAAAAAAGGAACCATCCCTAGAAAGTATCAATATTTGCTCTGCTAGGAATTGACCAGTATGCCAATTCCCTAGTGTTTCAAAACTGACATTTTCGGGCAGGAAAGTCCTAAACCAAAGCTTAGATTTTACTAATATTTTGTAATATTAATATAATCATTACATGGTAAGGAACAACAAAAGCAGCAAATGAAATGATAAATTCAATTTCATTTTCCAGTAGTTTAAATTCCTTAATTAAGGAGCCAGTTATTAAATATACTCTAAAATAACTATTCTGATAACTCCTATAAACTCTTACAGTTGGTATTATTCTACACATGCCAAATGCATTGTCTTGTAATGCCCTCTGTACATTTACCTTTCTCCTCAACTGCAAAGTTGTGGATGGGGTGATCCAGGACACCGAAATACCCGTAATACGTCTCAAGTTGATGGAAGAGCTGAGTTTGAGTCTCAAGTCTCTCACTGCCTTCAGCTACTTTAGAAATACACATTTTCTCTAGGACCTGGCTCCATTTCTGGAAAAGCCCACATATACTCCTAGAGACTATTTCACACGGGAATACTGAACAGCATCGAACACATTGAGGGCCTTCAATTTCTCTAACTGTATGCTGTAACATTTTTAATATTTATATTAAAGAGATATTTCTAATGTTTCATAACTATATATAATAAGCAGAATCGTGTTGTTATGTTAGCTGCTGGAGGAGTCAGCATCAAATTATTGTATTGTTCTAAAGCAAATTTATATTCCAAGATGATCACGTTAAAAAAACAAAAAAAAAAGAACACAGGATTTTTCTGCCTCTGAGCCTGCAGTCCGTATTTGAAAGAAATACTTGCCTCTGTAAGCTGGATTCAGGCAAGCACCCAGCGAAGCACCTCTTGAACCAGAGATCATAGGGAAGTTTGGACACTGCAGAACTCGTCTTCAGATGACTCAGCAGTCGGCTATCTTCCAGGTTCAAGTATTGTTCAAAAGCCTTTAGCTAATGATTAAACAGGAAGAGATTACTCAGTTCCTGTGACATAATGTTACCTGATCTTACAGCCTGTGATGAAAAAGTGTACATGCTGAACCCAGGAAATGCTAGAAGACAAAGCTTCAGACTCATTTAAGTCACTGGTGAGGCAGCAGTTTCCCAGGTCAGCACTAACCAGAGCAACCAACCGCCCAGGACTAAGGGATTTCCTGGGACAGTCCCAGGCTAAAAGGAACAGTCAGTCACCCTAGTTGGTCCTAATTGTGCTAGCCAGATTCGACAACCTAAGACAAAAGTCCAAACCAAAACTCAGTTCTCTGGGGAGCTAAGAAAGGCCCACGTTCTGGCTGCTCTAGGGCAGTAGGTTATACGTTCAGGGAAAGGACAAGGGTAAGACCAAAGAAACAGAGCAGGACTAAAGCAGGGACAGGGAACTAGGAAGAATGGAGATGAAAAGGGCCCAGCAGTCACTGATGCCACCTACGCTGACCCACGTGGAGCGCACTCTGCACTTGGCAGGGGGGGTCCGACAACAGGGACGTCCTCAGGAGGAGCTCTGTCCCCAGCAAGGTGTGCACAAGAATTCCGGGGAGGTACAGGAATAACACAGGGGGACGATGCTCCAGGGTTCCGTCTGGCAGCCTCTCCCATGTAAGGTTACACAGCAGCCAGCACTAGAAGACTGGGAGCTAACAAAGCTGGCTCCCAGACGGGTTGGCTGTATTGATAGGGTTCTCTGGCAAAGCACGGATCCTAAGGTCAAACCCTCAAGTCTGTACTCTATCCAGAAGGGCACAACCAGATCCCATATCACCTGGCCAAATGCAATATATATATATATTTTTTTTTAAACTAAATATCTGCACCGCTGTACTTCTGCCAAAGAGGCAATTCATAACCCTTACAATGTCCACCGTAGCCAGACACTGTGCTACATATATAGGGAAGGGAGTAAAAGGCAAGATAGCTTTATTACAGTGTGTTATAGTTAGCTCTTTGCAGCTCTCTCAACCAGGTTGGAAGCTCCTTGAAGGCAGGGATGCTAGGACGGGAATAAGCAGAGACAATGGGTACATCCAGGTGGGAATCCTAACCCATATACTTAAGAAGCCAGAAAGAGTTTCCCAGGACAGCTGACGTTGGAGCTGGCCCACGAAGAAAGGACGGGACTTGGCCAGGCAAAGAGGGCCACGCATTAATATCTGGTCCAGCTTAAAGGATAAATATCCCTAAATAAAGAGAGCTTCTAAAAAAGGAAAATGCCAAAACCTCTATAGGAAAAAATGCACATGGCTCTAACCCATAATGAAAAGATGCTCAACCTGGCTATGATAAGAGAAACGCAACCTGAAACTACAGTGAGGTATCCTTTCTCACCTATCGTGCTGGCAAGAACACACACCAGGTCGGCGAGGCTATAGGGAAGCTGGTGTTCTCATCTGTTGATCATGAGGATGCAAAAGGGTATGAGCTCTACAAAGAGGAATTTGAAAAAAACCTAGCTAAGTAACATATGCCTTTACCCCTTATCTAGTCAATTCATTTCTAGGAAATCTGACCCCCAAATATACTGGCAAATATACAAAAAGATACATGCACAAAGCCATTCACCTGTTATAACAGCAAGGGACTGGAAACATCTCAATTAGCCAACACTAGAGGATGGGTTGAATAAACTAGGATGGAGTGGTATGCAGCTGTGAAAAGGAATAAGGAATGTCTCTATATACTGCTTATGGCATAATCCCCAGCATATATTAGGTTAAAAAAAAAAGCAGGGTGAAGAATGCAGCTGTGAAAAGGAATAAGGAATGTCTCTATATACTGCTTATGGCATAATCCCCAGCATACATTAATTTAAAAAAAAAAAAAGCAGGGTGAAGAAAAACGTGTATCAGATGCTACTGCTAAATCTAAGAGGGTGAATATAAATACATATCCATGTGTGCTTTTTTTTTCTTTTTAGTGGAAGATGACATTTATACTGCCTGAAATTTTTAGGACACAGCAAATGGTAGAAATGGTAGATGTGATGGTTTTATTTACGTTTTACTGTAAAACATTTAGGTTATTTCCAATATTTCCATGACTCTCATATACTTGCTTTTAAGGAAATAAGGCATACCTCAACAGAAGGCAAAACCTGGCAAGCGATTTAACCACCTTGAGAGGAATTTATATTAAACTTAGGAAGAGGCTGCTAATAGTGCTTATTAAAAGAAAAAAACCCTCTCTTTAGGACAGCTTTTAAAAATTATATCAATGGCAAGGAAAGAAAACTCACTCACTTTAATGACTAGACACAGTTAAGACTGAGATGGCTTAAAGGCAGTGTGATCTGAGGAGAACCAGAGACCTTCCGTGTCACACCACTGAAGCTGGCCTCTACTCTCCTTGGCGATCAGAGGCCTCGTCAAAGAGAATTTCCAAAAGCTTTGCATGGAGAGGAAAGCTGTGATGTAATCCTAGAAATGAGAACACTACAACATAAAGGCATCATCGCCAGAAGTATTCTTTTCTTTGGATGTCAAAAGCCCGTCACTGTCTATCATGTGCACATTTCCCCAGGATTATGAAACCACCTATGCTTTGTGATAACAAATTTGGTAAAACCACAAAAATTTGAAAAGATGGCAGACAAGATTATAGAAACTAACAAAAAGCTAGGCAGAAGAGATCTAGTATACAACAATTAAAAATTTTAAGCTGGACTAAACAAGGTTTAACGAAAGACAACTTTTTTCAAAACTTGACTTTAAAAGTTTAAGTCACACACAAAAAAGTTTAAGTCACTTGATGGCTAAATCAAATAGCAACACAAAGGAAATTTAGCTTTTCTTATACATTCTGAACTTTAAAAAGAAATTTGCAACTATAAAAAACTATGTGCTAGGCACTGTAATGTACATGCGAAAATAAACCCCTTTTTCTGAAGATGGGGAAATTAAGGTTCAGGGGACATGGGGACATTAAGTATCTTGCCGATTCTAAAATTCATTTCTTAAAAAAAAAAAAAAAAAAAAAAAAAAAGAAGCTCAAGGCATTTTTGCAAAAGAACAATAAGAGGGAAATTTCCCTACCAGCTATCAAAATATGCTAGGAAGTTAAAGTAAGTCATAGGGTACTGGCCAGGAAACAGACAAATACCTTGATAGAAAAAAAAAAAAGGGGGAGTCCAGAAAGAGATAAAAATATATATAAACCTAGTACATGATAAAGATGGCATTACAAATCTGTGAAAAAAAAGAATGAACTGACAAAGGGAGTCCAGAAAGAGATAAAAATATATATAAACCTAGTACATGATAAAGATGGCATTACAAATCTGTGAAAAAAAGAATGAACTGACAGTGTAAGTGGTAGTTCTACTGCTTATTAACTGGGTGGCCTCGGACAAGTTACTTAACTGCTCTGTGCTTCAGTGTCCTCCTCTGTAAAAACAGATGTGTTAAGATGAAATGATTCATCAGTAAAGCAAATTTAGTCTTGGTTGACATGAATCACATTCTCAAACTGTTAACCAGAGCAAGAGGAAGAGGGCAGTGGGTGCTGGCTGAAGCCGTGCTGCAGTTAACCACAAAAGGAACAGAGTCATGTCGGCGTCTGATGCCACTCACAAAGGGAAGTCCTTCACAAATTAAAGGACTAAATTTTAAAATGTTCAAATATTTTTAAAAGTTAGAAGCTTTTTAAAAACTTGTTTTTAAATCTCGGGATTAGAAAGGGCTTTCTAACTAAGATACAAAACAGCAAAAGAAATACTGATAAATCCAATTGTATCAACTCTTTACATCTTTACACAACAGGGAAAAATATTTTCAGAGAAAATATTTAACTTACTTAACAAAGGATAAATATCCGGCATATAGCAATAATTCTTACCAAAAAAAAGGAAAGACGGAAACAAAATAGAAAGGTAGACAAATACGATGACCAATAAACATACCCAAAGCTGCTTAACTTCACTCAAAAATGAGGCAATGGAAATTAAAATGGGCTACCATTTCACTAACAGATTGGCAAAATTTTAAGAGAGTGATACTATCAAGTAGTGGCAGTGGGGTGGAAAACAGGAAATCTCATCAACTGTTGGGGGAAGCAAAATTGGTACAACTCCTGGGTAAGTAACCTGGTAGTTAACAAATTTAAATATGTCTCTTGCAATTGAGCATTTGTTGTATAGTAACCCACCCTAGAGACATACGCACATGGGAACACATCACGTACACGGAGTGGGACTGTCAGCATGGAGCCTTTACATTAAATTAGGGCAAATTCTTAACAGAAAATACTAGGAGAATTTTTTAAAGTGGTTCTAAATGAGCGACTCTCAATCCTAGCCTCATTTCAGAATCACTTGGAGTTTTAAAAAAGTAGAATTCTGGGGCCTCACCCCTGAAGATTCTGATTTCATTGGCTCGGTCATTTTTAAGAGCTCACAGGGGGTATTAATAGGAAGTCAGGACTGAAAACTACCTATGTTTACTAACATGGAAAAGCTCCCAGACATTAAGTTTTAAAAAGAATTGTAGGGCCGTATGAACAGTATGATAACACTTACATTAAAAAAAAATTATATATATATATGTTATATACATATACACATACACACACACGTGTTCATGGGAATGCACTCGCATCCCCATCCCCATCCATTCCAATGCACATAAAATAGTCTAGACAAATACACCCCAAGCTGATGACAATGCCTACGGCTTAGAAAGTGGGGTAGGGGAGGTGCTGGTGCAGGTCTATGACAACACTGGACTCATTTGGATTACTTAATACTTCGAGAATGTATCTGTTACTTGTGTTATTAAAAATAATGAATTTTTAAACAAACTATCAAAATGCTACTGCATTTACTCCAATAATAAGAAAAGCGAATTAAATCACAGTATGATTCGGACCTCTTGATTTAATTGGGCAGCTAACATTTCATTTACATATGCTCCAATGCCATGCTTTTATTTTATTGAAATTAAGTGAATTAAATTTCAAAATTCTAAAAATCAAATTTTACTTAAGGCAAGTACATAAAAAACACTCCTGTTCAGTGCTCTGGGAAGCTGAGGGCCGAAGAGTCGCCGACCACCCTAACGGACACAGAGCAGGGATGGATCTCCAGGGTTCGGCTGACCTGTGCCCCGCACGTGACCCTGCGTCCTGTACCACGGTTACTGCTTTCAACAGAATTTCCAAGTGAAACAATTCAATGACTTAAGAAAAAAAGACTCGTTTTTATAAAATGAGGGAAAACACTGGGCAAAGAGAATGGCAAAGGACCCCTGGCTTGCGCTGATGACACAAGCGCTGGTCTCCGGATTCCCAAGTCAGAGTGTACAGACCACCGGCTGCCTTCCTCACAGAGTCCCGACTCTAACGTGAGATCACAATGTGCCTGGCTAAAACGAACCGAACACATTTCCCAGGCTCCACTGCAAACTGGGGCGGCCTGGTGACACAGTCCTGCCCGCCAAGAGTCATGCAGAAGGCAAGTCTGTTAAAGGGGGACAGGCTGGCCTGGCTTGTCACTTCTCCTCCTTTACTATCGTTTTTGCCTTTCCCTTCCTGCCTAGAACAGGGATGTCATGGCTGTCACTCCAGCATCTGTCATGGGATCACGAGAGGAGGATCACACCTAAGAACGCTAGAACAGGAGCACGGGAGCCTGGGTCCCTGGCCATACAATGGCTGTGGCACCAGCCCTGGGCTGCCTTGCCTCCAGACTTCTGCTTACGTGAGAGAAGACAAAGCCTCTGTTACTTGGGCTTCCCATTCTACACAGCCAAACTTAAACCTTAGTACAGACGGGTAATTCTAGCTAAAGTCAGGGGATTCCGGATCAAGATAAGGAATACTATAGAGCGGGGGGTGGGCAAGCTACAGCCTGCAGAGGCCAAATCCAGCCACAACCACGCTTTTACGTATTTTGTGTGACAACAGCAGAGCTGTGTGCTTGCAACAGAGACATACACACCTAGCCCACCAAGCTGGAAATATTTACCATCTGGCCTTTTACAGAAGGCATCTGCCGGTTCCCACCACAGAGGGTCCACGCATAATTGTAGCAGCACCAGGAGGTAAAGGCCATTTACTGAGGACCCCCATTACCATTGCTCACGCCCACCCCAAAATAGCCATAACATCATCCCTCACCAGCTGGGGTAGAAAATCCCGGTACTTGTTATTCAGTTGGTTCACAAAGCATCGGGTGAGCCAGTAACAGTCAATGCTGTCTTCCACCATCTCTTCCATGGCTTTAGCAATGGCAAGAAATACTTCATCTTCTGGCTCCTGTAAGATTAACAATAACTCTCAAGAGGGAGGTAGAAGAGAGAAATACAGAATTCTTTAATAATAATGAAGCCTTGCTCCCTAGATTCTGAAGGACCTGCAATAAATCAAAGTGGGACCAAAAGCACACAGTCCATCACTAAGAAGATGACCAAGGGGAGATGAGGATGAGTCACGAGAGGAATCCGAGTCAGCGCTGCTTCTGAACACTCAGGTTTCAAGCTGAACATTCAGAGATTTTCCAACTTCTAACATTAAGGCCAAAGAGTCAACACAAACCCTAAGCAAGGGCTGACTCTACACCCAAAAGTATTCTCTGCGCTGGAAGAGAATTCCTTTCAAACAGAGAGGATAAACAGCAAACAACTGGAGACCTCTGCCAATAATTTGCAAACATTAAATGACCCCAAAAGGACTAATAAGCATTTTATTTCAAAGCATTCATATAAAGCTTTAAATTTTTGTTCTATCTTTAAGCACCTAAAAAGCTAAAAATGACCCTAGAATCAGAATTTTAGGACTCAGAAGAATGGCATTTCTCAAACCCTGTGTCAATACTCAGAGCATGAAAGCAAACCCTCAAGTAAATTTCAAAAGAAATCTCATAAAAACTGGAATCCACTTGAAAAATCTGTTTCCTAACACCATATCCTACACCAAAAGCTTTACATTTTCATCTAGGATTTAACAGCCAAAGGATTTTTAACATTGAAAAGAAACTAAAAAGTTTCCTTCTACTCCCCTACGAAGTCCCAAGTTAAAATCAAAATACCTATTTTAACAGAGTATTGCATTTTAGGCCTCCCATCCACTTGTTAACATTCTACAAAACGTCAAGAAGAGCAGAGAGTCTCCTTTCGTGGACTCCCACCCGGCCCTGGGCGCTGCGCTGGGCGCTCCCGAGCCGAGCATCTCAGCGCTCCCCCCCAGGTACTCCGAGAGACACAGCTAAGAGGACCAGCGCCCTCCAGCCGAAGTCAGCTTCTACGTGCCCGGCCCTGTGCCGAGCACCGTCACATGGTCTCGTTAAAAGATAAGGAAAACACAGCTTCTAGGGCTTGGTGACCAAGGAGACTTGAGCCCAGAACAAAACCTGGACAGCATGTCAGCCTGAGGCCCCAGGACAGGTGCCCGGACCTCAAGCCTGGAAAGCTGAGCCAGGGATGAGGTGGAAACGATAACCTACCGTCTAGATCTCTCGAGCTAACGGATAATCTAACCTTATTTCAGATACAGTTTAGGAACTTGTGTAGTACTATCAGCTGACTGCATTCTGCCAATGGGAAATAAAAATTAAAGTTTGAGGGTTCCGACTATTTTCAGGAATGCTCTCTTGATAAGCTTCATCAAAGCGGACGACCTAAGATTTGCCCACGGGACCCAAAGCAACCTCAAAAAGAAAGAACAAGTCGAAGTTCAAACTGCTGTGCTGGCACACTGCAATCTGCAACAGCCACCAAAAAAATTACAGAACAGCACAGTTTGCAGGCAAATCCCTCTTCTGAACAAGTCACTCTGTTTTAGCCAAAAGTTAAAATGCTTAGAGTGAATTGCAAGTTGTATTAAAATAGCCAAAGCCCAAGAGCTATAGTCATTACTTTGCCTGCCCTCCTCCACTCCCCCTCTCTTCCCTTTATAAACAATAAGCAGTCCAAGTAACTAGAGTGAGCAGTTTGTCAAAGGTGAAATCTATAAAGCAGGCTGGAGCCTGTGGGCCTGAGGCCAAGGAGGGGTCAGGGCCAAGGAGGCAGCCAGTGACTACAAGGCCTGTGCGGCCTGCAGGCCAGGGCCAGAGAGGTGGCCGGCCATGTTGGCTACAGACAGAGGAACGAGCAAAGAAATAAATACAAATAAGAAGAGGCTTCCGTTAGCCTCACTGTAACCGCCGGAGAAGGAAGCTGCAAATATAAGAAGGGTGAGGGCTAAAATGAACTTGTGATGTTAGAAAGGAATTGGCAGTTTGGGCATTAACTCAGGGTATTTAATACAGAAATAAATAGATATATAAACATATAGGTGTGTGTATATTTCCTAGCTGTCTGCTGAGAGGGCCTAGAAGCAATGACACACCAGAGACAATGAGCATACCTAGCACCCTGTTCTTGGTTTCTAACTATAATACTCCAAAAAAAAAAAAAAAAAAAAAAAAAGCCTGATTCCAAGCCGGGGGTAGGGAAAGTACAAAATGAGCCTGGAATATCTTTTTGTGCCAGAAGGTAAGAAAGTGCTCAAAATGATGGGAACTTGTCAAAAAGACACAGAAGTCAGCTTGAAGGGGCTCCCGCTGGCTGAATATGGGACAATTTTAACATCAAAATAATGGTAGTAATGAATTATAGGCCACTGAATAAAAGAGGAATCTACAAATTCATACTGATATACATAAACGCGGGAGAAGGGAAAACTCTTCCTTATAGAAAAGTCAACTAATAAATGCAGAAGGAACGAAGGAGTTAGAAGATCGCCATGTGGCAAGCAGCACAGTAAAAACTGTTTCAGGCAAGAGTCGGTGGATTGATAATTACATAGTCTCAAAGTACCTCCCCACAAGTTACTTATTAATTACAAAGGGAAAATAGCAACCTTACCTTGAAGAAACCTGGCAGCCACCACCTTAACCAAGGGATGAAAGTTAGCAGCAAGACTAGTAAGTATCATATTTCTGTAGAATTCCTGCCAGAAACGCATAACTAGATTTTTATCATGAGGAAACACACAAACCCAAATTGAGAAATGTTCTACTGGCCAGTAGTCTTCAAAACTGTCAAGGTCATGAAAGACAGAGGAAGACTGAGGGACTGTTCCAGATTAAAGGCAACTAAGACATGGTAAACGTAATGCATGATCCCAGATTGGATCCTGGACCAGAAAAAGAACATCGGTGGGACAGTCAGCAAAATTTCAGTAACGCCTATAGATTAGTTCATAGTATTGTATCACTGCTAATTTTCTGGTTTTGATAAATAACCAGAGTATAATTAAGATGTAACATTTTGAGGATGCTAGGTGAAGGTATATGGGAACGCTTAACTCTTTATGCAACTTTTTTCTACTATTTTAAAATGAAGAATTAACACAGAAAAAAAGCTTTTTAAATCGTCAACAAATGGTAAAACTAGTAGTTGAAAGTTTGGTAAGTGCTGAACCACAACTTTTATTGTTTAGATAAAGGGCATTATTGGGACAACTGGTCAAACGGGAATGGAGTCTGAAGAGTAGATGTTAATACTATAGCAATGTCAACTTCTTGGTGTTGATGACAGAACTATGGTCACCTAGGGGAGGGTTCTCATCTTTAGCAAGTATGCACTGCAGGAATCTGAAGGAACGGGATGCCGCGTCTACGTCTTATTCTCAACTGGTCTGGAAAAAAAATATGTATACATATATAGGAAAAATGACAAAGCAAACATGGTAAAATGTTAATGACTAGGGAACCGGGGCAGAGGGTATATGGGGTTTCTTGACAGCATTCTTGCAACTCTTCTGTAACTCTGAAATTACTTCAAAACAAAATTTTAAACCATTAGGGAGATTGGGTCAACAGGTACAGGGCTATGAGCGTCTGGGAAAGATGTGTCGCTTTTATTCTACAAAGAGCCGCCACTGCAAGTTTCTAAGGTAGAACATAACACAAACAAAGGCCGGCAGGTGAAGCAGTCTAAAGTCGGACCAAGGGTCAGACAAAAGCGCCACTGACCAGTGGGAAGGAGGGACTTCGAGGCAACTTCCCAGACTCCAGCCGGTGCATGTAGAGACAGACTTCAACCTGAGGTGTGGCATCACTGATGAAGCGAATGACTTCCAGGGCGTGAAGGACATCAGAGTACTGCTCCCTGCGATACATCATCACCTGGGCATGGGACTCATGGTGTGGAGGCAAGATACCTACAGAGACCCGGGGGGGGAAGAAAAAAAAAAAAGAGGGCAAAATACTGAGGCACCGATCCAAATTCCTCTTCTATGAAAGAGCATGGGACTCATGGTGTGGAGGCAAGATACCTACAGAGACCCGGGGGGGGGAAGAAAAAAAAAAAAAGAGGGCAAAATACTGAGGCACCGATCCAAATTCCTCTTCTATGAAAGAGAATCCTGTGCGAAGCTGCCTACCACAGTTAGACTAGAACTCACACAAATATTTAGTTACCATCTAGATTATCTTTTAGAAATTCACACTATAAGTCAAATTTTAAATACTATCAATCTTCGAATGGTAATTACATCACGGATATCAAAGAGAAATGAAACGACATCATACAGCCTTTGAATAAATGTGCCACATAAATTCAAGATAAATCACACCAATTACAATAATGATTTAATTCAAGTTCACGGTTGTCGGCCTCGGGCCACCCTTAGCTCCTAAAGGCCTATCTCCGGTTGCTGTGCTTGGCCCCTAATATGGAATTGTTCCCATCCCCCAACCTCCACAATCCGTATGTTGAAGCCCTAACCCCCAATGTGACTCTATTTGGCAACAGGGCCTTTAGGAGGTAATTAAGGTTAAAAGAAGTCGTAAGGTGGGACCCTAATCCAGCAGGGCTAGTGTCCTTATAAGAAAAGGAAGAGCCACCAGAGCTGGCATGGTTTCTCTCTCTCTGCACCTAATACACCTTCTTCCACAGAAACTGAGCAAAAGACTGTTTTTCCTTCTCCTTCAGCCACTCTTCGCTGTAAGTTATTCATTTGTGCTTCCAGGAAGTAAAAACTCTTCAATTCCTTTTTGGATTCTGACAGCGCTCCTGAGGAAGCTGCACCTCTACAGCTGCGAGGCGCAGACTAACAAACCAAGAGCTAAACCCTAGGAGTTAATTTAGCTCAATATCCTCATTTCACAGATGAAAGAAAAAAGGGAAAAAAAAAAGAGGCCTATTGGTGTCTTCTGGAAGGTTACCAAGCTGAGAGTAAAGCCCAGAGCAGTTCTCCTTTCTCCCGGCCCAATGCTCTTCCCACACCTTGTTTCAGGAAGGTGCATCACTGTCTCTTCTAATGTCACCTGACACTGAGTGACACGCAGTGGGCTGCCTCTGAAGGTCACCTTCTTCCAGGCTTCCAAAGTGAGTGGTGATTCAGGCTCCCGAGGTCAGCCCCAGTATTCAGTAAAAGGCCTAAAGAAATCCGCCTTTTTCTGACTGATAAGACATCAGTGATCCCATCATTCAACATTTTTGAAGATAAAGCTTCCAACTCTTGGAAATCATACCTAGAAGCACCTTCCAGACCAATGCACGGTACATGGACGGGAGCGGGAACCTCTGACTAAAAGTACAAAGTTTCTCAATATCTAGAGGAAGAAAAAGAAAAAAAAAAAAAACAATTAGATGCTTTTCATGCTGATCACAATAGGTAAAGATGCATTTCATGTCTGAAAACCGAGAGTATAGTAAGACATCTCTTCAGAGGCAGGCTGCTATACAATCAGCAAATCTAGGAAAGGTAACACTAGACTGAATTCCAGCCCAGGTGCTCCAACTAGCTACGTATCTTTTTTCCAACTAGCTATTTAAAAACAATCAGTGTTTCACAGTGTAGGAGATGCATTTTGCATAATTACTACACTCACTATAACATCAGCAGTAGTTACTATTTATAGAACTTATTTCATTTATCCACATCACAAGCTTGTTGGGTAGTTATTGTTTTAAAGATGCAGAAACTGAAGCTCAGAGCAGTTTAGTGACCTAAGTTTACATCGCCTTGAGTGGCACAGTCAGCCTGCAAATTCCCATTCGCCAGAAAGCCACATTCACCCATCTTGGGCCTCAATTTCCCTACTTGTCAAGTGAGAATTATAATACTTAAAGCACAGACTGCCTCGTGAGGATCAAAGATCAGGTGGGAAATGTTTTTGAAACTTTAAAACACTCTATTCATTTAAACTACTGTTTTTAACTACGGCTCAGTTTATTCTACTTTAATTAGCGATAGAACAGACCTTATTATGACTGGCTTAGAAATAAAAATGTCAATATATAATGCAGTTTCAGTATTTCCATCAAAGAGAACCATGGCAAGAGTTGCTGCAAATTTACCCAGAAGCTACGATAACACCTCTGAAAATTGAGAAAACAAAATACATGGGTCTAATAAGAGAAAAAAAAAAATTACTGACTTCTAAAGAGGCCTTTCAAAAAGGTCTGGCTCTGACTCAGTGAAATATAAACTTGAAAAATCCTTAACTTCTCCCAAAATATACCATTCTGCTGCCATCCTATCACTAAAAAATTACAGCAGGTAACCAATACCTCTGGACATCTTTAAAGGTAACATTTAATTTCAGAAGATCTGGGAATGACTGAGAACAAGTAAGGTAAATTTAACTTATAAAACTCACCCAGACAGTCATCTTTGAGGAGAATTTCTAATGATTTCTTTTCCTCAACTCCACGAAACCCCACTTTTTCATAATATACTGAACGGAAGTTTCTCTGGGAGTCCTCAGTCATGTTTCATTCTTGGAGAGACAGAATAGGGAGCAGAAAAAAGTGAGCCTAGAAACAAATGAAGAATTGAAGAAAAATTTAATGATTTTCTCCAACTTTTCCATGAATCTGATACACTATGATAAATGGCCTGCCCTTGCATAGGACTCAGTATTAAACCTTCCCTTTTACACAACCCTAACATCACCTCACCTTTGCACCTTGGCCAAAAACCAAGATAGAAAACAAAAGTCCTCTGAGCTGCTATAACAGATGGCACAAGGTTCATGCCTTAGCACTCCTATTTTACTTAGGAGAGAACCTAGCACAATGGTATATTCTGCAGCCGTTACACATGTTCAAAGAAAAAAGTTTTTTTTAATTAGACTATTCTGAAATGTTCACAGTGGTTATCTTTAGGCAGCAGAATTCCAGATGATTTTAATTTTCTTTCTTTGGCTTCGCTGTCTTTTCTAAAATGGGCATTTGGCAAAACAAAAAACCAAGTTATAAAAAGAGTTAAAAAAAAAAAAAAAAAAAAAAACACAAACCCAAGTTCCTCACCTAGTTTTCCTTTAAACACAAGTCTATCAAATGTAATTGTCAAAATTCAAAACCCACAACAGATTAAGCATTAAATTATAAACCAGAATCAAAGGTAATTGTCAAAATTCAAAACCCACAACAGATTAAGCATTAAATTATAAACCAGAAGAGGGGCAGGAATGTAGCCGGTTGACAGGTGATGTCAGAGTTGGAGATAAAATAACCACCTAGAATCTGGCATCAGAACTCAACAAGTTCGTTGGTCTCTGGTTCTTTCACAATACCTTCAGTAGACTGAAGGCAAGTCATCAGGAAAAGGTCAAATTAGGTTTGTGTTTTAAGAACAGAATGGATGTAATGCATTTTCCAAAAAATATAGCACTGCCTGCCCCAAACGCTTAAAGCGTCGGTGCAAAGAGTATAACCCTCAGGTTTTAGAAATTCTGAGATGTCCCCAGGGACTAGGGGAGGGTTGAGTTCTAGACAGCCAAGGTCTTCCTTATTGACAAGATACTCACTGAGACGATTCGGGCACAGGAAAGAATAGAATTCGTTTAGATTGAGAATTCTATAATTCTAGAATAGAATTCTACAGGGTACTGAGCTCTTAGTTTTTTTAAAGCAGGATTCTAAAGCATTAAA
>NC_041231.1:98627261-98636938 GCF_002837175.3 Physeter macrocephalus
TCACCCTTGAGCGGCCTCAGTATAGGACAGGGCTTTAAAACAGGGGCCCCCTTGTGCCTAGAAGTGGGGTGCCCTCGCCCCTGCTGCCAGCCTGATGGCAGCAACCACAGCCTCGGCTAACTCACACTGCAGGTGGCAACACCTCCCGCCGGAAGGCACGGTGGTGGCTCAGAGCACAACTCGCGTCCTTGAGCGATACCCCCGGCGGCACGCTTTGGCCAGTGTGACTGCCTGTGGTGACCGGGATCTTGGACCGGGGCAGCTCCAGAAATGGCCACATCCTGCCATGGGCCAAAGTCCCCAGGGGTCCCCGCTGCCCCAAACCCCACTCGAGAGCTCCTTCCTCTGAACTGAAAGGTCCTCCTTCCCCGCCGCCCAGGGTTCCTTTTAAAAATGAGAATTTCTCTTGGATAGAAACCTGTTCAACTAGTCAGCCATTACTATCTTAGTATGAACTAATGCATCAGAGAGAAACTGGGAGGCAGGCTGCCAGCCCCAGAAGAAGGGAGGCCCCCAAGAGCTGCATTTGCAGGTGGGAGGGAGGACGGAAGGAAAGGTCTAGGGTGGATGGCGAAGGCCGGGGGGCAGCTCGAGGGGCAGCTCGAGGGCACTGGGTTGAGATGTACAGACTTGTAGCATATCAGGGCCAGGAGGGGCCCATGAGACCACCTAGGCTACTGCTCGTGGTTTGGAAGTGAGGATAGGAAGGTCCAGGGGAGTTGAGCGGCTGGCCACACACCCCGTGGCTAACAGACAGTCAGACAAACAGTCCAGCTCCTTTCCTTGCTTGGCTACGCTGCCCACCCCCCCCCATCACATGTTGCTCGGGGCCAGCCCTGCTCCTCCTCCTCACTGGTTACTGGCCTCAGACTCCACTCGGAGCTGCCTCATCCTACAGGCCCCCTCCCGAGCCGTGAAGGTCGGCCTTCTGCCCAGAGCACAGAGCCCTCATTGCCTACAGGCGTTCCTGAGGTCCCTCTGAGGGGCACGGGCCCCCAGCCACCGCCTATGAAATCTATACCTTTAGTTCAAAGCCATTTACAAACCCAGGGTCATGAAATCTCAGGCAGTGGGGACCAAGGCGACCCCACTGGGCAGGTGGGAAGGGAGACCAGGAAAAGCCCTCGAGGTCACGGCCTGCTGCCGCCGTCAGAGAGCGCACTGTGTGCTCGGATGTGCCCAGGGCCTCACTGGCTGCCCAGCGGAGCCAGTGCTGCCCACAGGGCCGGGCGGCCTGGGTGGAAGTCAGACCCGGCTTGCAAAGCTCCACCGCCCAGCCAAGCCACCACGCTGGGCCTCGCTCCTGCACACTTAGAGCCGTGGTGCATCCCTGGACCCACAGCCCAGATGGTAATTCTCAGAATACACTGTTTGAGGGTTGTTTTCTGATACCACTAAACATTTCTTCTTTAACAATCACACAAGATTTTAAAAAGAGAAAGAAAAACCTATTTCGGAAAACGAAATTCCAGAACGCAGGGAGGAGAAAAAATAAAATAAACCAACAGGAAAAATAAGCTCCTTTCCGAAAAGTTTTGCAACTGCGAAATGATGACCCTGTTTGAATTTGGTCAAGTGATCCTTCAATTTGCAACTACTCAAACGGGACAGAGACGCAAGAGGCAACAGGACGAAAGGGAACTGCGGGAACAACTTGTAAGCCCTTCGCTGCCCTGAACCTGAGGCCCCAGGCTCACTGGACGCAAGTAACTGTCCCTAAGGCCCGAGCGTCCTTCTGGAGGGTGAGAAAAACCTAACTCGAGGGGCCTGCCCGTCGCCTCCCACGGATCTGGGCAGACGAGGTGTGGAAGCTGGTGCCTTCGGGAAGCCAGGTGAGCTGGGGCTTCTCTGCCTTCTCTTTCCAAAACCTGGGCCCTCGCCGAGAGAAGTGGAATCTTCTGAAACCTGAACAATTCCACAGACGTTTTTAGCCTCTTCACATTTAAGAGTTAGGCTGGGGACCCCAAGTACCGTGTGGCCCTGTAAGAAAGTTGTACAGAGATTCCTTCAGCAGACCACGGATCTGTGTGAGGCACGTCTGGGGGAGAAGTTTAAAAGGAGAAGAAAGCCCGTTCACCAGATTTCTGGCTTTAGGAACAAACGGACACCTTTCAATTTTTCTTTCTCTCTCTAACGTAGACGATTTATAATGGATCAGCTATCAAGCTGGGGCAGAAAGGGAGACACGCCGGCCAAATGCTTCCCCAACCAGGAAAATCATCTGAAAGAACTCTAATTCTGTTTCACGGCAAAGTAAACTTAGAAACTTTTAAAGGCACCCCTTCGTTAGGAAGAACATAATCATATGCACAGCTTCCTGGAGATCTGGGAAATGGGTGAGGTGCCCTCAGGCCCGAGGAAGGTCCAGGCTGAAAGGAACAGCCACTGCGAGGCGAGGGCGTGGCTGAAGCCCGGAGCAGGGCCGCAGGATGCTGCTGGAGGCACAGGGCACTGCAGGTGGGTGCCCTGGGGGTACGGGTGCTGTGGGTCACGACACCGGCCCCCCCATCACAGCCCTCGCCGGTGACATTCAACAGCAAACCATTTGGCGTGGACCCAGTCGTAAGGCCACAACGAGGAAGGCGAGAAAAGCAAAATCAAGAACACTTTTGTTTGGTCGAAGTGGAAATACCCAGCCACTCACACGGGCCTCACGCGACCGGGGCGTGGGTGCGTGCGTGCATAGCACAGAAGTTCTGTAAAACTCTGCGTAGCATATATTTCTCTTTTCTGGAGCAAATCAGAAAGGGATAGACGTGTGGGGAGAAAGGGTCTGAATTAAACTAAAGATATCGGTTGACCGTCTAGAGGGCAGTGTCGGTGAGAGTGCAGCATGATGAAGCTGAGAGGTTTTAGTTTTCAATTGTTGAATATCTCCCCCTAAATTGAGGCATACTGGTTGGTGCCCATGAGATGCTTGATTTCTTTCAGCATTTGTAAAATAGGTATTTTAAGCACCACATGGACTTTCTGTACCTAGGCAAACATCTCTGTGTCCTGAACCAAACGAGAGGCTCTTCGGCTTTTTCTGTCCACAGACACAGTGACAGCGAGTCTTCTTGAATGAGAGCCTGGGCAGCTACACCAGCGGCCAGTTGTAGGAGGCCTGAGAGGAGGCCAGCAAGGAGTTCCCCTTGGAAATGCTCTCTTAGACTTTTAGGTTTAACGCTCAGAGGGAGGGGGGATTTTATCACCAGCAGCTGGCTGCAGTGGAAAGTCATGCTTTCTGGTCTTCGTTTTCAAATGGCTCCTTGCCCTATTTTAGCCATCAATATCATATTTGCAGTTTTTCAGCCAATCTGGGTTTAAAGGTGACCCCAACTCTCACTTACTAGTAAGTTCTCTCGCTCAAACTTTTCAGCTTCTCTGACTTGGCAGCCCACTAAAGGGCAGGTTCTTGCAGACCCTGAGGTCCTCACGAACCAAGTGCATTCGAATTTGCTTGCTCTGCGGGGATGCTCTCTCAGATGTTCGAACACACGAGGGCGATGCCTCTGCCACCAGAGAGGGTTTCGATCGTGTCCACGCCAGCACACGGGAGAAACCCTGTGACCTGCCATCAAACAGTAACCACCGCCACCACGAAACAGCAGCGCTTGTCCCGGGCTCTGTCACTTACGTTTCAAAATGTTCCTTTGCTCCAACTCCTCTGCAGTCGGCCTCTGGCTCAGTCGCCTGCGGAAGAAATCCAGGAAAAGTTTTTGGACCATATCATAGCCTCCTTGGGTCGCTAATGTCCCCGGCCGTCGCAGATACGTGAGGCAGGCTCAGCGGCTGGAGGCCCTGTTCCATCCTGTGCTCTGAAAGACTGACGCTCACCACCAATGCCTCCTGAGTTCCTCGTTTCCAACCCCAGGAAAGGCACCGACGTGACGTCACATGGAGCTGAACCCCTCCCTCCATCGGCCCCTCCCCAGCCCTGCTCCTCTGGGCCTCCAGGCGCGTGGACTCTTCTCACAGAAGTCCCTTTCTTTCGTGTGGCCTCCCGACTTTGGGAGCATGGCCTCTGCTTTTCTCCCCCCGGCCCCGAGGCTAGAGCTTTTGCCTCTTGCCATGTTTGTGCAGACGCAGAACACAAAGAGGCTCACGGCCCCGTGGAGACGGGAGAGAGCATGTCTGTCTGCAGAGAACAATAGCTGCTCTTCTGGTCCCCACCCATCGCCACCAGAGCCTTATTAGACACAAGATGGCAAATGAACAGGAACAGAAATGACACTTGGTGCCGGCACGTAATTTAGCCACAAGTGAAACATCGTAGCCAGGATGTGAACTTGCTATGATGCAACAGCAGGGGCTGGGGGCAGACAATGGACGGGCACCATGTAGGGACAGAAGTTGCCAGAGAATGGGAAGGATACCGAAGAGGAGACTACGTGTTCTTAGAGATGCTTTTACGGATCTGACTCCAAAGGCAAGGGAAACAAGAGCAAAAACAGGTGGGACTACATCATACTAAAAAGCTTCTGCACAGCCAAGGAAATTTTCATCAAAACAAAAAGGCAACCTACAGAATGGGAGAAGATAATTGCAAACCATATATCTGATAAGGGGTTAAAATCCAAAGTATATAAAGTGCTAATACAACTCAACAATAACAAAAAGCAAACAACCTGATTAAGAAATGGGCAGAGGATCTACGTGTCCCTTGACAGATGAATGGATGAAGAAGATGTGGCACATATATACAATGGAATATTACTCAGCCATAAAAAGAAACGAAATTGAGTTATTTGTAGTGAGGTGGCTGGACCTAGAGTCTGTCATACAGAGTGAAGTAAGTCAGAAGGAGAAAAACAAATACCGTGTGCTAACACATATATATGGAATCTTAAAAAAAAAAAAAAGTCATGAAGAACCTAGGGGCAGGATGGGAGTAAAGACACAGACCTACTAGAGAATGGACTTGAGGATGCGGGGAGGGGGAAGGGTAAGCTGGGACGAAGTGAGAGAGTGGCATGGACATATGTACACTACCAGATGTAAAATAGATAGTTAGTGGGAAGCAGCTGCACAGCACAGGGAGATCAGCTCGGTGCTTTGTGACCCCCTAGAGGGGTGGGATAGGGAGGGTGGGAGGGAGGGAGACGCAAGAGGGAGGATTACAAGGAAAAAAAAGGCTAAACAACAACAACAAAAAGAGATTGGCAGAGGATCTGAATAGACATTTTTCCAAAGAAGACATACAGATGGCCAACAGGCACATGAAAAGATGTTCAACATCACTAATTACCAGGGAAATGTAAATCAAAACCACAATGAGCTATCACTTCACACGTCAGAATGGCTATCATCAAAGAGACCACACAAAACAAATGTTGGCAAGCATGTGGAGGAAAGGGAACCCTCGTACACTGTTGGTGGGAATGTAAATTGGTGCAGCCACTATGGAAAACACTATGGAGATTCCTCAAAAAATTAAGACTAGAACTACCATATGACCTAGCTATTCCGCTTCTGGGTATTTATCTGAAGAAGAGGAAAACGCTAATTTGAAAAGATATCTGCACCTCCATGTTCACTACACCATTATATACAATAGCTAAGATATGGAAGCAATCTAAGGGTCCACTGATAGATGCATGGATAAAGAAGATGTGGTACACACACACAATGGAATATTACTCAGCCATGAAAAAGAATGAAATCTTGCCATTTGCAACAACATGGATGGACCTTGAAGGTATTATTCTAAGTGAAATAAGTCACACATAGAAAGACAAATCCCATATGATTTCACTCCTATTAGAATCTAAGAAACCCCCAAAGAAACGAACAAACACCATAAAACAGAAACAAACTCACAGACATCAGATCAGTGGTTACCCGAGGGAAAGGGGACTTGGTGGGGGGGGTGAAATGGGTGAAGGGGGTCACTGTATGGTGACGGCTGGTAGCTAGACTTGTGGTGGTGATCACATTGCAATGTATACAGCTGTTGAATTATAATGCTGTAGACCTGAAACTTATATTAAAAAAAAGAAAAAGAGAACCACATGCCCAGATAAAGTTCCAGGAATGATCACACAACGGGCCTCAGCATCACAGAGATGTTTGTGTTTCTGAGGCTCTTGAAAATTATTTAACGACCCTGCAGTTAATTATTCAGCTTACCCATTGGGAGGAGGTGTGGGTGAGATGAGAAAACTGTGGAAGGAGTTTGAGGTTCCTCTGAGTCCTCCAGTGGGACTAAGGGGTAAAAAAGAGTGCTGTCCTGGCAGCAGAGGTTAGAGTTCCTCCTTGGCAACTAGCGTGTATTGTTGGCAAGATGTTTACACCATGGACTCTGGAGACCCAGAGGGAAGATAAGAAGTCCACGGAGTCGCCAAGTGTAACTATTTTAAATCCAGGGCTCACTGACAGTTGATTCTGTGATTCGCCAATATCATCACCACTTAGGCTGTAGATAGGGAATGGGCCTCGATGCCAGAGAAAGGATTTTTGACCAGATACCTGTCTGCAAACTCCATGGCACCCTGGAAACTGCTGGAAATGGTATTCCAAAGTGTTTTTAAATTTGTAAGAACATTTTCACATCTATTCTTCATTTTCTTCTCAAAACATCCCACGAAGGCATTAGTTATTCACACTGATAGGGGCCCACTGGGTATTTGGAAATTCACAATGCTGGAGGTTCCAAATTTGGACTGGGCAGTCTTCCTGTCCTTTCTAAAACAGCATTCTCAGACTGTAGGAAGAAACTTGAGATTACACAACTGGGCAAGCTGGTGTCATAGGTCTGGAATGCAACTCCTGACTCCACTTAGAATGAGTTTCTTAGAGGCTCTGCCTCACCTTTCAATTTATTTTCCCTGAGAAAACGGGTTTCTTTTGTAGGGATGCAAAGCCACCTTTCTGGGACCATTTAGTAAAACCCAGGTTTTTACATGAAGCTTGGGTTTGGGGGCAGTATGTTTTGAAGAAGCCCTCCAGATTCAAGGTGGAGTTTGCATCTCAGAAGCGGGGGCCAGTGTTTTGGAATCTTATGCCCTGAAGTGTCTGCAGAAGGTTCCTTCACCGGCTTGTGCTAAGCAGCCCATGGATCCCACGACCAGATGCGTTGCCTGGTTCTATTCTGGCCTCTTTCTGTTTTTGTTTTTCTTATGCGACTTGTTTGAAGGGGACAAAACAATGAGTGACTGAACTCTAACCAGAGAAAATTCTGCTGTTAACTCGGCAGCCTTATCATTAAACACACATGATTTCAAATGAGGCCCTCTGTTTATGTTTCACTTCTCTTGAAAGGGTCTGAGAACATCCAGGCTAATCACAGATATAAAATGTAGCTAAGCCCTCCCGAAGGGCATGTATTATAACTAGTTGTTTTGACTTTGAAAATGAGATTCGGTAGGAAAATGATACTGTGGCTTAATGACAAAGTGCTAAACAGCTCAGGAGTTAGGGGATCTGGGTTCCACTCCTGGCTCGGCCCTGAACCCACCTGGACAACGTATTGGACCCGCTCAGCCCTATGTTCTTTTCTTTGCAAATAATAGGAGTAATTGAATAAGCTAATGCTGATTTAATGCCTAAGAAGTACAGGCATGGTTCTAAGAACTGCATGTGTATTAATTCATTTAATCTTCAAGTCAGCCCCTTGAGGTAGCACTATCAGCATTTCCATTGTACAAAGGGGAAAAGTGAGGCACAGGAAGTTGCATACCTTGCCCAGGGTCACAGAACGAGCACAGGGCAGAGCCAAGACTTGAACCCAGGTACCCGGCCTCTATAGTCTGAACACTCTTAACCAGTGTATTACTTTCCTATTGCTGCTGTAACAAAGTACCACAAATATAGTGATTTAAAACAACACAAAGAGCTTCCCTGGTGGCGCAATGGTTGAGGGTCCGCCTGCCGATGCGGGGGACGCGGGTTCGTGCCCCGGTCCGGGAGGATCCCACATGCCGCGGAGCGGCTGGGCCCGTGAGCCATGGCCGCTGAGCCTGCACGTCCGGAGCCTGTGCTCCGCAACGGGAGAGGCCACAACGGTGAGAGGCAGAGAGGCCACAACGGTGAGAGGCCCGCGTACCGCAAAAAAAAAAAAAAAAAAGTCAAAGTCAGAACAACTCCAGACTCTGCTAGCTTGTTTCTTGACTCTTTCGAATAAATAAATAAAAAATAAAACAACACAAATTTATTATGTTACAGTTCTGGAGGTCGGAAGTTTGGAATGCGTGTCTGTGGGCTACGACCAAGGGGTCAACAGAGCTGCACCCCTTCTGGAGGAAGGGGAGAATCTATTCACTTGCCTTCTTCAGCTTCTAGAAGTGCCCTGCCTTCCCTGTGCCTCTTCCAAGCCCGCAGTGTCCTATTTTCCAATCTCAGACTGACTGCAGGGGTTCTCGTGATAACACTGGACCCACCCAGATAATCCAGGATAATCTGTTCAACTCAAGATTCTTAATCACAGCCTCCAAGTCCCTTTTGCTATGAAAGGTCATAGGTTCATAGGTTTGGGAATTAGGACATGGATGTCTTTGGCAGGGGGAGATATTCTGTCTACCACAACCATAATACCCTGCGAGTCAGAAATTGCCAACTGATGTCCGGTGGGTTGCATTTGGCTCTGCAAGTTCTTCTCTTTGCTCAGAGGTTACAGGTTTTTTCCACCTGAATGCCTGTAGAGAGGGTATGTTTGTTCTAGTTAGCCCAGTCCCCAACCCTCGCTCAGATAATACCTGTCCTGCTTTCTTCCTTTCCAGTCATTCCTGGCCCTGAGTTTGAGACCCCTGGATAAGAGCATCAGGTCATAAGAATTCCGACTTTTGTTTTCCTTCTTTCATCCACCAGTCTACCCAACACTGACTAAGAACCTCACTGAGGACTGAGCACTGATAGTTCTAACGGAGCTCAAAGCCTAGAGGTGCACGTTAGTGATGAAAATTCGCAGGTTAAAACTGGAGCCATACTTTTCAGGAGCTAGACTACAATAGAATACCCTCAAAACGGCCAGCAACTTGGACATGATTCAGACTCTCATGGCAGTTTAGAAGACGCTACAGACTCTCTCAGGGTCTCAGCTTGGCTAGCAAGAGGGTCAGCCAAAAACAGATCAGCAGATGTGTGCAAGGGGGGCTGGGCGCTAGGCAAAATTGTGAAGGGAATCATGTTTTTGTCGAGGTTCTGGCTCCTGGACCTTCCCCTCTCAGGTTCTTGGAATTACATCATCACTCTTTCTATGTCATTCCTGTCCAGACCGGTTCTTAAAACAGATGCTATATACTTAGCCACATTCAAATGTAAATTCATTCATTCGTTTCACAAATTATTTATTGAGTGCCAGCTCTGTGCTGGGCATCAGGGTCCAGTGATGAGCAGAAACAGATCAAGGTCCTGCCCTTCTGGAACTCAGAGACTGGAAGGGGCTGGGAGAGGCAGTCATTCATCACATAGTGGCAGGGGGATAAATTAGGAGCTTGGGATTAACATAGGCACAGTACTGTACATAAAACAGATAACCAACAGGGACCTACTGTATAGCACAGGGAACTCTACTCAACATCTTGTAATAACCTACAATGGAAAAGAATCTAAAAAAAGAATATATATGTATATAACGGAAGCATTTTGCTGTGTACCTGAAACTAACACAATATTGTAATTCAACTATATTTCTTTCTTTAATTTAATTTTTTATTTTATATTGGAGTATAGTTGATTTACAATGTTGTGTTAGTTTC
>NC_041231.1:98637719-98648085 GCF_002837175.3 Physeter macrocephalus
ATATATATATATATATATATATATATATCTCCACTCTTTTTCAGATTCTTTTCCCAATATAGGTATGACAGAATATTGAGTAGAGTTCCCTGTGCTATACGGTAGGTCCTTGTGGATTATCTATTTCAACTATATTTCAATAAAAATTTTTTAAAATTAGCTAAAAAATAAAAAAAAATTCACATAGTTATAGGAAGAAGTATAAAACCCTAGTAAGAGGTTCCCTGCTGAGGCATCTGGGGCAGTGATACTGGGAATCTGACAAAGTTAGGAGGTCAGGAAAGGCTTCCCAGAGGAAATGATACTGTGTCTGTGTTCAGATCTGGAGGATGGAGGAAGCCAGGTTGCTGGGATGGACAAAGCAAGGGGAGAAGGATGGTGGGGAACAAGCCAGGAGCCAGGCCACGTGCCCACGGAGGCTCTGTTAAGGAATCTGATCTTCTCTCAAGGAGCAACGTGAAGCCACTGAAGAGTTTACACTTAAGGGCAGGAGTGGGAGGAACAAATGAACATTTCAGATTTACAACAGATCACATTGTTTGTGGTACGGAGAATGTGTTGGGAGACGCAAGAGGCAGTTTGAACAGGCGCCTCGGAGGCTATTGCACACGCGGTAGAGGATGATGGACACCTGGGCTCGGCTATGACGGTCGACGCACAAGTTCTCAGGGAGTCAAGTTGACAGACCATGGAGACACAGCGTCTACGGACAGAGGGGGAGGAAGGAGGTATACTGGATATCTCTTAGGTTCCATAAGTCACGCAGCTGGATGGATGGTTATGCGACTCACCCAGAAGGCGGGAAACACTGGGAGGGAAGCGGGGCATTTAGGGGGAGGACGGGGGAAGGGCGGAAGGGAACCACGAGTCTGAGTTTAGATCTGTTGAGTCAGAGTGATTGTGCGACGTCCAAGTGGATGCATCCCGTAGGCAGCTGGATATACCGAGCTCGGTGGAGAGGAGCTGGCTAGGCCAGGGATAGAAATCTGTGGCTAGTTTGCAATTAGATAATATCTGAAGTCAGGGGTATGGAGAGAGCATAGAAGGAGAAGAGGAGAGGGCTTAGGATGGAGCCTTACAAAATTCCAATATTTAATTCTCAGACTAAGGAAGACACACCTGCCAGGGTGTTGGGGGTGGGGGTGGGCAGGGCACGGAGACAGGATGAAAATTAGACCATGGCATCCTGGAGGCAGAGGAAGATGCGTGCGGCCAATGAAGCGGGCAGATGAGGCCTGGAAAGACGGCCCACGGGGTTTAGCACCGGGAAGGTTCTTAGCGAGCTCACCTGGAACTCTTTCAGGGGGCGGTGGGGACAGAAGCCAGGCTGGAGTGGGTTGAGAACAGAGGTGAGAAAATGGACACAACAAGTATGAAGGACTCCTCCGTGAAACCTGGTTTTGCAGGGACCACAGAGTTGGAGGTGAAGGAGGCTCAGGTGAGGTTTATAGTTTTTTAATGGGAGGAGACTGACATGTTTAACAGAAGGAATCCAGATTAAGTGCTGGTGGTGACGGTGGGAAGCTAAATATATAAGGAGGGAGGAGGCCCCGTGGACAGTGCAGGAGTCCTGAGAAGGCAGGAGGGGTTGGGATTTTAGGGGCAGAGAAGACCTGATCTTTCAAACGGAGGAGGGACAGCTCTTCACCGCGACAGGAGGCTGCCGGAGAAAGTGCGTTGTATGGAGGTCTGTATGTTTGGTATTGGAATAAAAAAGGGTGTTCCCAACTGATGGCTTTTACTTATTCCTTCAAGTTGGGCTGTAATAAAGATGACTTACATTAGTTTAAAATATTACCCTTCCTTGAGGGATTTGTCTTGGAACAGAGCCAAGTTCACAAAGCAAACGGATAAAGCTCTAGCTTCAGAATGCCAGGCATCAGAATTTCAGGGGCACGCCCAGGGCAGCCTGCCGTCTTCACCAGGTAAAGCAGCCATCTGCTTGGTTCCTTTTAAGATCTACCTTGTGTGGAAGCTTTGGTTAATAGGAAGCTGAGCAGGAGGGCACGATTACTGTATTAATGAAATGGTCAGTTTTATGAATAATCCTGAGGAGCTAATAATTCCGAGAATAAAAGTAGAGATGCCTTCTGAATGCACTGAATCTCTTACACTATCCTCACCCTTGATAGTAGATTTAAGTAATTGTATCTGATTTAGACTAACATTAAATTAAAATTTTTCCTGATTAGATATTTAGACATGACCATTCACATGCTGGATGACACAGGAAACTCCTTTTTCGGGAGCTAAACTTTTATATAGAATGAATTACCCAAAAGTAAAGGTTTAATGTCCTTTCAAGTGATCTATTTAACTAGCTCTGCTATTATATATGTGACCCTGGTCTTATACAACATCTCTGAGCAGCAAAATTGTTTCCATGCCTCAAATGATTTCTTCTTTACCATGGATCACGGCTAAGTGATTTCCACTCACCGTGAACTGGAAAATCACAGACTCCCATTTAAATGCCACTTGCCATCCATTGCCACATATGAGCCTTCTATTTTCTTTCCAAATGTAAGAATGGATCTTATTTTTTGATCAGTCTGAACAATTCCATCTATACCACTGACCATAAGAGAAAAGCAAACAAACTAACATTTTTCTGTGAAACCAACCAACCAACCCCAAACAAGTGGCACTTAGGTGTTGACCTTGGAAGGAGGAGACTGCTAATAGCAAATGCAGCAGGAAGATGCTTTAAATATATGCAGAGCAGGGGAGGGCTGCCTTTGAGCATTACAGCATCTCCCCAGAGAAGTGACGCAACCCTTGCAGGTTTTGCTGGTTTGACTTGATGCCGACAGGACTGGTTCTGCAGCAGGGATCTAATGAGCCTTCTCCAGGCTTCGGAACAGCAAGGTCACAGCTTTCACTGGTATTTACAACTGCTTATGGTTTTGAGGGCCCTGATTTCAAAGTCTGGATCTCTGAAGCTATATCTGCGTCTCAGGAAAGAAGAAAAGCAGAACTGACTTTGGTTTGTTTGCTGCATCTCAGAGGGAGGTGACTGCCTTTTCAGACAGCTGGAAAGAGAAAAGGCAAAGGTACTCGTGGAGATTGACAGAAAGCCAGGTCCTCTTTTCCTAAGGCAGGAGAAGGTGGGGGTTTTCCCCCCACCTTAGACAAGCATGCTGGGGCCAGGCAAAGGGGGGAAGCGCTGAATTCTGTCCCCCGCACCTCCTTTGGCATCTTTCCCGAGGACCTGTCAGTGCCATGAAGCCTGGGGCGTTTCTGTCTGGTCCAGGTCATCAGTCCATCGCCAGTCCCTAGGAGACCGCCGAGAACGTCACAGATGCTCATTCAGTAATGATCTAACCCAGATTCTACCAGTCCTGATGTCACACGTGCTGCCTGGATGACGTCATCAACGCTCATGACTTCAGTGAGCGTCTACATGCCAGTGACTCCAGATTCCATACCCCTAAGCATACTTTTGAGTTGCAGACACCTTTCCAACTGCCTTCTTAGACTCCTGTAGGCCATCGAACTTAAAGGGTCCCAAAGGAATTAATTTACCTTCTTGCCCTCCTGTGCAGGTGGTTTTGCCAACTGGACAAATTACTTTGTCTACCAATAATCTTCCGAC
This sequence comes from Physeter macrocephalus, assembly GCF_002837175.3. Lineage (NCBI taxonomy): Eukaryota > Metazoa > Chordata > Mammalia > Artiodactyla > Physeteridae > Physeter > Physeter macrocephalus. Next base: position 98,641,315 of record NC_041231.1, read on the forward strand.
CCCCAGGAAACTGGGAATTATCCCCTCTGTGCTTCAGCCCTGGGGGTCACTCAACCACCAGGTGCCAACCACCTTTCCTTCCATCCCATCACCACCTCCTCCGGAAAGCAGGCCACCAGCACCTCCCCCACGCTGTCACCCCCTAATCCTCTTCCACCCCAGACAGAATGGTCTTTCTAAGGGGCAAACCTGATCCCTCGACTCCCGGCCTGAAAGCTATGCACACCTTCCCGATGCCTCTGCAGGAGGCAGTCAAAATACCCAAATGTCCCACGAGGTTCTTTGTGATCTGGCCGCTTGCCAGGAACCACCCCGCCCTATTCTGCAGACGAGCGCACCCCACCCCCTCTTGGCTCCTCCCAGATTGGCACGCCCTTCCTTACATCTAAATATTCCTTCTCTTCCTCTTCATCTGGCGAACTGACAGTAATCCCCAGGATTCAACCTCAAATAGCACTTCCTCTGTTCACCAGCCTTTGGTTAAGGCGCTTTCACAGTCTGTGACGACAGTCCTGTATCTCCTGTATCCTGGTGCTTGTTTTTCTTCCATTACTGCTCATCTCGTCCACCGGAGCCCAGAGCTGAAGCTCTGTGCGGTGCGGCCACGTCTGCCCCATCCACCACCAGGGCTGCTTCACGAGTGTATGACCTGGGCAGTTGCAGAGAGACACCCCCCCCCCGCCCACTCAGAAGGGGCCTGTGCTTGGAGCTTAATGTCCTTGAGGTCTCAACAGCCCATCACAATCTGGCTTCTGTCCACACCACTCTGTTGTGCTGGTTTTCAACCAGGGACAACTGTGCCCCCCAGGGTGCATGTGGAAATGTCTGGGGACATTTTTGGTTGTCGTGATGCGGGAGGATGCCTTTTCTGGTTCTACCAGGCAGAACCGGTCACTCCCTCTGCTGTGTTCCTCCATCGTGACCATGCCTCATCCAGCACACTGATGACATCCGTTTACACGAAGACCTCCTCACTTAGACCGTGACTGCTTCAAAGGCATCAGTTTTGTCTTATTTACCTCTGTGCTTCTAGACTTAGTATAGCGCCTGGCGCATGCAAGGGACAAGTCACAGTACTTTAGCCTCGTCGTTGTGCCGTGGGGATGGCCAGAGCCCTGGGCTGGCGTGACAGCCTGCTTGCTCCTGGAGGGGCTCCCCTGGGAAGTTGGGCAGCAGTTTGCTTTTACCCCTCAGTACTCTGCCCTCTACCTTTTTTCTCTGTAAATGAGGCAGCACGACTTTTATTTATTTATTTATTTTTTGCGGTACGCGGGCCTCTCACCGCTGTGGCCTCTCCCGTTGCGGAGCACAGGCTCCGGACGCGCAGGCTCAGCGGCCATGGCTCACGGGCCCAGCCGCTCCGCGGCACGTGGGAGCTCCGGACGCGCAGGCTCAGCGGCCATGGCTCACGGGCCCAGCCGCTCCGCGGCACGTGGGATCCTCCCGGACCGGGGCGCGAACCCGCGTCCCCTGCCTCGGCAGGCGGACTCTCAACCACCGCGCCACCAGGGAAGCCCCGGCAGGCGGACTCTCAACCACTGCGCCACCAGGGAAGCCCTGATAGACTTTTAAAACTGTTGATTTAAAAGTCGATTTCCAGGAATCTGAGTCAATAATTTTCCACTTTTTTCCCCTCCTCATCATTCCCCTCAAGCTGTTAACAAATAGCCTGGCTACAGCATAAGAAAGAGCACAGGCTGGGAAAAATGGCCTGGGATTCGGAGCCCTGCCCTCCTGGCCTACATCCACCATTAGCCAGAAGGCCCGCTGGGTACATCGCAGGGCTTTACCTCTCCCTGCACCCGAGTTTCGCCAAATGACAAACAGCCGTAACAACAATCTAGCCTGAGAGAACCGAATGAGAAGAAGATGTGAAAGTCCCCTTTAAAATTAAGTATAAAGCATGAAATATTATTTCTGATAACTTGAAAAAAAGTCTCTCACCTCAACTAGCTAAAGAGGTTACTCTTAAGAGAGAAATGGTTTTGGCTTTATTCACTGGAGGCTGTGGCCCCAGTGTGAAGCCCCATGGCAAAGATAAAATATTGTAAGGAATAAAATCAGAAAAAACATTGGAATAATGCTGGTCGTGTTGGGATGAAATCAGTTTGGGGAAAACAATGGGACTATGTGCGTTGCATAGCATCAAACTAAAAAAAAACAAACAGCACAAAAACTGAGAGCCTACAGCCTGAATACTTTTAGTGTTCTTAAGATTATGAGATACAAGCCCCAAATGAGCAATCAGGAAGATGGCACTTTGAAAGAGCGTGTGAGTTGTCACCATAGAAATTAGATACTTAGAGAAGTTAATAAGGCCATGTTTACATGAAGAATCAACCAAAAGAAATGCTAAAACAATGTGATGTCAAAAGATAAGGAATGTGGGAATAAAAATAAATGTACTTTATTCTACTCTAAAGTGACTGAGGAGACCTGGTCACCTTTAGCTTAATCTTATCTGTCTGTCCATCCATCCGTCCATCTGTCCATGCACCCACGCATCTGCCTGTTCATGAGTGAGTCTGTCCATCCATCCATCTGTCCATTACGTACCAGACATTGGTCTAGGCCTTCAATCAGAGCTAAGCATAACAACTAACAATATTAACAAGAAGACTGGGTGTGGACGATATGATAAAGTTCTGCCATCAAATATATACTGTGTTTTATCTTTTGTCCTTAGCCTCTTCCCAAAACATAAAAACTGAAATTTGACTTTTTTTTTTTTTTTTTTTAAATCCTTCAATAGATAGCTCTATTGTAAACGTTAACATTCTCCCTAGGAACACAAAGCATTTTAAAATAACCTTCCATCAGAATCTTCAACAAGTTTAGTATGATCTGGTAAGAGGTCAAGGCAAAAGAGTAAGGGTGAGGCAAAACAAGTGCATCAGGACAGCCCCTAAGCACCACACACCTCACTAGTCAAGTGGGAACAAAAAGTATCCTCAAGTTGTTAACTTCAAGCTCATCCTTGGTCCTCTTCCTATAGAGTTTTGTCTATTCTCCTGATCTCTGCCGTTTCCGTGGTTTCTGAGTCACTGGTTCTCAATCTTGTAGCACATTAGAATAACCTATATTACCTTAAAAAATACCGATGGCTGGGCCACGCTCTTGACCAATTAAATCAGAGTATCTGAGGGTAAAGCACTGTTAATATACTTTTTAAAGCTTCCTAGGTCATTTTTCAGCAGTAGCTGGGAACTCCTTAATTGTGGCAAATTCCTGGGCGCCAGACCTACTGAATTAGGAACGCTTGGATGGAACCCAGCAGGCTGTGTTGTTTAAACACAGGACATGACGACATACGGATCTTCAGGAGATTTGCATGCATATTCAAGTGTGAGAACAAGGGCACAGGCATCTGGATATTCTTTTCTTAACTTGAGCCTTCCCCCAGGTACCCCTGTACTTCTTGTCCTTACTTCTTTAAAGAATATTGCTTCTGATGAACAGATCTCTGGAACAAGGACAAAAAGTGATTCAAACGAAAAGAGGAAACTCCGGGGTTCACTGCTGAGTGACTGTCCTGGACGGCATCATGGTTAGGATGCCTTGTGCAGTCTAGACAATACAGAAATGTCATAAGGATACATACTTATTCATCTACTGATTCATCCACAAAATACTGTGGTTCCAGAGTTGCCCAATGCCTTGCTCTGTTGGGCGTCAATAAACGATGTATAAAACCCTTGACTACTTTCCAAAGCAAGGCAAGGGATGGAAAGTTGGAAGTAGGTGCCCTGACGCCTCCTCTTGTGCCTGCTCTGACTATGACACCTGGGCGACTCCAGGACCTACAGGGTCTGTGCAGCTCATGCTCTTTTCCTGTTTCCCCCAAAGGCCAACCTGTCATCTTGGGGCCGTCAGCACGTCCCAAGGAGAGGCTGAAGGGTCTTATGTGAGACAGAGGCTGGGAGACAGCTGTCAAGAATCCCCAGCCCCTTCTCTCCTCTTCATTCAACAGGACTACAGCTATTTTCCTACAGCTGCCTCTCAGGGCCTCTTCTGAGCTCCTATGTCTGGAACAAATCACCACTCCAGTTCAGATGAGATTTCACGCTGTTTAGAAACCTGGAGATGAAAACACAAAAAACCCCCAAAGAGTCCCAGATGCTTCCAGTAGAGGGGATTTTGATCATCTGATTTTGCAAGGTTTTCTATAATTCTCCTTTGTTAAAAGTCTCATTTCCATACTGTTTCCTGATCTATGACTCCACAATTTTAACATAAAGATTCATTTTAAAACCACTAGTCCTGTAGAACAAAAGAGTGGTAAAGAATATAGGTATTCTCATTAAATTAGAAGTGCTTAACCATGATAATGTTTCATAAAATACATATATATGATGTAACAGACATCATATATATGTATATAGATACACATATATATGTATGTATGTGTGTATACACACACACACACACACACACACACACACACACACACACATATACATCTTTTTCTCCCAGCAGCATGGTGGATTTTAGGAATGTTTAACCAGTCTGGATTTGCACTTTTGCATTTTTTGAAAATCTATTTGTTAATTCTAAAAGAATCAGGAAAAATGGAGTTCTAATAATGGAATGGGTTTATTTGTCTAGGAAAGGATCTATAATATGGGAAAGGCAAAGAAGAAAAAGAATGTAAAAATGGAGCGTGATATGGCTGCTTCAACCGACTTTACCTTAACCATACAGGAAACAAATATAAACGCTTTTACTAATTTCTTGGCCTTATCCATACAATGGATTGGGAGACAGATAGCTTGTAAGAAGAGACTGTATCCCCTCAAGTATGTTACCCAAAAGAGACCATGAATTCATAGCACATATCTAACATAGGATCCTTAGCTCCCAGCGTGGTGGACAGTAGGCCATATCCTTTTCTCTCGTGTGTGTGTGTGCGCGTGTGCGTGTGTGTGTGCGTGTGTGTGCGTGTGCGTGTGCGTGCGCGTGCGTGTGCGTACATACAACAGCATTCTATTATTAATCAATTAGGAAACACACCATGTAACACACAACGTAAATGCAGGACAAACTTAAGCTACTTTCTTAGGTAGGCGAAACCTGACATTATATGTATGCTTTTTTTTTTTTTTAAATGAATAAGCTTACTTTATTTCTGCCTGGACAAGGTTGTATGAATTTACAGCTCCTTTGTGGGAAACGCCTGAGTATTATCCAGGTGCTGCTGTTGGCTGTGGGGTGAGAATCAGATTCATAGGCTGTGGCCCCAAGTGGCTACGCGTGGTTAAGGACTGTGAAGAGAGAGGGTAACGCGAGAGGGAAATGAGATGGAGTAACGCTCCAAGGATGTGCCGTATGGACATAGCAGGCTCCAGGCAGAAGGTACCCACTCAACCTCACTCAGCTTCCGCGAATCTAAAGCAAGTGCCAGGTCACTCAGGGAGGGTGTGCTGAAGGCTTCCCGTGGATGGCACATTGCCTGGGCAGCTCGGGGTGGAATGTGCAGATGGCAGACTCATCGGTTCAATCAGATTTGGGGAGGGCAGCTCTCATTTTAACTCACAGGAAGATGTACTGACCTCTCTCAGCATCTTTCAAGGGGGAGCTTTATAAGTTACGACATGAAGTTGAGCAGCAAAAGGAAAGTCATTACAGTCCAAAGGAGGGTTGGATTTACCGTAGGTAAAGCTCTCTTCAACACACTGACCACCTGTCAGTATCCAGTACTTATCTGTCTGCCTGCCGTGTTTTTCAAAGGCACTAATAAGGCTGCCCGTTTTGAAGAACTATTGTTTTAATGGTTCGGTGGGCACAGAACATAAAATTTTCATGATCACACTTCCTAAAATAGAAGCGTATTCACTTATATTTCAAAGGAATTGCCTTCGGAATCAGAGGGAGAAGCGATTTTCCAGGGTTTGTATCTTTGGATGATTTTCCTGTTTATATTCTGTCAAAAAAATTACTGTTTAGTTAGCATATATGCAATGTTCAAGGCTATTCTAAAAATCTTTGCATTCTAAACCAAGAAGAGTGAAATGAGTATAATGAAGATAAATAAAATGAATTAATCTTATTAGCATTTTGCATGAGAGTTAGGGTTTTTTTTTGCCAGTAAACAAAGATGTAAGGGGACCTATGAAAAACAACTGTTCTGCAAATGTCTCAGCTGTAATCCAGTTCTGCTATTTAAATATTCAGGACTGTGTGCAAAGCTCTAAGGGGAGCTATCGAAAAATCACCTTCAATCAAACCTGCAGCCAAAGTTGGTGGGTGAGGGAGAAAGTACGCTACATACCGTGGAAATTATCCTGGAGACTAGAAATGCCAACTTCACCATTGAAACAAAGAACAAAGAAATCTTCCTAAGTATAACGGATTAGAGCCTCATTTACCATCTGAATGACAGAATCACTAGAACAGGCCAACTCCAAACTAAGGCATCAGATACAGAATCTTCAAAAGTACCTGATCAGTCTTCAAAAATTATTAACGAGATTTTCTCAGCTGTGATTAACTATTAAGATGGAGAAATGTCTCTCACTTGGGCACTTAATTCAAATGTTCTTTTAGCTACGTGGGATTGAGGAGGAAACAGTGCCCATGAAAGAAACTACCTATGGGAGAATTCACAGATTCCTTATTCGTGGGCTTTTTGACTTCTGAAAATGTTTCTTAAAGATTTAAGTCAGGGCTTCCCTGGTGGCGCAGTGGTTGAGAGTCCGCCTGCCGATGCAGGGGACACGGGTTCGTGCCCCGGTCCGGGAGGATCCCACGTGCCGCGGGGCGGCTGGGCCCGTG
>NC_041231.1:98648095-98650477 GCF_002837175.3 Physeter macrocephalus
GCTGGGCCCGTGAGCCATGGCCGCCGAGCCTGCGCGTCCGGAGCCTGCGCTCCGCAAAGGGAGAGACCACAACGGTGAGTGAGAGGCCCGCGTACCAGAAAAAAAAAAAAAAAAAAAAAAGATTTAAGTCAAAACCTTTGAGTCATTTCTCTCTCTTTCAGACATGAATTGAGAAAATCAACTGAGATCTATGACTTGTCATACTTTCTAACAAATAACTGGCCTGTTTCTTCCAGTGAGAAGTGAATACATTTCTCCCCTTTCTGGGGGATATTAATTTTTAGCACTGGCTGGGGTCAGAGGTCTTGGTTTCAGATCCCAGTGTAGCCAGATAACTATATGAACTTGGCTAGCAGCTTAATTTCTTTTGGCCTCAGTTTCTTTAACTGTAAAATTAACGGTGCTAGAGGCAGTGATAGTGAGTGTCCACTGAAGTTCTAAAGCGCTCTATTCTATACTTCTTCACATTCAGAAGATGCAGTTGTGAAGGAGGTAAAGAAACTCACAAATAGACTCCTTGTGATATAGGTACAAAGCTCACTGTGGGGAAAAAAAAAAAAACTCCAAATAAGCTAATCTGAAAACACTAGACCAGATTTTGAAGTACTACTCCATGTGACAGAATCATCTTTCAACCAAAGTTTGGTGCTTCATAAGATGATTTAACTCATTGTTTATTCATTGCTTCCCAGTAGATTCACAAATGGCTGTGAGAGCTCCTTTCATGAATAAAAGTATGATAGCAATGACACATCCTTATGACCGTTTTAGTTTATAGAGGGATCAAAAGATTGTAGGAAAGAAAAAATATATATTACAAGAAAAATGGTCTGACAACTCAAGTTGAAGTTGTTCCTATTAACACATAAATGTTTAGATTATTCAGTGATTAAATTATCCAGAGCCCTGTCCCATCCCCCATTCTTCCAGGAACATTTAAAGGAAAAAAAATGGAAAGAGAAATAGCCGAAAATACATTCCCACCAATAAAAGAATGTGGTCCAGAAGGACCCACACTTTCCCCCCAGAACCTGCCATCAGCATCTCCTTCCCAGGCTAAAACAGAGAACAATGGGTAACCTTGACTAATCTCTTTGAAGGATGATTATCCAGCTACCTTTTTTTTTTCTGGCCACATTGCAGGGCTTGTGGGATCCGAGTTCCCCAACCAGGGATCGAACCCGTGCCCCCTGCATTGGAAGCACTGAGCCCTAACCACTGGACCGCCAGGGAGTTCCCTCCAGCTACCTTTTAAATGATACCTCATACAGTGCTGTGCACCATCAATTCTAATAGAATTCCAACAGAATCAATTTGTCGAGGTTCCATGGTCTCCTTTAGTAACTTGTTTCCCTGAAAAGTTAACCTTAGGGCTTCCCTGGTGGCGCAGTCGTTGAGAATCTGCCTGCTAATGCAGGGGACACAGGTTCGAGCCCTGGTCTGGGAAGATCCCACATGCCACGGAGCAACTAGGCCCGTGAGCCACAACTACTGAGCGTGCGCGTCTGGAGCCTGTGCTCCGCAACAAGAGAGGCCGCGACAGTGAGAGGCCCGCGCACCGCGATGAAGAGTGGCCCCCGCCTGCCGCAACTAGAGAAAGCCCTCGCACAGAAACGAAGACCCAACATAGCCAAAAATAAATAAATTAATTAAAAAAAAATTTAGAAAGATATAGCACATTATTAAAAAAAAAAAGTTAACCTTAAACCCATAGAAAACAAACTTATTCAGCTCAGGTCCACTGTTCCTTTCTGAGATCTCCCAGTTGTACTTAAGCTAGTTTTTTCTTTAAATATAAGCAATGTTTATTTTGGGTCTCATTTTTCTCTAATGGAGATTATGTTGATCTCCTGGCCCTCAGGAGCAGTCCATTCACTGACACAGATCATGGGCATGTAGTGATGCTGGCCCCAGCACAGACCCTCACCAACTTTCCACGTGATCTGCTCCCTTCAGATTAACCATGACTCTGCACAGCAACTGCCAACTGGCTACCTCCTTCCTTCAGCCGATGTGAAAAGCCTTTTATTTACTGTTGTTTTTGCCAAATGAAAATTGTATATATTAAAGGTGTACGATGTGATGTTTCCATATATGTCTATATTGTGAAATGATGACCACAATCAAGTTAATTAGCATATCATTCTACCTCAGAATGGGAGAAAATCTTTGCAAATGAATCAATGGACAAAGGATTATCTCCAAAATATATAAACAGCTCATGCAGCTCAATATTAAAAAAACAAACAACCCAATCAAAAAAAGGGCAGAAGACCTAAATAGACATTTCTCCAAAGAAGACATACAGATGGCCAAGAGGCACATGAAAAACTGCTCAACATCACTAATTATTAGAGAAATGCAAATCAAAACTACAATGAG
>NC_041231.1:98650555-98679820 GCF_002837175.3 Physeter macrocephalus
TACTCAGCCATAAAAAGGAATGAAATTGGGTCATTTGTAGAGAAGTGGATGGACCTAGAGACTGTCATACAGAGTGAAGTAAGTCAGAAAGAGAAAAACAAATATCGTATATTAATGCATATATGTGGAATCTAGAAAAATGGTACAGATGAACCAGTCTGCAGGGCAGAAATAGAGACACAGATGTAGAGAACAAACGTATGGACACCGAGGGGGGAAAGTGGGGGGTGAGGGGGTGGGGGGGCGGTGGTGGGATGCACTGGGAGACTGGGATTGACATGGATACACTAATATGTAGAAAACAGATAACTAATAAGAACCTGCTGTATAAAAAATAAATTAATTAAATTCAAAAAAAATTAAAAGAATGGCAATCAGCAAAAACAGACAAACAGAAACAGATGTGTAGTTGCCCTTAACTTTCTATCAGTCAGGTCACGCTGTAGCCTCGACTCAACTCAGCACCTTTCAGAAGATGTCAGCCTTTCTGGAGGGCTTTGAAGAGAGGATTTTCTATTTTGCCCAGTGAGCTAACGGGAGATGTCAAATGATCTGAAAGCAACTGAGCTGCTTGAAGATTCCACATGTTTTTTATGCAAATGCTGCAGGATTCAATAACTCCATTCTCGTCATATTTCACCCTGATTTAGCTTGTTCTGATCACTCAGTTCAGCTTGGTGACTGGTACTTAATTTCAGTTTTGTTTATGGGAGGGTTCAGAATGCACAGAAAAAGCCCACCGACCTGAGCCATTCCCACCCAGGCTTTGCAGATGTGAAGATGAGTGGACACAAGTGCCCTCTTGTCACTCCTCTCTCCTCTCTGGTCCTCTCTCCACTCCATCCTTCATCACAGTCAAAGGTGTGATGAGGAGGGTGCAGATGCTGCTTCAAGGCTGCAAAAGCCTGGTGGACAAGGAAGCTCCTTCAAAACTTCACTCGAGTCTATTTTCCTCCCTTCTTTCTTTCAAGTGATTCACAGGGACACACGTCCAGGGCACCCTCAGTCAGCCAAAGTTGAATTGAATTCATAGAGCCTTTGATTGTTATTCCTTTATTTAGAAAGTACTTGTGCAGCAGAAGAAATTACCTAGCCTGGGAAGGTACCAGCTCACACTTAGCCATCAGCCCTTAGATTTGGGGGGAGATACCATTTGCCACCTTGGAACTGGGCTTCGGTGTATCGAGACTCATAACACTGATTTTCCCAAACCATCAACAGTATGCAAGCTACAGTCAGAAGTCAGGATTACTGCATTTTATTGCCTGTGCTATAAGCATGAAAAATGGATTTCAAGTTCCTCCCTTGAACATTGTATTATGATTTAAAGCAGCACATAATCCTCTGTACAGATTATTTTATAATCTGCCTATAGTGTGAACTACTTAGGAGCATAAAACACAAATTTAGAATACTCTTTCTTTCTAGCATATTAAATTCTGAATAAGAGAGAATAACACATTAGGTTTCATGGGGATGATCAGGTCATCATTTTTCCACCTCCCCTATCTCATTCCCCAACCCCCTGCCACTGCAAAGACAACAGATATTTAAGAGGTGGCAATCGTAAATACCAAGGAGGAAAGAAGAGGGAGAATTCTGGTAATTTTCAAAGGCGGGTCCTACATCTGATCGGCCGTTTGATGCTTGGTGTGGATCTCATGCTGTATGTATAGATTCAAACTATCAACAATTACCAGTGTTTTAACCTTAAATCCTTCCGATTCCCAGACTCAACACGCATTAAGGAAAAGAAAGCAGTGACAGCTATTTCAACCAATTTCTTCATTCAACCTAATGTGTTTTTCCATAGTCACAAACACTCTGAAAACCAATTGACTAAATTCCTGAAAGCTGGGTCAAAAGTTCTTTTTAGGAGTAGAGTATATTGCTTTAGTGATTAATCCACATAACCACATTCAGATTAACTTGGATCCTAGAAGATGTTAATTCCCAACTGCTACAGAGAGACACATGCACATGCTCACATTGCCATTTATCACACACGGAAGAGTTCTATCTCATGTCATCAAAGTGTACAGTGCATGCCCACAGAATTTAGGACTATACTGTAGATAGGAAAACCTACGGTTTCCAGGTCAGAGATTATATCCAGGGGGCACAGGCTGAGACATGATCCTGGGGCTAAACTTAATCCATAATTATATTCTGCTTGGTCTAGCCAATGTTTAAAAAATTTGGAATTTTCATTTTTAAAAAAATCCAAAATTTGTTTTTTAATAAGGTCTGACAAACTGGTCTTTCATTTCTCCAAAACAACAGGGGACTGAAGCTGAAGAGTGGTGACTCCTTTTGATAAAGGATGGACGTTCCATCTCACCCCAGTTCCCAGCACTCCCTGGTAACAATCTTAGAACTGCCCGCTTCCCTTATGTTCAATACCTGCCTGGCCCCAGGTGTGCATTTGAGTTTGTGGCTCCTTTTCTAGGTAGACCCACTTTATGCTTCCCCAAATGGTATGGGTTAAACTGTATCTCCCCCAAATACAAATGTCGAAGTCCTAACCCCCAGCATCTCAGAGTGTGACCTTATTTGGAGATAGGATCTCTACAGAGGTCATCAAGTTAAAACAAGGGGATGAGGCTTGGACCTTAATCTAAGATGACTGGTTTCCTTATAAAAAGGGGAAATTTGGACACAGAGACACACACGCTGGGAGAAGATGAAGGCAAAGACCAGGAAGGCCAAAGACTGTCAGTGAACCACCAGAAGCCAGGGGAGGGGCCTGGAACAGATTCTCCCTCACGGCCCTTAGAAGGAACCAACGCTGCCGACACCTTGATTTCAGACTTCCAGGCTCCAGAACTGTGAGACCATAAATTTTTGTTGTGTAAGCCACTCAGTTTGTGGTCCTTTGTTATGGTTGCCCTAGAAAACGAATACTCCCAGTAGCTGAAATTAAGTCAGCATCTCCTTTGATTGTTGGCAAGGATCACAGGTGAGTGGCCTGAATCGCCAGCTATGTCTGGTCTAGGAAAAGGACATCACAAGGAGAACCATCCTTTCCAAAACCCAGCAAGGTTTCCAAAGAGTTTCCCCGTAGGGATGCTTCCCATTTTAAGACGGGGCTAGGCCTGCTCCAGCTCAGGGGGATGCTGAAAACATCGTGGTCAACCATGATTGCAAAAAAGGTGATGACAACCTGCTGTATAAAAAATAAAATAATAGAAATAAATTTTAAAAAAAGAAAAAAAAAAAAAAAAGATGACAGTTCACCCCTGAGTGGGACACGGATGTTTGAAGGGTGAAGAGATATTTTAGGGGAACAAGTATGTCACGGAGGCAGATTGCCCGAATCCTTATTTATTCCTGAGCTTAATTTAGATTATATACTCCTACATATTACTTCAAGGCACCTCCCATTTTATTGTCCTTCCCAGGCTTTCTCTCCCCCTGTCTGATCCAAACCTTACAGAAGGTATTGGAGGGGACTGAGGGAGGGGACCTCAGTTGGAAAGGACTGGACAGCCGGGTCTGAAAGGCTGGCTGTTCCCAAGAGGAGGCTTAGGCACACTGGCTGTTGAGTAACCAAGAACAGATCACGTTTCAAGGTCTTAGCTCCTTTATAAAAAAATAAGTAGTCTTAGTAACTTACAGGATGATTCACTTTCTAAAGGATGTTTCAGAGGCAAAAGAACAACTCCTTTAGGCATCAGACTTCTATTTAGTCCCTCAAAACCCCATTCCCAATGGTCTTGAGCACCATCCTTTAGTTGGGGGGGTTATTTCTTCAACCAGTCAATGCCCTAAGCTGGAAAGTGGCTTAGGACCATATCAGCTGTCCCCTGGCTGATCAAGAGGTCACCCTCACTATGAACACTGAGAAGTATGGCTCCATGTCTAATTTTTTTAAATAATGATTTTTTTTGGTGGGGGGGAGGAGGGGGCAGTAAGATGTATTTCAAATAAATAACATGGAGTCATGTGGGTTGAATATTAATCTTAGGGGAGTAAAAAGCTTGGTAAATGAAGGGAGCTGAAAGTGGATTGGATAGCCAAGATCACACAGGCTGACCACCTCCTAGGGTTCAAGTTGAAGGGCCCAGAGAAGAGACTCAGAGAGAAAGCAGCAGCATCTTGCATTTGGGGGCTTTGGAGGGGTGAGGGATGGCCCTGAGGTCTCCACATTTCCACTGACTAGAGGTCCTTGGAGAGGAAAGGACCTGCTCACGCAGCCCTGAGAAGGGACCCTCAGACCTGTGGGCTCGAAGCTTCTTGAGAACTCCGTCAACTAAATTTTTTAAGCATGTATCCCCACACATGCCATTTCTTTATTTATGAGTTATATACAAGTATTGCTACTACTGCATTGATATATATGTGTATTATAACACAGACACCATCGATTTAAAAAGAATGACATAAAATAAATTTAAGTCGAAGTTCTACTATTTCATCCCTCGAACACCCCAGCGGATGGACGTGCTGACACCTTGGTTCTCTGCAACCGGCCTGAGTCTGTATACATAAGGAGCAGAGAAACGCACACCCAGCTGACAACGTTCATGTCTCAAGGGCAGCCCTCACTTCTCAAATGGCGGTTGGTTGAAACAGTTATTTACTATCAAAGCATCCAGATGACTTGATGACCGAGGTTTAGGAGAGGCTCTGCCCAACAGCATCCATGAGAAAACATTTTTGGAAGAACAATATTTTTGCATTCTTAGGTAGAAACTCTCCCTTAATACTTGATACCATTTTACTTGATGTTTCTGCTCCCTTCCCCCAATTTGGGATTACTCTTGGAGTGCTACATTATTCTTTTATGCTATTAAAACTGTCAGACTAAAATTATGTTTTCTATCTTGCTCACTCCATGAGGATCGCAGACTTGGCCGTAGGCTTTTCAAAGAGCTTGAGATTTCCAGTACATCTTACTACCTCAAATAGCCAAAGAAAGCCGCAGCCTTGTAGCTTCGGAAATGCAAACTCTACAACCGATTCCTACATACTTTTAGTTACTTCTGATGATAATGAAGTTCACAGTTTGCACGAAGTGATCAGATGATCTAATCCCCTCAGATTCGGCAATGTAGACCCAGAGTGAGCAAACATCTGCTTAGGAAACCCTCAGAACCAGAGCTAGAAGCCAAGGCTCTGGGCCTCAGATTAGTTGTCTCTCTACCATGGTCACCTTCTGGTTTTCAGATTTCCCCTTCATTCTGCCCTGGCTTCAGGATAAATGAGCGGCTGGAAGCACCACGCTGGGTTCTCATTCAAAAGAGAATAGCCCTTAACATTCGTTTCTAAAGAAGACCTTGAGATGTGGATGAGGCCTCCCCACCAGATTTGCTGAACTCTGTACAACTCTGTTGACCAGCTCAACACTCCTGATGTCCTTCCTTTTAGGCCCAGTTCCTGTAATCTGGCTGAGATGCCAAGGGTTATACCAGAAGGAAATAAACTCCCTAGTTGAAAGAGTGAACAAAGAAGAAATGGACTCAGAGCTCAACACTTGGAATATGCCCAATGCTGTCCTCTCTACCTCCATCTTTCTCTCCCTGGTCAGCGTGTCTTCTTCTACTGACCAGGGTGAACGAGGGTTGGGAATAGACATCACTATGGTGAACGCTCAGTGGATTTTATGAATCCCGAGCAGTATTTAAGTGCTGTCAGAAGAGGATAGGTTGGGAAAGGGATGATTTCCAAGGATAAATCTTCAAATGCAGAGAACTTCTTGCAGTGCATGGGTGGCCTATGTCTCTTCCCACCTCTGGGCTGTGTCACTGCCATAGCCACGTGCTCACAGTGGTGGGATGCGGGTATGGATTCAGGCATGAGAAGCTGGGCTGTGTCTTTTTAGGAGCGCGTTCTGGGACAATGGCCTTTTTCACTTTGTCAGTTTCCTCCAGGTGGGCGATGCTCTGTGATGGACAGGCAGAGTGGCCAGCTGCACACATCTGCTTTCCATATCTCCCACCTTTGTCTCTCTCTCCACAGAAGATGCCACCTTGGGCAGCTAGATGTGTTGGCATCTCACATCCCTCTGCAGAGAAGTTTTCAATTTTCCCCACAATCCTGGGGCTCTGCTTATACTGTCACAAAGCTGGGAAAATGGAAGTGAGGGAAAGAACTAGAATAAAGGATACCCATGCTCCTTTGTCCTAGTCAAAGGATAATGGAAATGGACTTTTGGGAAGAGGGGCTGGTCCCCTCTTCATTCTAGTCCCCCAATGGAGAGTCCTATTTGTGTCAGGTGTAAAATTGAACAAGTTGGTTCAGGAAGCAGCCTAGAACTATATCCACCCAACCCACTGAACCCCAGAGAGAGAATGTGGCTATAGGCAGTGTAGGAAAGGAGACTTGGGGAGCCAGTATTGTTGCCTCCAAGTATCCGAAAGCATGTGTGTTAAGAGGGGTGAGGTAGCTGCAGAAAGAAAAGAATATGACCAATGGGTGGGAGATGCATGGACAGAGATTTCACTTCAACAGAAGGAAGAGTATTTAACAGTCAGGCTCTTCCACCACGGGACAGGCTCCCTAGAGGAAGTTAGAGAGTCTGTCTTAAGTGCTTTACTTATATTGTTTAATTCTTACAACTCCCCATCTTATAAAGGCAGAAAACACAGGGGAAGAGAATAAGTGACTTACACGAGGTTACGGGGCAGTAAGTGGGAAAGTCAGGAGGAAACCCTGGGAGACCTCTACCCACTGCATCCAAACAATGAGCATGGTGCCTGGGCCAAAGCGAGGGCTCACCTGGTGACTATTATTACAGAGGCAGCATCATATATGGTCAAGAGGGAGCTCTCCACAGCCACTCTGTCTGACATTACGCAGGTAACTAAAGTTCTCTCTGGTGTTCTCATCTGTGCAATGGGCACAGACATGTCCATTTCATAGGGAAGCTCAAAGATTAAATGAATGAACACACACAAAACGTTTAGAAGAATGCCTGGCTAATAAGTGTGTCACAGATGTTAGCTAACACCACATAAAGATGCACTAGGTTATAAATACACACGTAAGTGTTTAACATATTACTAGGACATACTGCTTTGCCTGTGTCTGTAATACCCACTCATAGAGGCAATCACTCAAGAAGAGTCCCAGCTCAGTAATGAGGCACCTTTACCCACCACTGATGTCTTCTAGTTGCACAGTCTAGCAGAAAAGTCCATTTATTCGATTGCTTTGTGCTTAAGCAAACCACAGTGCCTAGGTATATAGGTCCTCAATTCTACTGCATGATGGGCATTGTTCTACAGCTGGTTATTCTCCCTGGAAATCCTCCTCTCAGCTTGAACCTTTAGTCAAGTGAAATTTCTAAGATTTTGATGAGTGAAAAAGAGGGGACCATAAAAGCAAGCCTGCAGAAGAAATGGAATCTTTTCCGTGGACTTTCTCTGCAGGGAGCTCTTCAGAGACACTCACGACAGATTTGAGGATGGAGACTGAATTCTTCCTCGGAAATCCATGCAGCCAGCGGCTGCGCTGTCCTACCTGGTGAGCTTGGTGCCGATCTGCTGCCTCAGCTCCAGCCGCTCTTCATCCGTCTGCCTCGGAAGGATGTTCTTCTCTTCCAGCTCTCGCTTGGAGGGCCTGTTGCTGAGTTTGATGGCTAAGGAGTCCTTCCTGCACACCTTCATGGCCAGGGAGCCTGCAGGAAGGGAGACATGAGGTAATAAGGCTGTCACCAACCTGCTCGGGCTCCCCCCAGGGACAGCCGTGGACCACAAGGTGAGAGGCGGGGAGACAGATACAAGAGCCCAACACCTGAGCGCGGTCAAGACCTGGGTCAAGGGAGGAAAGTTACAGTATGTGACTGTCATACAGTTCCTGCAATCAGCATGTCCTTTCTACCTCGCGGTATGCCGGGCATGTGTGGGGCACATGCAGAGCCTGTGAGTGGATCTCTGCTCCGCAGGAACTCGCCCCCCCATGTGGGCAACATCACAAAAGGAGGGCGGGACAGACCGCGGAGTGCAAAATAGAATGCAAAGGGCGGAGGAGGGACGGAGGAGGAGCGGCCGGCACGTGCAGGATAAGAGAGGCCAACAGGCAGCAGGCCGGGGGGCATCTGCGTGTGTGGACGCTCAGAGGTGACGGATAGGCAGAGGAACCACAGGAGACGAAAGAGATCAGCTACAGGGGGGCTGGAGGGACGGAGGCAAGTAAAGTTGGGCAAAGTGGGGTCCGTGTGTGGGGGGAGGGAGCAAAGCTCATCGAAACAGGCCATATTCTGGGTCTGCTTTTCTTTTTAGCATAAGAGGTTCTGAGCGCCAAGAGTAGGGCTTCCTCACATCTGGAATAAATCCACGATTCTCAATCAGGAGTGATTTCTGCCCCCACCAGGGACATTTGGCAAAGTCTAGAGACATTGTTGGTTTTGTCAAACTGGAGTTTGCTGGGGAGGGTGCTACCGGCACCCAGTGGGTAGAGGCCAGGGAGGCTACCAAACATCCCATAATGCACAGGGCAGCCACCATGACAAAGAATTATCTGGCCCAAGATGTCACTTGTGCCAAGGTTGAGAAACCCTGGTATAAAGCGTTCCATCCTCCGGGCAGGAAACGGTGAGCAGAGAGGCTGGGCAACTGCTCCTTCCCTCATGGACAAGGTGGGCCTTTGGCTGCCCGTCCAGGGTTCTCTCCTCAACACCAGGACTATTTCCATCACTCAAGTTTAGCGAGCTATCTGAAGCCTGGTGAGTGTGAAGCAAGAGGAGGAGACTGGGAAGTAGCAAGTTTGGGGGATTCCTTTGGATCTTATATAGTAAGCACTTATCTTCCTACTTTCGCCACTGCTTTTAGAACGTGGGTTTTGGACTGAGACACAGGCAGCTTCAACTCTCAGCACTGCCACTTAGTAGATGTGAGTCTCTGGGCAAGTCCCTTACCTCTCCATTTTCTCCCCTTACCTGTAAAATGGGGGCAGTAGTTTATGCCCCTGAGTGTTGTAAATGTAGATGAGAATAAAACCTTAGCATATTGTCAGGCACACAGTCGGTAAAAGGCTGCTATTATATAAGTCCACGCATTAAAAAGCTGATCACTGAAATTTAAATTCAGTGGTTGAGGTATGCTTAAAAATGAATTTGTTCCATATACAATGGTTAGTGTTTTTATATATTTTGTAGACTGGAATTGAATTTTAAGGTGCCTCCCCTCCTCGCTTTTTTTTTTTTAATTGATGGGGTGTTGCATCCCAAGGGAAACAATCAAAGTAAAAAAAGAGACATCTAAAGAGGCAAGAGATGGTAGCACGATGTTGTAATTTTTAGAGCTCTGAGGCTGTTCAGAGGACAGTTACCCTTTCATCTCACTAATGAAGAAACAGTAACCTCGGACCTCAGATTAGAACCCACAGAGGTGGGCAGCTCTTCCCACCAGCCAAGCCCCTCCCACCCTCAGCGAAGAGTTTGGATGCACCCACTGGTATACAAGGAGCTGTCGTCATCTTCCTCCTCCTCCTCCTCCTCCTCCTCCTCTCTTGTGTACAGGCAAGAAGAGTCTTCGTAGTCTGATTCATGAGGCACATTTTCTTTATTGTCATCACATTCAATCACAACAGTGGGCACTTGTCTTATTTCCGGAAGGCCCAGAGGTCCTGCTTTTGTGACACTGTCACCCGAGTGCAAACCAGAGCTGTGGTAAGAAGTAGAACAGGGCACCCGCTGTTCAGAGCTGTTTAAAGAGAAGGAGAAAAGAGCACATTTATTCTGGCTAACGTGTCATATTAAATGCCTCAGAACCTTTTAAAAACTTAGCTGTCCCGTCCTAAGAGACACAAGGTCTACTGGGTAATTCAAGTCTCATTTCTCACCTACCAGCTGTTTTGGGGCAGCTGAGTTACCTGATGGTGGTAGCAGCACAGAATAGGAAATGAGAATTCTACTGCCCTGCGGATGGATGGTGGTGACAGTAGCACAATAATGTGAATGTACATGAATATGCCACTGAACTGTATACTTTAGAATGGGGAAGATGGTGAATTTCATGTCCTGTGTATTTACCGCAATTTAGAAAATAAAAAATTTAAAAAATAAATTTAACTCTTTTTATTTCTGGTTAAGAGCAGCAACCCCAATGGTCAAAGGAAGGTTCATTTGCAACCCACATGTCTTAAAGGAGTAAAAGGGTTCATTTGATGGTGAAGTGAGAGACCCAGGAAAGAAAGAGACAATACATGAAGTTCCAGCTTTCAAAGCTGTACGGCATGACGGGTAGGGGCTGATTGAAATGTCATGGATGGAGATGCAGAGAAACAGAAGAAGTGGAACCATCAGGCTGGAGACCCACGCGTGACATCAGGGTGGACATGGGCAAGGGCAACTCAGACCAAGCTCTCTCCCAAGGACCATGTCAGACCCTCAACAGACACGGGTAACGCCAGTCTGGTTTTTCAGCAGGTCAATGTTCCCAGCAACAATGATGATCATATTTTTGGTTTTACCCCTTTAGTTGAGCCAACTCAGATAAAAAATATTTTTTAATTAAAAATGATTTGCTTCTTAATAAAAGCCACAGGAGGTTCATTGTAAGAAAATCAGGAAATGTATATTATCAAAAATAAAGAAAATTAGTTATTTTCTTCTTAGAGTGTAAACAAGGTTCCTACAGCAATTTAGAATCCTTTTTATGACCGGCTCTGAATGAAGTCCAGCAAGAATAATGGAGCCAGAAACACATAGTTAAATTTTATCATTCTTTTTCAGATCAACTTGAAGTGGAATTTATGTCCCTCATTTAAGGAATTTCTAAACATAGGAAACTGAATGCATTTTCCCATCCGACAGTGTTTGACGTGTTAAGAAACGGAGTGTGAGGCTATGCTATCTAGCAATAATTTTACGTTAGAACATCTTATCCAAAAGAAAACTCTTAAGGACATATGAATGCATGCTAGGTCTCCTTTAAAACTTTCCTTACACTTTATTTTTTTAAAAATTTAAAAAACTGTGTCTAATGTCTAAATCTCAGCTTTTTATTTCTTTTTAAAAAATTATTTATTTATTTTTGGCTGCGCTGGGTCTTCGTTGCTGCGCGCGGGCTTTCTCTAGTTGCGGCGAGCGGGGGCTACTCTTCGTGGCGGTGCGCGGGCTTCTCACTGCGGTGGCTTCTCTTGTTGCGGTGCACGGGCTCTAGGCGTGTGGGCTCAGTAGTTGTGGCACACGGCCTCAGTAGTTGTGGCGCACGGGCTCTAGAGCGCTGGCTCAGTAGCTGTGGTGCACGGGCTTAGTTGCTCTGCGGCATGTGGGATCTTCCCAGACGAGGGCTGGAACCCACGTCCCCAGCACTGGCAGGCAGATTCGTAACCACTGCGCCACCAGGGAAGTCCCTCACTACACTTTAAATGATTGCTATGTCTAATTTAAATTCAATTCACTTTCTTCCTTCCACTGTTTCCAAGGGGCTGTTTTTCTATTTGTATTTTTCTTGTAACTCTTTAGTGACACAAATGGCAAATCTAGTTAACACATCATGAGCTGTGATGTTCAAGGAAATGAACTAAACCAGCTTAAAAAACGTCAACCACTGAAGAAGATTCAATCACATATTTATAAAAATGCAGCATCTTAATTAGACATGAGCAGGTTAGGGGGCCCATTTCCCACCTAATATGAATGGCAGTGAGAACAAGAAGGTGGGGTACGGAATGGATGGTCTCGCATATGACAAATCCAATAGCTGACTGCAAGGTGACCGACCACACCAAGGCGTCAGTGGCCCACCTCACGAGGCGGCCCTTCCATCGGACGATGACACCGTGCTCCGACCGTGCTCGGATTTCTACACTGGGTATTAAGGGAAGTTGGGGTGGAAGAAGCAAAACTGTAATTCCGTGGCTCCTGTTTTGCCCCATTCCTGCTTTCGCCCCTCCTCCCCATTTCTAGTTTAATTATTGGCTCCAGTGAAGGCAGAGAGCTGGGGATACGACAAGAGCAAGAATGAAAAGAAGCCAATAGCTATTCATGTCTGGTGGGAAAAATCTTTTGAGGAAATAAAAGTTGGAAACTAGAGAGCATAAGAGTTCCTTAAGGTGAACAGCTCCAAACTGCCTCAAGAGGACAGAGAAAGGAGAAATACTATGCAAAGAAAGAAAAGAAACTCAGCTTCCCAAGTAGTCTATGATAAAGAGGAGACTGCGATTTCTCCTCTCTCAAAGATCTACCGGGAGGGGCTTCCCTTGGTGGTGCAGTGATTAAGAATCCGCCTGCCAATGCAGGAGCCACGGTTCAAGCCCTGGTCCGGGAGGATCCCACATGCCACGCAGCAACGAAGCCCGTGTGCCACAACTACTGAGCCTGCGCTCTACAGCCCGTGCACCACAACTACTGAAGCCCACATGCCTAGAGCCTGTGCTCCGCAACAAGAGAAGCCACTGCAATGAGAAGCCCGCGCACCGCAATGAAGAGTAGCCCCGCTCGCCGCACCTAGAGAAAGCCCGCACGCAGCAACGAAGACCCAATGCAGCCAAAAATAAATAAATGTATTAAAAGAAAAAAGAAATGATCTACGGGAAGTGTGAAACCCTGAGAAGAAGGGGCTTATAAGGCAGAGCCCTCAGCCCCTGGGGCAGGTCCTACATATAAGACTGCCAGCCTTGGAAAATAGGGACCAGTCACGGTGACCAGCGACTGCCTGGTTGGGGCATCACAGCAACAGCTGGAGACCTCGCCTGGCCGATCCGGCCGGTCTAGCGTGTGACAGAATGTCCAGTTTCCATAAGGACGAAGAAGGTGTTTTCCAGCAAGCTGGGTGAATCCACCAAAAGGGTCTTAACAAATATTCTATTGATAAATATATGCCAACTCTGTGTCAGGAAAAATGCTGAGAAGGAGGAAGACAAATACCAGATGATTCCACACATCTGGTCGCTCTGGAGGACCATAGGATAGCAAGCAAAGACACAAGGGGACAGAAGAGTTAGCTGGGAAGGAGGCCAGAAAGGTTCTGATGGGGCCTCAGTATGAGTAGTCAAGACACAGATCCAAGGCCAAGTTCCGTCACTGACTCTCTCACGACACTGGGCAGGTTATTAACTTTTCTGGGCCTCAGTTTCCTCGGGTGAAATTGGGTAGACGGTATCTTTTTAGTAGGTCTGGGGCACGTGTGTCCCACTGGCACGGCCCCAAGGGAGCCCCTCACTTGTTATCTATAGAAAGGGCCCTTCAAGTGGTTTCCAAACATTCTCCGTTTCAGTCTATCCTCCAGACTGTCGTCAAAGCAACCTTCAGAAACTCAGATGTAGCCATCTCATCTGTTAGAGGCCTGAATGTCTGCCTCGGCTACAAAACCCGTGCTTCAAGAGTGATACACATGGAAAATTCAAAAAAATCCACATCACGAGCTGTATTATTCACAGCAAAGAACTAAGTCAACTGAAATGTAGCCGCGTCTTACATCTGGCCTCCACCGCTGGTGCTAATGGGCAGGAAGGGGGACACCAGTCCAACAGTCTTAGTAACGCTGGTTTTCTAGAATGGAGTTGTCACTTAGAAGACCTGCTCTAAATAAAAGGTGTCACTGCTAGAGAAGAGGGAGAACCGTTAGCCTGGAAGCAGTAATTCAGACACAGCCTGGCATGCAATGCCTTGCATAAACTGACCTGTGTGATTCACCCAGACTTGCAACTCCTTCCGCACCTCTGTCCCCATACAACTCACCCTTCGTTCACATGCAATGATGCACTGCACACTCTTGGCCTGGGATGTGAAGGGATCTCACCTGCACCTGGTTAATTTCTATTTATCTTTCAATACTTGTCTTGGGCAACCCTTTGCCTAGGTTCTCAGGAGATTCCACAATTGTGAAAATTGGGAACATCCGTTTCCTCTCCCCAACCAAGCAGTAGGTGCATCCAGGGGCAGGGACCATATCTTCCTCATGTCTGTAGCAGGTGCCTGACACCATGGCTGACACTAAGCGGACAGTTATTGTTTATTGTTTTTGCTGAAAGAAAGATGGGCTAGAATCACTGACACCTAGGTGCATTTTAAGTGGTTGAGAAGTCATACTCAAAGGGTATTAATGAAGAGATCATTCTTTAATTTTCAGGGAGTATTTTCAGTGTATTGCAGAGCTATAGGTACCCCTGACTTGATTGGCACTTTCATTAATGGCTTAATAACAGAATCAAATAGGTGGAAGAACTCAGGTAGAAAAGGAAAAAAGGAAACATTTACTGAATGTGTTACCCACTGTTCTGGAGACTTCCACATCTCATTACATTGTTATAACAATCCTGCAGGAGAGGTGTCATTATCCTCATTTTATTAAGCAGGAAATGGAGGCTGTGAGAGGGTAATTAATAGGCCCATGAGGGCGTAGGTAGTAAAGGAAGGAGCTAGAATTTGAACCCACTCTGTTTCAATATGCTGTATCCAAAAATTGAATTGTGATACTCGTAAGATTGTGTACTTTGGTTAAACACAAACCCCAGGAACTGTACACATGCAAGGTGGAGAACACACCACACTCTGTCCACAACATGTGTACAAAACGGGTATCATGACTTTATAAATATTTTAAATCTTACTATAACCAGGGTAAGTTATAGTGTCCTCTCCCGCCACCGTCAGGCCATACCTGGGGCACTGAGTTTAAAGGATGCATCCTAGACACTGGGTTTAGAAAAGTCAGGATGGGAAAAGAACTCAGCTGTTTACCTATTGTCACGGTGACTTTTGTACCAAAATGGCACTGTTGAGAAGTTGCAGCAGAGCCTCAAATATTCACTACCCAGTTTTTTTACAGAAGTCTTCTGACGCCTCGTCCAAACCAATGGCTTCTAATCTGCATCATCCCACACTCCTTAGCTTTTCTGTGTGAGCCACATTTGATGTCCACTCACGCTATTATTTACTTCGTATTTTTAAGTCAACACTTAAAAAAGCTCAAATACTAACTTAGCCTCATCTTAAGCAAGAATATCTTTGTAATCACCGGTTTTATGTTAAGTATGTGTTTACAACTTACGTTAAAATAAGTACGTGTCCATTAAAACTTTAAAAAAGCTCGTCTTAAACTCACTTTGGGTACCACCAATGACGTATATATCACATTCTGGTTAAACGTTGGCCTAGGCCAGAGTCTCTCAGGCTCGGCATGGCTGACATTTTGGACTGGACCCTTCTTTGTGGGGGGGGGGGGCCTTTTCTTGTGCATTGTAGGATGTTCAGCAGCAAACCTGGTCTCTACTCACTAGATGCTAGTGGCATCTCCCAGTGGTGACAACCCAAAATATCACCAGATATTGCCCAATGTCCTCTGGGGGGCAAAACTGCCCATTTGGGAACCACTGGCCTGGAGTACGCACGACAGCTTTGCCACCTGCTGCATCTTCAGAGTTGTACCTACCACCCGAGTCTCTTCACATGCAACTTGGGTATCAACTCTCAGGAATTTGCAGTATTTGCTGAAGGATGAACTGCCCAGATCTCATCTCCTAAGTTCCTGACCTGCTGTGTCTCAGGTTGGTGCTCTGGGGGCGGTACCAACGATCTGACACCGTGACAGTTCCGCGGAGCATGTTATCTGTGCCGCTGCTCTGGTCCCCGAGCAGCTACCCCATTAATGCAAGAGCTCCAAACCAATTCGAGGGAAGCAGCTTTTCTCATTATGTGGCCCAGATTAGTGATGTACAAAATGACACTCCGGGGGCCCGAAAGAGTCACCACATCTTCCGGAGTACCTGTCCAAGTCCCCGAGGAAAAGCTGACTCACATAATCAGATCTATTCTAGACCATTCACGTCAAAACTCTTCGGAGATTAAGCACTGAGTTTGCTTGGAATTCGAACGGATCTCATCGCACGGGGGTTGCGTGGTCACCGCTCCTCTTCCAGGTGGTGAGCAGGAATTAAAACCGCAGGTAAACGTGGAGCCCCTCATCCTGACCCCCCAGGCGGCGCCCCCCTAACTCTTCCTGGATCACCGCACATAATGGTGAAAAGAGCTAACATTTTAAAGGCTCACATAGTGCCAGGGATGGATTCATTTAAGCCTAACGACCACCACCCTATTAGACAGGTACTACTGTTACCCTCCACTTTAGAGAGGAAAAATGAGGCACGCAGCCACGGTCACAGCGAGAGGGGTGCAGGCATCACTGAACTCGGGCAGCAGGGGCTGTAGAGCTTGAGCTCGTACTGGTGTCATCTGGACAGAAGCAGAGCCATGAAATGGCTTCAAAACTTACTCTTTTTCCAGAACCTTCTCTCCTCACCACCACCCAGTCCTCTCTCTACTGCTGTCAAACAGTTCCGGTCATACAATTCCAATTAAAAAACCTGTGAAGGGTCTCATTGTCAACTGGATACACCTCACCCTCTTTGGAATGGACTAGACAGCACCTCACCATCTGGCCCCATAATTCCTCCCCGTCTGATCTGTTACCATTCTTTACCGCGCAGCCGGTGTTCCAGCCACCAGGCCACTTGTCGCTTCCCAAGCACGATGTGAGCTTTCCTGCCATCCCCCCACCTCAGAAATAGCCCCTCAGAGTTTGACTGGAGCAACCCACCCGCCCTCAACGAGAGCTCCAATGCCATTTCTTTTGAGCAGCCTTTTCTGATTGTTCAGTGGAAAACAGTCCCTTCTCCGTGCTTCCACAGCTTCCATTCCCACCTCTGTTACAGCATCTGTCGCCTTATGTTACAATCACACATCTAAGCATTTACCCCCTGCCCCGTGGACTGTAAGCCTTTCAAAGACAGAGCCTGATTATTAATTCTCTTCATATCTCAGCCCTGTTTTTGTGCACGTTTTGGGAACTGATGGAAAAGTCAATCAAATATTTGAAGTCTCTAGGAATCAGAGTAGGCCATAATATACTTAACCATCTTATAATTCACTAAAATAATTATCCCTGACCCTTAGATAGTCTTGCTGTGTAGGGAAAATATCCTATGAAAGGAGAATTAAAGCTGTGGAAATAGTGATCTAGAGTTCTTCCTAAGAAGATAATCCAAAGAGATAAGGCACAGAGATCTGTGCAAGGAAGAATGCCAGGGTACCCGTGTGCCTTCCATCCCAGGACGGGGTGAGTACAGAACGTAACAGAGACAGCTTAACGTCAGCACATTTCCTAACTCTACGCTCTCAGGCCACTTCAGTTAAGACTGTCCAGAGTTAGGCTGCTTTGTAAGGTGAGGTAGTTGGGCTAGATAAGATCTAGAAGGTTTCTTCTTGTATGACATTCTAAGATAAATTTAAATTAACACCAAAGGTCCTAAATTATTGTCTGGCGGGGGCGGGGGGGGGGGGAAGATGAGATTCTGTTTCCCATCTGGGTCGCTCCAAATGATGTAATTTTCCTGAGAAATGAAAGGATGAACATGCAAAAACCTGAGCGCGTTCCATAACATTCACAAGATGTTGGCCAGTTGCACCATGTTGGAATATTTCCATTCTAGTAATTAAATACACCAGGGGGCTCCACAAATCAGGACAAAGGAGCAGGCCATCTTTCAAAACAGCCACGATAGTTAACACATAGGGTCCTTTATGGGTCCTATCGAAGTACTTTGTAAATGTTCATTATCTCATTTAATCTTCACAAAAAGTTGCAAAGTTAGGAAGGGTATTGTTATTATCCGGATTTTATGGATGAGGACGTTACATTTCTGAGGAAATAAGTGATCACTCAGTTGTGATCACACAGGGATGTGGACGTGGGTTTTCTCCCTCCAGGGCCTGTGCCCTTTCAATTAACCACACTGCCTTCTCCCAAAGAACCCTCGAGGCCGTTACTTTCTTGTATATGGACATGCTGACTATGAAATGCAATTGGCACCACAAACTTTAAAAAAAACATGGGAATATAATAGTTATCGTATAACAAAAAGCAAGGACAACAGATGTTCACAGAACTCAACTCCTTTTTTGCTATGAATTTTGCTGGAAGAGCCCCAAGGTTGGAGGCTATGATTGGACACTGAGACAGATCTGAACTCCTGACTTGGGTGGTACATCCG
Organism: Physeter macrocephalus; assembly: GCF_002837175.3. Taxonomy (NCBI): domain Eukaryota; kingdom Metazoa; phylum Chordata; class Mammalia; order Artiodactyla; family Physeteridae; genus Physeter; species Physeter macrocephalus. The sequence goes on from NC_041231.1 coordinate 98,668,496, forward strand.
TGTTTGTGTGAGTAGCCCGTGGCTGGGGGCGAGTAGGCTGCAGAGGGAACAGGATACGAGAGAGTTGGGCAGAATAATCACCAAGCTGGATAATCTAGTCTTGCATAATAGTGTGTCATCAACAAGAAGAAGGGATGCAATGGGTTTATTGTGGTCACATCAACGACGTAGTTCCTCGAGGATAGAAAGGTATCACCATCATAGGTGATGCCCATTCCCCTGCTTTAAATTTTCTTCAGTGTATAGATGTATATACACAGCATATAATATATTCATTGGTGTATCGTCTGTCTCCTCCACTGAAAGGTAAGTTTGGGAGGATGTCAACTTTGCTCTGTCCTGCTTTCTCCCCAGAGGATGGAAGTGCCTGAATTATCTTCCTTCATGAAAAAAAATGAATAAACCAGGAAGAACAAACAGAAGTTTACCTAAAACAGGAGGCCTGCTATTTACAAGAGACACACAAAAATAGGATTCAGAAAGTTTGAGGGTAAAATGCCAGTCCTAAATCAGTAAAAAGCACTCATTTCAAACTCTCTTTGCCTTCACTATGTCCCCATGACATGTCAGGGAAGTGAAAAGCTGTAACCTCTCTCCTTGGTCCTGTCTCCATCAAGAATAACGTTTAATGAGTCTCCTTTTTGGAAAACTCAACTCTTTTTTTTTTTTTTTTTTTAATTCAACTCTCCTTTTTGACTCTACTAAACCAAGTAGGAGAGACATAAATTGAGAACACAATGGCACCCCTCAGGTTCCCATCCCCCTTCACTGCATTTTCCTATCATTTAAACAGCCACATGTTTCTAAGAAATCCCTAGACTTTGAAAATTAAGAGACTGTTTTACCTTTCCTGTTCCTTACCGGTGAGGGAGAGGCAGCTTATTTTTAATAATTCATCAAGAAATGAACGCAAGACATCTACAACAACTCAGGGTCATTAAACAGTTGGCTCCCTTTCAAGAGAGCTTTATAATCATCACTGTATCTCCATCACATGATAATAGGTAGATGCATATTGGAGCATTGTGACCCATCCCCGGGCACGGGATCTGCCATTATCAAGCACCTTTGATACTCTCCTAGGAAATCAGGGGCAGGTTTGAAATTAAAAATTCCTATTTTAAATCCTTCATCTTCCTTGAAAATACATGGGAACCATTTCACCACCATTTTTAAAGAAAAACGTGTCATAAAGGGATATTGCTTTCCCGCATATGATTTCAACTGCAACTATTGTTAAAAAAAAAAAAAAAAAGACAATAATCTCTTGAAAGAACAGAGAAAATTTATTACCCTCCAATATGATGCTGAAAATGAAATTAAACAGGAACAGCTTTTGTCATTCTGACTGCACAGAGTTATAAAGAGAGTTTTCAGAAAGGAGAGGGAACAGTCAGACGTTTTCTTCTCGGAGCCCAAAAACGTGTGAGAAATTATGCTACAAATTGCAGTGCCTGCGGCTGGAAAATGACGGAAGTAACCTCTGACACCCAGGAAAACAGTTAATCAGCTTCATTTTAGGAAAGCAGGCACACATTGTACGTTTTATCACAGCCTTCTGAGATAAGAAACTCAACATTGGAGCCTTTGTTTTTTTTGTTGGACTTCAGTCAGCAGGAAATGATGCTGTTCTATATATAGACCAGGGGACTGAGCTTCCCTGAGTGGAGGAAGTGTTTTGAGCTTCTTTTCTTCCAGCCATGGTAATGAATGTAAATTAGTTCATTCACATCCCTTGGTCTGTCCTTCCAGGGACCAATGACCCACATTTCTGAAATAGTGTCTGGGGTCAGGATGTGATGAATAAAATCATAAGACACCCAGCATCTCACCAACAGCAATCTCCATTTCTGATGGAGGAACCAAACAGTGGCGGCTTTTCCACATGACCCTGTCCCTAGACATCAGTCAGTGTCCTAGGTCATGCTTGGCTGGATGTGGTGCCAGGAGGGCATGATGTGGAGTGAGGACCATGTTTGGGTCCCAGCTGGGCCACTCACTAGTTGAGCATCTTGCTCTTTTGGTTCTTCATCAGGTAAATGGAGAAACCTTTCTACCTGCCTCACAGCTGCTTACAAGATCAGAGGATAATGCTTTGTAAACGTCAATGTTGGTAGTTGCTGTTTTAGCAAAGGATGTACTTAAACACCAGCAATTTATCAGAAAGCATTCATTATGGATATTATCCACTAGTTTATTAAAACACTTCCTTTATTATTTTTTCCTTTTTTGTTTTTTTGGGGGGGTTGTTTTGTAATAATTTTTTATTTTGTAATAATTTTAGGTTTACCGAAGACTTGCAAAGAAAGCACAGATAATTCCCATATACCTTTAAGCCAGCTTCCCCTAATGTCAACATCTTTCAGGACTATGGTATATTTGTCAAAACCGAGAAGTTAACAGCGATACCACATTGCGAAACACTTCCTTTCGCTTTTTAACTTTTTTTTGGGTCATGCCACGTGGCATGCAGGACCTTAGTTCCTTGACTAGGGATCAAACCCAGGCCCCCTGCAGTGGAAGCAACAAGTCTTAACCACTGGACCATCAGGGAATTCCCTAGCTTTTTAAATATTTGTGGTCTGCAAAATCTTTTTGGACAAGGCTTTCCAAGAAGATCAAAGCATCTATACTTATTCATTAAGCAAGGGCAGGGTTTCTACTGATGTCCACATAGGAATTCAGGGGCAGATTCTCTCTTATAAAAATACATTTCCTTTTTTATCCTCTTAAGACTTTGAAAGATGTCAGTGGTTCAGCTAGCCTCATTTTAACCTTCTTCTGACCAGACGGCTCACCAGCCTTGCAGGGGAGGATGTGTCTTGCTCAGGGTGACATGACCTTGCTCTGAAATCTCATTCTACCTCCTAAAGCAGCAGTTAAAATTGCACAACAACATCTATATGCAGCCACTTACAGACGATAAATACATGCTGTAAAATCAAAGTACTGACCTAAAGTAAGACATTGATAACTCTGGCCTCAAAGGGTCAGGGACAAATGTCTCACCAGAATTGGAGGAGATTTGGAAGAGATGGTCATCAGTATAAGAAAGAGAATCTTTCCCTGGAAACACATTTCATTTGAAAATGCATGCCATTTGCTATACGATGAACAAAATACCGAACTTCCTCAAATAAATGCCATTTCACAAGCAAATAACATTTAGGTATTCAGAGGTTCATTTTTGCTCGGGTACCAAGGCACAGCTGCTCATCACCTTGAACACTGATTTGCAGGTGGAAACACTGACATAAACCATTGCGGTAATTATGTCAGACTGTTAAAGCTAGAAGACACCCCGGGGACCACCTAGTTCAGGACCGAGAATCATTCTTTAGACTTTCCTGCGACCCTGGAGGCCACATACAGTAACTGTCACCCCAAAATGTTTTTGTACTAAGATTATAAATGAACTGTCGTCTTTGAAAAGTCTAAAGATAATTATGGAATAACAGAATGAATAAAGATTGAAGGGGGTTGCTGGGCTACTGATTTCAATTTCTTCTGTCCAATGCTGAAATTGTTCCTTTTTCAATAATCTTGACAGGTAGTAATTTAAACCTCAAGCTAATGTAAGCAGTACTCAGTAAGTGTTGCCAAGAGTTCAAGATGGTTCTGGAAGCCTTTCTGCTTCTGGTTGACCACTGTTGGTCTGGACTCTCTGCATTAACACGGATGTATAGCTAACTTCCCAGGAGAGGTAAAACCATTCTATTTCTAAAAACATTCACATTAGAGATAACTTCAGTATTACTGACATGGAGTTACAGGGTTGGACGGGACATCAGCAGACAATCTCACCTGTAGGGTTTTTCTTTATGAAGCCTACAAGTAAACCATTTGGGACAGCTGCTAGCCTGATCTTTTTAAGAGATCTCTTGTATTCTGTCCAATGGTTCCCAGGCTCTTCCTTACATCAGATTACAATCTTCCGTCATTTCGCTCATTCTCTATAATTGTCCCTCTAAAAAGCTGGAGAATAACTGTCAACTTCCTGCCTTTTCTTCCTAAAAATCTCATCACCCGTTTGGAGACAGTGTATCATTCCTTCCTCTAATCTGCCTAGAATATTCTCTCACTCCTTTTCTCCGTCTTCTCCTGGTTCTTTCTATCTTTGAGATTTCAGTTTAAATGCTGCTCTCCAGAGAAGCCCACCCACCAGCTGACCCCCTGCTGTGCTCTCCCCTCCCCCCAGCTCCCTCGCTGGCACTGACTCGCCCAGGTCACGCTCCCAGCAGACTCGAAGCCACGCCGAGGGCAGCCGCCCTCTATATTTCGTTCACTGCTGTATCCCCAGTGCCAAGCACGGAGCCCCATTCGGAAAAGGTGCTCAGTAAAAAATTGTTGATTGACCTTCCGGTTGCTAAGGAAACGCCGATACTTTTCCTTTTTCTTCGCTGGGCCTGTTTTTCACTCAAGGTGTATAAATCCTTAGCCTCAGCGACTGCATGAAATTTTCTCCTGGGAGTAAATTTTCTCCTGGCAAATGTCAGAACTTTCCTAATCTAACTGTTCAGGGATTCTGGGATAGGAAAAGGTAGAAGAATGAGTTTATCAGAACTGTAATTTATTTGTCCACTTTTAAGGCTCGTATGTGGGAAGTAAATTTCTCTCTCTAGAATTAAATGGATGATACTAAACCAAAACCCAGTGGGTGAAAATGAAACACATTAAAAATATCAATTGGCCGCTGATATACCTAAATGATAATAGTGACACAAACTCAATATTTGGCTTTTTTAGTTTAAACCCAGAGATTTCAATTATTCTTTCCATGTGGCCTTACCTGCTTTACTATCTAATACACACCCTCCTCTACTCTGCCTAGGGTGTCCCCCTCATCCTCTTCCTGCCCCTTCACCTGGCTGTTCCCATCTTCCAGACCTCGCTGTAAAAATCTGAAAGTTAATTTTCGTTTCAGTCCCAGGATGCTGAATGATCAATGATAACATCTCTACGACTCAACAATTTGCCGGAGGAGCTACAGACGATCGTTTTCCCCAGCTTCATCATATATGCTGGAATATGCTCCAAGAGGATTAAATGAAGGGACAGAGAACTTCAATGGGAAGAGTTCATAATCAAAGTTACAGCATCTTCAACTCTAGTTTGACGTTACAACAAGCAAAGACCTAGGTTTAACTTTAAAGGATGAACTTTTTTCTTTGCTTCTAATATCTGCAAAAGCAAAACAAAACGGGCACAACTCAGCAATGGGATCGGGAGTGGACCCACCGCTAGGGCCTATTTCCATCATTAACAGAGTTTCCAATAAAACATTAGAGGGGAAGGGGTGAGGGAATGAGTGAAATAGGTGAGGGAAATTAAGGGGTACAAACTTCCAGTAACGAAATAAATGGTTCATGGAGATGAAATGTACAGCGTGGGGAATATAGTCGATAATAATATTATATCTTTACACGGTCAAAAGGCACAAACTTCCAGTTATAAGGGAAACAAGGACTAGGGATGTCATGTACCACATGATTAATATAATGAACACTGCTGTATGTTCTACATAAAAGTTTCTTAAGAGGGTAAATCCTAAGAGTTCTCATCACAAGGAAAATAATATTTTCTCTCTTTCTTTTATTTTGTGCCCATATGAGACGATGGATGTTCTCTATACTTACTGTGGTCATCGTTTCCTGATGTATGTAAGTCAGATCATCACGCTGTGCACCTTAAACGTATACAGTGCTGTATGTCAATGATATCTCAATAGAACTGGACCAAGAAAAGCATTAATTATGCTCACAGATTAGAACACCTTTCTATTTCAAAGATCATAAGAACTTTTGATAAAATTCATTTAAGAAATGTTTACTGAATATTTCCTAAATCATGGGTCCTGTGATGAACTGGGCGGGGGGGCGGGAGTCGAGTGGGAAGGCAAGGATGGCTCCTGCCCACATCTAACAGAGAATACACCAAGGAACGCACAACAGGACGCAGCGGGTGCAAGAGGAGGGTGTGCAGGCAGAGCTTCCTCTGGGAATCTGAGAAGCGATCACAAGAGGATGTGGTATTTTAATAAAGTCTGGAAAAATAAGCAGAATTTTTCTTTGCAAAATGGGGTGAATTCCAGACAAAGGGAACCATTCAAAAATTTTAGGATCCTGAGAAGAAGTAATACAAAAGGTTAAAGACCTGTTCGCCCCACCGTCAACACCACTTAATCTTTACATAATGTGTGTCTTGTGAGAACTCAAAGCTCAAAAGTGAAAAAGAACAGCAGAAGCAACCTAAATATCCAACAGGACAAAGTGGATTAATAATAAGGAAATACCATAGCAGCTACTAGGGGCTCTCCATTCATTCATTCATTCATTCATTCATTCATTCATTCATTCAAGTGGTTCTCACCCTTGCAGACTGTATGTTCTACTAGGTAAGAAGAGCAACAAGGAAAGTAAAAGGCAAACGTAGCATGTTAGATGGTGAAAAATGTACAAAAGAACAAAGGGGGAGTGGGGAATAGGCTGTGTTGGGAGGAGAGTTGTGATTTGAAATAGAGCAAACAGGGAGGGCTTCACTGAGGAGGTGACTAGAACTCAAAGAAGGTGAGGGAGGGAGACTTTAGGATACTGGAGGGAAGAGCAGTCTCAACTGAGGGAACAGCCAATGCAAAGGCCCTTTGTCAGGAGGATGCCTAGCACGTCCAGGCCTTGTGGTAGGAGAGAGTAGCAACGTGGAGAACAGCAGATGTAGTCATGGGGCCGACAGGGGCCCGGGCCGTGGTGGGCTTCTGGGCTGAGGCAAGGACTTTGCTTTTTCCTCTCTGTGAGCCGGAAAGCCAAGGAGCGTTTGTGCATGTTGTTCTGGACTGAACTCCACTCCCACCCAATTCATGCTTAAGTCCTAATCCCCAGCACCTCAAAATGTGACTGTATTCAGAGGTGACTATGTTAAAGGAGTAATTCAGTTAAAATGAGTTCAGTAGGGTGGGTTCTAACCAAATGACTAGTGTTTCTATCAGAGCAGAAGATGAGGACACAGACACGCAGAGGAGAGACCGCGTGAGGGCACAGGGAGAAGACGGCCGTCTGCAAGCTCAGGACAGCGGCCCCACGAGAAACCAGCCCTGACAGCACCTTGACTGTGCACTTCCAGCCCCCAGAACTCTGAGACAGTAAATTCCTGCTGTTTAAGCCCCACGGTCTGTGGCACTTTGCTATGGCGACCCTAGCGAATGAATACAGTCATGATCAGATTTTCGTTAAACCTCATCTCTTTGGCTGTCGTGTTAAGGACAGACTGAGGGGGCAGGAGTGGAAGCAGCAAACCAGGTGAGGGACCATGGGGCGGCAGGAGCAGGTGGGAGGTTGCCCAGCCTAGGCAGGTTCTCAAGGCAGACCTCTTAGGACCTGCTGACCCTTCAGCCACAGGGTACGAGAGAAAGAAAGGCGTCAAGGGTGACCCCGAGATTTCTGGCACAAGCCAAGGCAAGCATGAAGTTGCCTATCACTGAGAAGGGAAAGACTTGTCTAAAGTGCATTCCCTTAAGACTCTTCCTAAAATTCTTTCAGGGCCCACATGTGTACACACCCCACCTTCATTTTACTACGACAGAAACCAGAGCACACAGAACTGATCAACCGAACTAAGATGGGAAAGAAAATCAGTGTCTGATCAGGATTTTCAGTCTGAATTCCAGGATGGATGCCACCTAGATCACAGAGCTGATTGCAGATATTAAAAATAAACATTGGGGGGGCTTCCCTGGTGGCGCAGTGGTTGAGAATCCGCCTGCCGATGCAGGGGACACGGGTTCGTGCCCCGGTCCGGGAAGATCCCATATGCCGCGGAGCGGCTGGGCCCGTGAGCCATGGCCGCTGAGCCTGCGCGTCCGGAGCCTGTGCTCCACAACGGGAGAGGCCACAACAGTGAGAGGCCCGCATACCGCAAAAAAACAAAACAAAACAAAACAAAACAAAACAAAACATTGAATAATATTTTTTTTTCAAGTTTTAATCACTTAATTGACGAATGCCTTTGAATGGGACACATTCAGAGCTTTTGCATGTGCTCACTCAGGCTTCAGGGCAAAGGGAATGGACTGTACAGACATATCAAAGACGTAAAAATTTATAGAAATCTATGTATATTTCTCTAATAGTTTAATGGAAACTAAAAATCAGAGGCCTTTGTTCTCTCCATTTGTAGCAAGTCAAGCTCATTTACCCCAGAGGACGAAGAAGGGTTGCCTCTTACACATCCTCCTTTCTCCTGTGGATCCTGTCTCCACCCAGTAGGGCAGCAAGCTCAGAAGATTCTGAGGATAAGGAGCTCGCAGAACACTTGGCAGGGAGGGGAGGGAAAGAGACACAGAAATCAGGCTCCCTCCCACCTCCAGCAGTGCCAGGGTTGTTGCCAGGGCCTGGATTCTAGAGGCTTTGACCTGCTCCTGGCTCCCAAGGGCCAGATTAGGAGCTCTGAGCACAGCCACGCTTACTGACTGTCCTCTTTCCCCGACTTACTGGGCAGGTACATTACACGTCCCGGCATCATCTCTCCGTCACCAAACGGGCAAGGGAAGAACACTGGTTTGCAGCAGTGGGGGAGAGGGCTCTCATACCACACCCCCATGCTTCCCAGCTCTTCTTCTGGGATGGGCTCCATCTCTCTCCTCGGTGGAGAAAAAGCAGCGAAGAGCGAGGGTCCTCGCCAGGCTCAAGCCCGTGCCGCCGTTGAAGAACGAGGACCAGGACAGAAGGGGTGGCCCTGAGAGGCAACCACGCTGCTGCGGAAGGAGGCCCTAGGGCCAGCCCTGTGGAGTCACCTCCAAAAAAGATGTGACTCATCAGTGAAGAGAAAATAAATGAAGATGATCTCATTCCAGGAAACCGACACGAAATTTCCAACAAGATGGGATCAGATTTGTTTGCAATATGCCTTTTAGGGGAACTGAAGGTCAATTCTGTGTGCTGAAGAATTCTGCTTAACATTCACCATCATTTATTGGACACTTACTGTATGCCATGTAATAAGACGACTGATGTATAGCGTCACCTGTTCCTCACAAACAACCCTGACGAGGTTGGTGGTGGTATTATTATCCCTGTTTGAAAGGTGAGGAATCAAAGGCAAAAAAGAAGTGGTATCTCTGAGACTGAAACCCTGGCAATTAGATTCTGGAGCCCATGTACTCAGCCATGACGCAGGGGCTGCCTCCAGATTGGCCATGCTGCCTAGTGACTCTGATAAACACGGAAGCTGGTCTCTACTTCCTTCCTTCCCCGCAAATCTGGCGAGCCAGCGCTGTAACTAACTAATGTGATTTTTCAATGTCATTAAGTAGGTTCAGGTTAGGTTAACAGCTAAGAACTTCTTCATACAAGTCAAAACAGATTTAGAGTAATCTTGGGAGAGCAGGAACAAGATGGTAAAGGATCTAGAAACCGTCTCAACAGACGATTCCATGAACTTGGGATTATCAGCCTGATAGAGAGAAGCCACTAGATAAAGGGAACAGTAACTATTTTTAAAGATTTGAAAGCCTCTCACAGGAAAGGAAGATTGGAAATAAGACTGGGACAAGGGATTATAGTAACACTTTTCACTTAACATAAGAAAGAACTTCGTAGTAATCAGACCTTCTGGACAGTGGGGCAGGCTATCTTGGAACCTAGGGAGGGTCCCATTCCCACAGAGACCAGAGGAAAAATCGTCAGAAAGGCTACAACAGGCAGCAGGCTGGCTGCCTTCACGGTCTTAAAGATCCCTTTCAATTACAAGATGACTATTTATTCAAATTTATAGTCCAAAGTCAGGCATTCATGCTGTTAAACTCATCGTTCTATTTTTGCATTACCTACAATGCTTCACCAGGATCAGACCATGGGTCTGGACTAACACCCTGTAGGGTACGAACGTTCTATGAGATCTCAGGTTCTTTGCGGGCAGAATGCCCATGCATTCAGGAATGTTCCTTCCTTCTTGCAGTGCTTTTTGGGGGTCACTGGAAATTGTCAGGAGAAAAAAGAAATCATCCTTTCTGGATGAAACTTGGTCAGAACAAGAGTGAAATCATGTTGACAGGTAGGAGGGAGAATTTCCAGGTAGTAAAAAGAAAGGTGACATCACTGGACACAGTGGCAGTTCCTGCACTAAACTGAAAGGTGGCCCATGACCCTGTTCTGCTCCCAGATCCTTCCAGGACTCCTGGAAGACGACGTGGATCCTCAGAAATATTCTCAGTCTTTGTCTGGCAAGAAGACCTCACTTTCTCTGTAGGGCTATCTTGATGATGTAGGCATTAATTCCCTGTGTCCTGGCTGGCCCAGCAGAACAACACTGTGCCTTGGCCTACGGTTGGTGAGGAGGGAGACAGGAGGTAAGGAGGGTCTGGGGGTGACACAAAGCACAGGAGATTGCCTTGGCTCAGCTGCCAAGACCATGCTGCCCTCTTCCAATCTCCTCCACCTGCAATATCGCAGTATCTCCTTTCCTTCCCCATTTGCTGTCTTTGATTCATTTCAATAAAGAACCTGATCCAGTGTGGGTCCAGCAGACCTATTCATTGGTCTACTGAAATATTCTATAAATACACACGGAAGTTACTGAACTGAGGAATATCACATAACTTATTGGTTAGTACTTTCAATGGAAACTTTAAATGGCATGTTTTAGGTGCAAATGTATTTAGCAATATCCTACTAATATGCTCTCATGAGTATCTTTTTCAGATGTTTATTATCTCCGGAAGAGATACAAAAATATACTGGGGGCTACAGGAGACGTGAGGGTAGTAAATTACATTCACCGCTAGCTGTCTTTAGGAAAGCAGTTGTGCTATAGTCAAAAGAGTTCTGGATTTGCAGGAGGACGATCCAGGCTTGAAGGCTCGGCCCCTTGACTTACTACCTAGGAGAGTGCTTGTCAAAATGTCTATGGGGGTAAGGCCAGACACTATCAAACTCTCAGAGGAAAACATAGGCAGAACACTCTATGACATAAATCACAGCAAGATCCTTTTTGACCCACTTCCTAGAGAAATGGAAATAAAAACAAACAAATGGGACCTAATGAAACTTAAAAGCTTTTGCACAGCAAAGGAAACCATAACAAGACCAAAAGACAACCCTCAGAATGGGAGAAAATATTTGCAAATGAAGCAATTGACAAAGGATTAATCTCCAAGATTTACAAGCAGCTCATGCAGCTCAATAGCAAAAAAACAAACAATGCAATCCAAAAATGCACAGAAGACCTAAACAGACATTTCTCCAAAGAAGATATACAGATTGCCAACAAACACATGAAAGAATGCTCAACATCACTAATCCTTAGAGAAATGCAAATCAAAACTACAATGAGATA